>NW_027531504.1:1932068-1970053 GCF_008692635.1 Crocuta crocuta | reverse complement strand
ATAATATATATTACATAATGATATTATATAATATCAGTTTATATATTACTGAGTATTAACTACTCAGTGTGGTACATGTCACTATTATTCTCATTTTGTTTACAAGGAAGCTGAAGCCCCAACACCCACAATTGGATCTACCATACTGCTTTGTCTCTCATATGACAATCTCAGGAAATTCATATTAAAAATATTTTATAGTTTTGGGGTGCCTAGGTGGCTCAGTCGGCTGAGTGTTCAACTCTTGGTTTCAGCTCAGGTCATGATTTCACAGTTTCATGAGTTCAAGAAGCATGTTGGGCTATGGGGCGCCTGGGTGGCTCAGTCAGTTAAGCCTCCGACTTTAGCTCAGGTCATGATCTCACAGTTTGTGGGTTCGGGCCCCACATTGGGTTCTGTGCTGACATAGCTCAGAGCCTGGAGCCTGTCTTCGGATTCTGTGTCTCCCTCTCTCTTTCTGACTCTCCCCTGCTCATGCTGTCTCTATCTCTCTCTCAAAATAAATAAAACATTTAAAAAAATTAAAAAAAAAAAAAGAACCATGTTGAGCTCTGCACTGGCAGTGTGGAGGCTGCTTGTGATTCTCTCCCTAGCTCTCTGCCCTCCCCCACTCTCACTGTCTCTTCTCTTTCAAAACAAATAAATAAGGGGCGCCTGGGTGGCTTAGTCGATTANAAAAAAAAAACATTAAAAAAAATAAATAAGCCTAAAAATATTTTATAGTTTAAAGAAAATCTAAATTAAGGATTTAGATCAATTGCCACAAGACACTGAGTGAAAAGAAAAATCATGGAGTCTATTCAACTGGAAAGGTCAGGCTCCTCCTCTATGAAACTAGGTCATTTCTTAGAAAAGAGAAGGGAGGGGAATGAGAATGTCACACAAGAGAAAGAATCTGAGCGAATCAGGAAAGAAGACAAGAGAGAGCACAGGAACAAGGAAGCAGGCAGGTGGGTAATTGGCAGAAGGGAAGGTAAGAGCTGGGAGTAGAACTGAGAGAAATATTTTACTTTTTCAGCCAAAAGGTAATCAAACATAGGGCTTTCGAAAAGAACTAGAGAACTTGCTCTGGTGATACTAAAAAATAACCTTCATGAACCACCTTTTATAACATTATGTATTTATGAGACACTCACCCTTGGCTCTTTTCCAACATGCTTGTCTGTAACAGTCCTTTAATGATAAAGAAGGAACAAATCTGAATTAATACCTGATGTCGCATCTGGATCTTCTCTATGAAGCTTCTTAAGCTTCTTACTAACCAGATTCAATAAAGTAACTGGAGTCTCCATAAAAAAACAGGTATTTTCAAATATTTAATATGAATTTCTTTCCAGCTAGGAATCCAACATAAAAAAACAACTCTCTCAATTTTTTGGCCAATGAGCAGGAAAGGATTGCAGATGGGGAGAGGAGGCGGGTAGCAGAAGGCCTCTGAATTATAAAGGGTATGAATACTTGAATTTTTTTTAGAATTCTCCAAATTCTATTTTCTACTTTCGTGTATGTATTTTAACTGAAACTAGGTTAACCAATCTTTAGTGTAATGTTCTATAATAATGAAAATTATTTGTGCTTCCATAGTAGCAGTAGTCTAAATAATCTTACATTGTAATTACATGGTCCATATATAAATAGTAGCTTTAAAATATATATATATATATAGTAGCTTTAAAATTTTACTGTCTTTAAAAAAAAAAAGGTAAATATCCTTTTCCAGTTTGGGTTATACAAAAGTAATCCCAGATGACAACATGTAAACATGTATCTGGGGGAAATTAGCATCAGCTAATAATATTATACAGGGCACTCCCTAGACATACTAATGCTGAAAATTCACATCCACACAGCTCTTTTATCCTGGATTCCGGGGTACCTTTCATGAGCATCTAATGTCCTGCCAACTTCCAGTCACGAAGGTGTCCTCAATTCATTCTGTCATTTAGTGAGTGATTGCTATGTTCCACGCACTTTCTAGGTGATGGAAAAACAGAACAACTTTCTGAACTCAAAAAAAAAAAAAAAGGTTTCGGAACTCTTGAAACTTACAATTTCAGGAGAAAGACAATTTAAAAACATCAGAAAATACATAATATCATTTCAGGCAGAGATAAATACCATTAAGAAAGCGTAAAGCAATGGGGTCCTTGGGTGGCTCAGTTGGTTAAGCATCTGACTATTTCGGCTCAGGTCATGATCTCATGGTTCATGGGATTGAGCCCTGAGTAGGGCTCCCTTGCTGACCGTGCAGAGCCTGCTTTGCATTCTTTATCTGTGCTCCTCCCCCACTTAACACGTTCCCTCTCTCTCTCTCTCAAAATAAATAAATAAACATTAAAAAATAAATCTTTAAAATAAAGAAAGCATAAAACAGGGTAAGAGGCTAGAGTGAAGAAGATGAGTAGCTATCTTAGGGAAGGCTTCTGTGTTTCTGAGAGGATATTTTTTAAAATGTTTATTTATTTTAAGAGAGAGAGAGAGAGAGAGCAGGGGAGGGGCAGAGAATCTAAGCAGGTTTTATGCTGTCAGCCTGGAGCCCAATGCAGGGCTCGAACTCATGAATCATGAACTGCAAGATCATGACCTGAGCTAAAATCAAGAGTCAGATGCTTAACCAACTGAGCCACCAGGCCACCCTTCTGAGAGGGTAACATTTTAAATAGAGGCCTTAACAGATGTGAAGGGGTAAGCCAGGAGAAGGTTTGGGAGAAAAGTGTTCCAGACAGTAGACAGGATAGGCAAGACTGTAACAGGGAAAAGCTTAGTGTGTTTGATAGCCCCTATCATAAATACCCCCATCTCAGCCTCCCTGAAACACCCTGAAATATTTAATCTCCCAAAACCCTTCCCCCTGCTTCCTGAATCCCACCCCACTTCCTCCAGCCCATGTCAAGTTCTTTTGTGGCCAGTTATAAACTTTGTAAGTTTATACTGTTAAGTTTCTTTATGACACTGCTAGTTCCAACCTGAGGAGGAGGTAAAAAATGAAAA
Source organism: Crocuta crocuta (assembly GCF_008692635.1). NCBI lineage: Eukaryota > Metazoa > Chordata > Mammalia > Carnivora > Hyaenidae > Crocuta > Crocuta crocuta. Next base: position 1,967,062 of record NW_027531504.1, on the reverse strand, counting down.
AGTTCTAACTTCTCAGTCAAAAGATAATTCATTTACCCAGAGGAGGAGGCTGGGTGAGGAAAAAGAATGTGGAGAAGTTAAATGGTAAGGAAGAGGAGGGCAGAGGAAATGTTCATTCTGAAGTCCCAGTTGGAATCTGAAGGCTATTTTACAAGTAAATCATACACATGAATTTTGGTTTAGCGACTGTAGAATTAAACATTTATATAACCGAGGTCCAAACCTCCACTTACTACCATTATTTTTTTAATGAAAAACTAGTTGTAGACTAACAACTGACTTACAAATGAGCATTTAGAATATATATCATTCAAAATTCATAAATGGTGGGGACCACCCGGCTGACTCAGTCAGTAGAACATGTGACTCTTATGTCAGGGTTGTGAGTTTGAGCCCCATGCTGGTCAAAGAGTTTACTTAGAACAAAACCACAAAATTCATAAATGGGGGCTGCTTCCATTTTACATGCTTGGTGCCATATTTTCCTCTGAAATAATGAAAAAGAAGCTTCAGTTAAGGTTGAAAGAACTGCAAATTTTGAATTAATGTTTCTTATGACATCAGACAAGTTTTTTAACGAAGAAGAAGAAGAAGAAGAAGAGGAAGGAGGAGGAGGAGGAGGAGGAGGAGGAGAAGAAACAATTCTTTATAGAGGCTTTAGAGAGAGAACACCACTAAAAGTACCACTGTCTGGTACTAAAAGAGAGTGAGGCTAAAAAACAATATTTTTTCTAATATATTTCAAAATATATTAAGAATCTGACCATGTCTTAATAATTATATTGCCATTTGTCTGCTTCAAGTCACCATATCTCTTGTCCGGATTATTACAACAGCCTCCGAAAAGGTGTTCCCACTTCTACCCTTGCCCATCTGCAATCTATTCACAACACAAAATCCAGAATGATCCTTATACATGTCAGTCAAATCAGGCTATTGTCCTGCTCAAACCCTCCAATGATTCCTCATTTTATTCCAAGCAGAAACAAAGTCTCTCTAATGGCCTACAAGGGCTCCCCCCACCCCAACCTCATCTCATACTACTCTCCCCTCTGCCCACCGCTTTTTGCTGTTCCTCAGCACCTAGGCATGCATCGCCCCTAAGTCCTCTGCCCTAGGAACCATTCTCTCTGCCCACAACCACTACCCTACCCTCAGCCATTTGGTTGGTTCTCCATGCAAGTCTTTGCTCAAATCTTACTTTCTTAGTGAGGCCAACCTTGGCCACCCTAAGGTGGTAACTTTCCGCTCACCTCCACCCTAGTAACTTAAATCCCCGTAACCCACTCTTTTTCCTTTTTTTTTTGCAGGCATTTCCTTCTTTCAAAATATATGACTTGATGATATTTTGTGTGTATTTTTTTTTAATTGTTTGTTGTCTCTCACTTGGATATAAGCTGCTCAACGGCCTGCATCGTTGTGTTTTGTTTGCTGATCTTCTAATTGCCTAGGGCCTTATCTGATACATAGTAATGTACCAGAAATGGTTTGAAGAAATTAATCAATAGGCTTGCAAATACTGACATTGTTTTAAGTCTGCTTCCTTCTTTTTAGTGGGTATGGGGAAAGAGCATTCCTTCAAACTTTGCACAGTACAATTACTCAGCAAATTACTCATTAAGTGAATGGTTTGCCTTTTTTCTGGACACAAATAGCTTAGTAATAAATGTGCCCAGGCGAAATGCCAGAGATAATTTTGAAGAGCTCAGCGTGATACTTGAGTAAAAACCAGACTAGTTGTTCTGCTTGTACTTTTAATAATGATTGCATTTGCAAAACTGCCTTGACAGGAGTTTTCAGGATTACCGTTTTGTTACCATATTGTAGACAGTAAAATTAACCTTAGCTTGAATGATTTCTTTAAAAATAGCAGAAAATTGTAAAACTGTTATTGCATAATTTTTCACCTGTCTTTGTAACTTGCAGGCATTAGGTTCTGATGGAATAGCCATGAAATTATATGGCTACCTACACTGCCAAAAAGTGACATGATAAGGGGCACCTGGGTGGCTCAGTTGGTTAAGTGTGAACTTGACTGAGTTCAAGCTCCATGTCTGCCTTTGCCCTGACAGCTCAGAGCCTGGAGCCTGCTTCAGATTCTGTGTCTCCCTCTCCCTCTGCCCTTCTCCTGCTTGTACTCTGTGTCTTCTCTCTCTCAAAAGAAATAAATATTTAAAAAAATTTAAACAGTTACATGACATTATGTTGCTCAATTTTTATTTTGGTAAAAGATTGCCAAACTAATAAATCAGAAATTAATATTTCCAGATACCTCAATTCTCAAGGACTGTATTATATTAAAATATGTTTCCTGGAATGCCTCTATGATATGATTACCTTAGATCTCATATCCTATACTGCGCTTGATAGTACAGTTTACGTGGCAGGTAACATTAGTGAAGTGGGGAAAGACTTCATGAAGTACTTTGACACCATAGAAGAAAAATATTAAAAAAAAATTTTTAAGTTTATTTATTTTGTTGGGGGGATAAGCAGGGGAGGGTCAGAGAGAGAGGGAGAGAGAGAATCCCGATCAGGCTCTGTGCTGTCAGCGCAGTGCCCAATGTGGGATTCAAATTAACAAGCTGTGATCATGACCTGAGCTAAAACTAAGAGTCAGACACTTAGCTGACTGAACCGTCAGGTGCCCCAGAAGAAAAATATTAAAATGTAATACATAGTTTATTAATTTTCTGCAAGTTGTTTTTTCAAGTTTATTTATTGGGGGGGGGGCCGAGAAAGAGGGAGAGAGAGAATCCCAAGTAATCCCAAGCAGGCTCCATGCTGTCAGCACAGAGCCCAACACAGGGCTTGAATCCATGAACTGTGAGATCATGACCTAAGCCAAAACCAAAAGTTAGGCACTTAACTGACTGAGCCATCCAGGCACACCCTGTAACTTGTTGCTGTTGTTGGGTTTGTTTGTTTGTTTGTTGTTTTTTGCGTAAGTTCTATGCCCAATGTGGGGCTTGAACTCAGAACCCTGAGATCAAGAGTTGCTTGCTCCATTGACTGAGTGAGTCAGCCAGGCATCCCATGCAATTTGTATCTTTAAAAATATTTTGTTTTACTAAAAACTAAAGTTTAAATATCTTCTTTTACCTTAAAGTTCAATAATTCCTGACTGAATATCAGAATCTCATCAGTTAATAGGCAATTTATCTCATTATAGTATTTTACTATGACATCAGAGAGTATCTTCTATATAGTCAATCTTGGCTTTTCTGATTTGTACTAACTTCTGATTAACTGTAACTATTAAACGGTCAGGGAACTATTCCAAGCACTCAATTGTTGCATTAATAAGCCAGTTGTCAATCCTGGAGGTTAAAACAAAACAAAACAAACCAATGGTTAACAGTTCCATTTAACTACCTAAAACAATATTTGATAAAATGTAAGTCTATATGTAATGAAATATAAAGAGACTAATTTTGAGAAAATCATTTCAATAATTTTTGCTGGTTGATTACAAGAGTAAAGTAGAGGGGATAGCTTTTTTCTTCACCAAATACCACCACACCTTTCTGTACATTTATTTTCAAGGAATAAAAAATAGTTTTTGGCTACCTTTTCATTATTTCTCATTTTCTTAGATTATGTTCAGAAGAGTTCATCTGCACTGTTCCCTTCCATGAGTGATTCCCTTGCTTTTCCCCACTATAATAATTAGGTGGATATGGTTCGATTATTATTTGGAAAAAAGATACTAAATATTTCCCTAATCAAGATGCACTTTTATTCCATCGCAAACTGTTTTCTCTCTCTCTCTCTCTCTTTTTTTTTTTATCTCCCCACTTGAGTAAAATAAGAAATTGAGGATATTACACTCCTCCCTCCCTTTGGTGATTCCTGTAATTCCCCCATTTCCTAATGGGCCACTATCTGAACACACAGGTTTTGCTGAGATAGGTTAGTATTTATTCTAATATCCTTCAATACTGAGTCCCTTTTGTCTTGACTTCTTATATAGCACTTATATTTATACATTCTCACATAGTCTTACCATATCAACTTGGAATTCATGTGTGTATGTATGTATACATGCCAGCACGTGGATACAAAATTACAAAATCAGAGAGAAGAGAAAATAGTAAGAGAGTACAGATCAAATTTCATTGCCTACCAATGTTTTTTTCCTTCTTCAATCTGTCTTCATCTTGGGGTTCTGGATATTCTTTGTAGTCTCATTGAAATCTTTCCTCAAACATTTTCTTAGGATGTAGTTTCTGGGTGATATACTCTATGAATTTATGATAATTCTCAAATGTCTTTCCTTTTCTCATTCCTTTTTCCTTCCCTCTTTCCCTCCTTCTCTTTTTAGCCTCCACCTCCCACAGATGAATAGTATATCCTGCCTAATATGTGTGACTAATTATCTCCTAGAGCTTTGTGTTGCAGATAAAAGATTAATGGCAGTTGAACTATTTTTCTCTTAAAGGTAGCCTACACTTTCTGCCTAGAAATGCCAATTGATAAAGGCCAACTGGCTGCTCTTTCCTGAAGAAGTATCTAAAGAAATCCTGTTTCTTTGATGGTATCCCTATACTCTCCCTGTCTAGAGGCATGGGGAAGATTTAGCTATTTGTTTGGGTCTTTCTTGACCCCATTGTGAATTAAGGAAACCAAATGACAAATAGGACCACAGTTGACTATCCAAATGGATCCACAGGTCCCTGATCATCAAGGTTCCTAGGATCTGAAGCTTTCGGTACTCAACCTTGGAGTATGATGTTCTTTTCTTGTTTGGCCCATGTAGAAACATAATGTATCAGGGTCTCCCTGCTGGAATCCCAATAGCACCCAAGGTTTTATAGTTCCTAGAAGCTGGTTTATTTACGATTGTAAATACCTTGGAGTTAGGAGTGAAAGAGAGGGAGCCTCATTCAGGTTATATGATTCTCTGAATATCTGCATAAATAAGGCTGATTTTATCATAGAGCTTATCTCATTGAACTGTAATGTTTTGCTCCATGAGTATCCCTCCTCCTAGACGATAGCTTCTTTTAGGGCAGAGATTAAAAAAAAAAAAAAAAACACCTGGTAGAAACTGTGATGGTTATATTATTTTAGAGTCATAAAACAGAAATGATAGGATTTTGGAAAAAATTCGGGTCTGGTGCAGGGAAAGGATGGTTGACAAATCATTACTGAATTCAAATGAATGAAACCACTTTGGTTTCCAATGATCTTGCAGGTCATAACCAGTGATTTTCTATGTTACATCGAATGAGAATTCAAAGTGGTTAATTTATGAAACAGAGATGGTGTCAGCTTACATGTAAGGATATGTTCTTACAGCTTAACATACCAAGCATAAAATATATGAAAGGATTTTTTAGTTATAAATTATTTAACAATAAAAATGGTCATTCACTCAGATGGACATAAGCTTGGAATAACCTCTCTGACTAGACAAGTGTTTGAGAGAATGAGGTCTTCCTCTTTGCTTCTTTGAAGATTTTTTTATTTTATTTTATTTTTTAGTGGCAGCAAGTGAGTTGGGGAGAGGGGAGAGAGAAAGAGAGAGAGAGAGAATCTTAAGCAAGTTCCATGCTCAGCATGGAGCCAAATGCGGGGCTCAATCCTCAATCCCATGACCCTGGGATTAGGATCTGCACTGAAATCAAGAGGTGGACCCTCAACTGACTGAGCCACCTAAGTGCCTGAGGATTTTGTGTTTTAAGTGGAGGCTCCAAAATATTTTCCAAGAATGGACAGTGAATCAGCTAAAAAATATATAGCACTGTCTGTTGTTTCCAAATATCTTCCACAGCTTAGAAACAAAGGTAATGTAACCATCAGATTGATAAATAACATATTCAACCAATATTACAAAATTCTTTCATATCTAAGTAATACATAAAAAGCTACCTTAATTTTATATAATGGATTAATTTAATACTAAGATAATTTAAATTTGCTAAATTACAACTTTTCTTGTCAAGATTAACCTTTAAATAAACATCAAAGCTATGAGCCATATTGGTTTATTTTCTGCTGAGGTTGATAATAAAGTGATAGGATCCAGCTTTTAAAACCAACAATAGGTTAACTCCAAATATAAAAAACTACTAGTCATGCTTATGAATTATTGTGCACATCTGAGAGAATAGGAGATTACTAATTATAATTTTATTCAAAGCAGCACAGATAACTAGTTTTTATCTTTAAATTATAATATAGAAGAGAGAGAGTTAAAATGGCAGAGTAGTAGGGAAATTCTAGGCTTGCATCATTCCTCAAACACAGTAAGATCATCCTCAAATCATTTCGAACACCCAGGAAATTTATCTGAAGATTAAGAGAAAAATCTGTGCATTTAGAGGGAGAGAATGTGGCAAGTAGGAGGTGCAGCAACATGAACTGCAGAATAGAAAAGCCTTGGTGCTGCAGAGAGGAGGGAGCCCTTTTCACAGAGAGAGGAGGGGGTGGTAGTGAAAAGAGAGAGCTTTGGGTTCTGTCAAGAAAAACACTTCCCCCAAACCATTGACTGGGGAATTGAGAAAAACTGACTATCACAAGTTTTCACAAGCAATAGAACTCAAATTCTGAGGTTTTAGACATATGAGCCATTCAAGGGAGTCAAGCCAGGTGAGCAGCAGTGCTCTTGGGGAGGAGGACGGAGGCCCCAGAGTGGACATATGGTGTAGGGATCCCCTGGGTTGCACTGGGAGAGAATGTTCCCCTTCTGGAATACATTTGGAAAAGGGTATATTGCCTCTCCAAGGCACAAAGACCCAGTGGGTGCCGTTGAATGACCATTTATTGGCAAGGACAGAAGCATGCACAGAGGGCAAATAACCTGCTTGCTGCTTTTGGCTGCTTCACCATAAACTCCCAAGGACCTGCATGGCCATGTTACTGCTTTTCTGGGACAGAACAGCACAGACACAGTGTGGCAAGGCTCTCCTCCAGGGGAGGGATTTGGTCCATACGCACCAGGTCCTTTATGATTTGAAATTTTCAATACTGGCTGCATGCCAGAGATAAAACAGAGGAGACCTGTGGCACTGGGTGGGTTGACGGCCTGGGCACAGAGAAGGTGAGAACAAGGATCTGACCGAAGTCTGGGACACCAGAGGGGAAATTGTTCACTTTTCTCTGAGGGTTTTCTGAAAAGCCTGTGGGTGGGAGGTCCCCTCTCCAGGGATGAGAGAGCTGGGTGATGCCCTCTCCCTCTGCCAGTCCCCAGCAAGGGCAGACTTCAATGAGCAACACAGCACCCCCAGTGGAGACTGGAACTGATTACATCAAACCCCGCCCCCCTGCACCCTGTAGGCTCATCTTTATGAGGGCAAGTCTGATTGTGAGCCAGTACATCTGGCCTCCTCCCCAGAGGACCAGCACAGGCCCCCTGCATACCAAGTCTACTGATCATAGAGTGCTCTAAAGCATCAGCTTCAGTTCTGTGGAAATTGGACAGGGCTTCTTTCTTTCTTTTTCTTTCTTTCTTTCTTCCTCTTTAGAATCAGGCTTATAATTTTTTGTTTGTTTATTTCTTCCTTTTCCTTTTCTCTTTTTTTGATCAGCTTTTTTTAAAAAAAATCAGGCTTATTATAACAAACAAATCAAAACACACCTAGTTAAAGGTCCAAACACTCCCCATTGTAAGCAAAGAACTCTGCAGAGGATTGACCTGTGGGAAAACACAACAGCAAAATGCACACAGCATACACCAGAAACACTTCCTGAAGCAACAGGTCATGGACAGCGTATGACCCCTTCTTACTATGGCATAATTCTCAGGAGCAGGAAACATAACAAGCTTTCATAACACACAAAAGACAGAAGCCTAGACAAAATGACAAGATGGAGGAATTCTCCCCAAAAGAAAGATCAAGAAGAAATCACACCCAGGGATATTCTCAAATCAGATATAAGTAATATATTGGAACAAGAACTTAGAACAACACTCATAAGAATACTAGTTGTGCTTGAAAGAAGCATAGGAGACACCAGAGAAACCCTTGGTGCAAAGATAAAAGACCTAAAAACTAGTCATGCTGAATTAAAAATGCTATAACTGAGATACAATATTAAATGTAGTCACAACTAGGAAGGAAGAATCAGAGGAATGAATATGTGATATAGAAGATAAAATTATAGAAAATAATAAAGCTGAAAAGAAGAGGGAAAGAAAACTATTAGATCACAAGTATACACTTAGGGAATTCAGCAATTCCATAAAGCACAATATTATCCACATCATAGGAGTCCCATAAGAAGAAGAGTGGGAAAAAGGGACAAAAGGTTTATTTGAACAAATTATAGCAGAGAACTTCCCTGATCTGGGGGAAGGAAACAGGCATTCATGTCCAAGAGGCACACAGAATTCCCTTCAAAATCATCATGACATATCATAGTGAATCTTGCAAAATTCAAAGCTAAAGAGAGAATTCTGAAAGCAACTAGGGATGAAAGGTCCTTAACCTACTAGGGTAGACACATGAGGTTAGTAGCTGACCTGTCCAAAGAAACATGGCAGGCCAGAAGGAAACAGCATGATATATTCAACATGTTAAATGAGAAAAATATACAGCCAAGAATACTTATCCAACAAAGCTACCATTAGAATAAGAAAGATAAAGAATTCCTAAGATAAGCAAAAGTTGAAGGAATTCATGAACACTAAACCAGCTCTGTGAGAAATATTAAAGTGAGAAAGAGCGACAAAGCAACTAAGACTAGAAAGGTACAGAGACAATCTACAGGAATAGTGACTTTACAAGTAATACAATGACACTAAATTGATTACTATTAGTAATTACTCTGAATGTAAATGGAACAAATGTTCCTATCAAAAGACATAGGGTATCAGAATGGATAAAAATAGAAGACCCATCAATATGCTGCATAAGAGACACCTCTAGATTGAAAGGGGATGGAGAAGCATTTGTCATACAGGTGGACATCAAAAGAAAGCTGGAATACCCATACTTGTATCAGAAAAACTAGATTTTAAGCCCAATATTATAACAAGAGATGAAGAAGGGCACTATATGATAATAAAGGGGTTCTATCCAAGAAGATCTAACAATTGTAAATATTTGTGCCCCCAACTTGAAAGACCCAAATATATAAGTCAATTAATAGCAAACATAAAGAAATTCATTGATAATAGTATAATAATGCAATAAGGGGGACTTTAACACCCCACTTATGGCAATGGATAGATCATCAAAGTGGAAGATCAACAAGGAAACAATGGCTTTGAATGACACACTGGACCTGATGGACTTAACTGATATATTCAGAGCATTTCATCATTAAGGAACAGAATACATATTCTTTTTGAATGCACATGGAACATTCTCCAGGATAGATTACATACTGGGTCACAAATCAGGCCTCAACCAGTACAAAAGGATTGAGATCATATTATGCATATTTTCAAACCACAACACTATGAAAAAAGAGTTTCAACCACAAGAAAAAATTTGGGAAGACCACAGATACATGGAGTTTAAAATAATCAATGAATGGGCTAACCAGAAAATTAAAGAAGAAATTAAAAAATACATAGAAGAAAATGAAAATGAAAACATGACAGTTCCAAACCTTTGGGATGTATCACAGGGAGTTATAAGAGGGAAGTATATAGTAATACAGGCCTAACTCAAGAAGCAAGAAAAGTCTCAAATACACAACCTAACCATACACCCAAAGAAGCTGGAAAAAGAACAGGAAATAAAGCATAAAGCCAGCAGAAGAAGAGAAATAATAAAGGTTAGACAGAAATAAATATTATTGAAATTTAAAAAAAAAAGAACACATCAACAAAACTAGGAGCTGGTTCTTTGAAAGAATTAACAAAATAGATAAACCCCTGGCCAGTTGTATCAAGAAGAAAAGTGAAAGGACCCAAAATAAATAAAATGACAAATGAAAGAGGAGAGATCACAATCAAGAATGCAGAAATGAAAACAATTATAAGAGAATATTATGAGATATAATATGCCAACAAATTGGGCAATCTGGAAGAAATGGATAAATTCCTAGAAACACAAAAACTACCAAAACTGAAACAGAAATAGAAAATTTGAACAAACCTATACCAGAAAAATAATGAATCAGTAATCAAAAATCTCCAACAAATAAGAGTCCAGAGCTGGATGGCTTCCCAGGGGAATTGTACTAAACATTTAAAAAGAGTTAATATATATTCTTTTAGAGCTGTTCTGAAAAAATAAAAAAGGAAGGAAAAGTTCCAAATTCATTCTCTGAGATGGCATTACCTTCATTCCAAAACCAGACAAAGACCCCCTCCCCATTAAAAGGAGAATTACAAACCAATATCTCTAATGAACATGGATGCAAAAATAAATCAACAATATATTAGTAAATCAAATCCAACACTACATTAAAAGAATCATTCTCCACGATCAAATGGGATTTATTCCTGGGCTGCAGAGGTGGTTCAATGTTTGCAAATCAATCAATGTGATACACCACATTAATAAAAGAAAGAGAAACATATGATCCTCTCGATAGATGCAGAAATACATTTGACAAAAGATGCAGCATCTGTTTTAAAAATGTTTATTTATTTTTGAAAGACACAGAGAGACAGAGAATGAGTGACGGAGAGGCAGAGAGAGAGGGAGACACAGAATCCAAAGCAGGCTCCAGGCTCTGAGATGTCAGTGCAAAGGCAGACACAGGGCTTGAACTCATGAGAGATCATGACCTGAGCTGAAACCAAGAGTTGGACGCTTAACCAACTGAGCCACCTAGGAACCCCTACAGCATCCTTTGCTTGCTTGCTTTCAAGGGAGAGAGAGAGCAAGGGAGAGGCAGAGAGGGAGAGAGAGAATTCCAAGCAGGCTCTATGCTGACAGCATGGAGCCCAAAGTGGGGCTCTCACTCAAAACCTATGAGATCATGACTTGAACTGAAACCAAGAGTTGGACGCTTAACGAACTGAGCCACCCAGGAGCCCCTTTACAGCATTCTTCAAGGAAGTAGGGATAGAAGAAACATACCTTGACATCATAAAAGCCACATATAAAAGACCCACAGTAATTATCATCCTCAATGGGGAAAAACTCAGAGCTTTTCCTCTAAGGTCACCAACAGGACAGGAATATCCATTCTCACGATTGCTATTGAACATAGTATGGGAAATCTTATTCATTTCACCAATCAGACAACAAAAGAAGTAAAAGTCACCCAAATTGGCAAGGAAGAAATCAAACTTTCACTCTTCCCAAATGACACGATACTCTATGTGGAAAAACCTAAAGACTCCACCAAAAAATTGCTAGAAGTGATACATGAATTTAGCAAAGTCACAAGGTATAAAAACAATGTGCTGAAATTGGTGCATTTCTATAAAACAATAATGAAGTAGCAGAAAGAGAAATCAAGGAATTGATCCCATTTACAATTGCACCAAAACCCATAAATACATAGAAATGAACCTAACCAAAGAGATAAAAGATCTGTATGCTGAAAACCTTAGAAAGCTTATGAAAGAAATTGAAGACCTATGAAATGGAAAAACATCCCATGTTCATGGATTGGAAGAACAAATATTGTTAAAATGTCTATACTACTCAAAACAATCTACACATTCAATGCAATCTCCATCAAAATATCAAAGTAACAGCTTTCCTTCCCTCCTGTGTCTTATTTATTTATCCTTCTAAGTCTCAGTTGCCCTTACTATAAAATGGGAATTTTACCTCTTACTTTACAGGCCTATTGTTAGATTATAAACAATACACATAAAATGTATAACAAACTGCTTAACAAAGGGAAAGGTGCAATAACTGGAAACTTTTTATTTGCATATTTACTGATAATTACACCCACCTGTAGTTAGGAATTTCTGGGGTGGGTGCCCTATATCCTTAGGTGAAAGTAATAAGATAATTGGTTTTTTCATTTGTAGTAGATAAATTTTGCTTTTATTTGGCTCTTCTTCTGCTTGCCCACTAGTTCCTTGAAGTTATCTTCTAGACCCTGTTCTCTTCTTATTACCTTTTCTTTGGGGCCCTTGTCTTTCCCTTATTACACTTATCCTAATTACCATTGATATCTTTTGCTCCTCTAAGGTGCAAATCAGGCTTGTCCTGCTTCTGTAATGGTTTGTCCAAATGCAGTGAAAGATGTAACCATTAATGAATTATGTATGTATCCCTCCTAATTGTTCTGGGGATGGGGCTCTTCTATGCACCTTTTGTGTCATCAGGAGAAAATCACAAGTAGGTGAAGTAAATAGTGAAGAGGAGTAAAGCAACAGGCTGCCTAGTTTTTTTCTGAAAGGTTAGGGAAGTGTTTGGGAGAGAGGATGGAATGGAAAAAGAATACACCCATAAGAAGATGGTCTTGGATTTAAATAGTAAGGAGTCTACATGTCTTTTTTTTCTGGTAGTATAGACTATATAGCATGTCCAGTTAATTGGATCATGGTCATTGTAAAAAAGAAATATTATTGGATCTATGTTGCCTCACCTGTCTTGTCTGATATAATGACTGTGTAGATGGAAACTCTTACAGAAGAGCAGATAATCAATACAACAAACACAGTACTTTTATCATATCTGAAAAGTCAATTCTTGGAGACAGTGAAAAGATCAGTAGTTACCAGGGGTTAGGGGGAAGGGAAGGATGAATAGGTGAAGCATAGAGGACATTTAGGTCAGTGAAACTATTTCTGTATGATTCTATGATGGTGGATACATTTCATTATACATTTGTCAAAACCCATATAATATACAACACAAAGAGTGAACAATAATGTAAACTATGAGCTTGAGTGATAATGATGTATCAGCGTAGGTTCATGGATTATAACAAATGTATCGCTCTGGTACAGGATGTTGATAATGGGGGAAGTATACTTATGGGGACTGAGGATATATAGGGACTCTATTTTCTGTGCAATTTCTGTGTAATTTTTCTGTGAACCTGAAACTGTTTTAAAAAATAATTAAAATATCAGTTCTTCCTGAAAAAATAATGAAAAATGAAATTACCTTCTTTCGAAAGTGAGAGAACAGGTTTGTCACAGGTTTGTGATATTTGGAGGTACAACCACATTTCCACATATTAATACTTCCTCAATTCCTTATTTTTAATTTTTTTAATTTGTGAGAGGATGGGGGAGGGGCAGAGAAAAAGAGAGAGAGAAAAAGAGGGAGATAGGGAGAGAAGCTTAAGCAGGCCCCACACTTAGCGCAGAGCCAGGTGCTGGGCTCAGTCCCACAACCCTGGGATCATGACCCGAGTCAAAATCAAGAGTTGGATGCTCAACTGACTGAGCCACCCAGGAGCCCCAAGTTCCTCCATTCTGTGCTATAGGATTCCAAATCACTTCATCTCCTGGTCTGTTAAGAAATAATATATGGACTTTTCTATTATATTGTATATGGGATCAAAATTTCAAACATATGTTTTAACTCACTAAAACTTATTTAGACATTCTCTATTTCCACAAAGGATTTCCGGGAGATAACAATAAAACACACAAGTAATTAATTTATTAGATAATAGAATATCACCGAAAGAGGACAAATTAGGGTTGGAAATAAAGAGAAAGAAAATATACTAATTCTAAGGTTAATATTTTTGCAATGATTGAATAGAAAAATTTTGCTCTGGGTTTCCAGATACCATTGGCTCTTTTTACTTTGGCTAAGTCACGTTTCAAAAGTATAAAGCATACAATTCATCAAAGAAGGTAAAAGTATTTTCTCCTATATATTCTGAAAAAATTTGTGTGGTAATGTCTTCCACAGCAGTTTTAGAGCAGCCACAAACATAGATTAATTTTTACATGACTTTTCTTTTACTGGGTTCTGAATAAAGTTGAAAGCATAACATTTAAGTTTAGCTCAATGAAGACTGTTTTATCATAGTCTAAATACAATATATTACACTATCTTGGTTAACACTAACCTTAAAGCTTTCTTTGCTTTTATTTCATCAGTGAACCCATTTTCAGATTGCTTTTTTCTTTTGCAAAAAAATAAAGGATATATGATTGCCTAGAAACCTGTTGAGACTACTGTTTTAATCTTCAGATTCGAATTCCTTTTTCTTTTTCAGTAGCTTCATTCCTACTGGTTCAAGTACTTTATGATTCATTAGAACTTGGCAAAGACAAACTCCTTTAAGAGGAGAGATGTCATTACTACTTAAGCACATATTTTGTATAAGATGACTTGATACTATGTCAACAGCATCAGAAACAGTAAAACAGTCTTTGTATGTTCGTAAGTGATGCTTCCTTTTTATTTCCACCTGAGTCTGAAGGGAGTAAATAATACCATCCCATAGTTGAGTAGCTTGAAAGGACTAGAGCATCCTGAAAAGAAAAAGAAGGAAAAACCAACAACCATGTTTCTTACAATTTAGATTACACAAAAATATGTAAGTTTCCTAGTTTTGACAACCTTGTGGTTTTGTATGGCATATCTGCTGCCAGTGTGTCTCTTGTTTCTTGTTTCTTTTCCTCCCATCTTACGTAAACCATAATTTATTTACTAAACCTGCACCCTGTTTGTCTGCCAATAACAACAGGGTAAAGCTAGGGACTTGCTTTACTCATATGAAATATATTACTGTGTGAATTTATATACCCTTAATGTGACATGATGACTACCTATACTTAATCTTGAAGAATATTTCCTTAGAAAATATTTAAAAGCAATGCACACACACACTGGAGTCTTGATTATGACAGAACTGTGACTTCATGAGGCTCTTTGCTTTTTCTTTCTTTTCTTTCTTCCTTCCTTCCTTTATTTTTATTTTTTTTTTCCCTTTTTTGACTGATGGCAAGCTCTTCATGAAAGAGATCTAGGGCAAGCAAACAGCTGAATAAAACTAATTGATTTATTTGCCAGTTGATCTGTATGAAAAATGTTTGTGAGGAATAATGAAAACCTGAAAGCAATAAACATGTCCATCATCTGGGGAACATTTAAATAAATTATGTCATAGCCTCACTGTGGAATATTAAACAGCCAATTTGGAAGAATGAGATTTATAGCATGGAAGGATTTCATTAAGTAGAAAAAACAAAACAAAAAAACTAGCAAGTTTTTTTTAAGAGAATGTGTATACTGTCATCTTAGTTATATAAAAATGAATTCCTGAATTACAGCTAGTATATGTAAATAAATAGACAAGTCTAGGAGGCCAACCTTCAAACTATTAACCTTTGGGAAGTAGGATTATAATGAAAAAGGATGCTCACTTTTTATTCTATTTGTGAGCTTTTGAATAATATCAATACATATCATTTAATACAATACTTTTTCAATTAATTGGAGACAGCAGAATTTTTCACTGAGATAAACTCACATACCACAAAATTCACCTCTTTATTTTATTTTTAAGTTATTATTATGTTTTAGTAGGCTCTAACACCTAACATCGGTGTGAACTCACCACCCCATGATCAAGAGTCACATGCTTTACTGAGCCAGCCAGGCACCCCAAAATTCATCCTTTTAAAATGTACAATTCAATGGTTTTCAATACACTCACATAGTTGTGCAACCATCAGTTTTATCTAATTCCAGGTCATTTCATCACTTCAGAAAGGAACTCATAGGTTAGCTGTCACTCCTCATTCCTCTCTAACCCAGTAAATTTTTAATTAAACAATTTTAAGAGTGATAATGGAATAAGTTGAAACATCTAGACTGTTGTTTCTAGGTCTTTTGTTGTTAGAATCCAAGAATTTAAGCTCTTTCCTTTGGAAACAGGATGCTCAATTTTACATAATAGTCTAATGTTTATGAGAAAACGACAGAAATAAAAACCCCATCACCTCCAAATGCCTTTTGTAACAGAAGCTGTCCGTCTATATTAGCCCAAGACCCTGTGGACAATGCCGAGACAGGAGTAGGGGATAATGGAAAGGGAGGAATTAGAGAAGAGGGGGCGAGGGAGTGATGGGCGAGTAGGGACGGGGTAGGGTGGAGTGGGGTGGGAAAGGCTAGGAGTCTGTGATCGGTGCAAAGAGTATGACCATCTGCTTCTCTAACCTTCATTAAACAAGTAGGCTAGGTTAAGGAAATAATTCTCCTGCTTGCCACCTCGTACTTTAACCCTTTGTTGTTCTAAGTGTAGCTGCTGACCAACAGCATTGGCGCCATTTGGGAACTTACTAGATATGCAGAGTATCAGACCCTACTCCTGAATCTAAACTGCATTTTAACAAAGCCCCCAGATGATATGCATATTCGTTTGTGAAGCACTGCTTTCGTGGACACCTTGGGTACAGTAGCTTCGGAAAGGAGCGCCTGGGTGGCTCGGTCGGTTGGGCGGCCGACTTTGGCTCAGTTCATGATCTCACTGTTCTTGAGTTGGAGCCCCGCGTAGGANCCACGAACCGCGAGACCACGACCTAAGCGAAAGTCGGACGCTTAACCGACTAAGCCACCCAGGCGCCCCCGAATAGCGATTCTTAACCCGAGACCAGAGAGGGCAGGTGGGATGAGAAAGGGGCGGGGCCAGAAAAGAGGTGACCCTCAGGAGCCAAGTCCAAACCACCCGCTCCTCTCAGCTGCCCTTCCCGTGAGTACACACTTGGTTAGGATCTATAGGGCTCCCTGTCCTCTTTTTACGGCAGAAGCCACCGTTAGGGCTCACGAAACCCGGCTCGCTCGGTCCTGGCCCCAGAAGCCCCCTCTGGCAGCCGAGTCTACGGAACCTGAGTCAAAAGAACCGCGGTTGGCTCGCGCTCGGGTTCCTCCCCTAGCTCGTAACACCGCCCCCACCTGGCAGCCGGTGGGCGGAGCCCAGGGAGCGTANAGTCTTCTTCCCCCTCTCCTTCTCTTCCTCCCCAGTCCCTCCCCACCCCTCCCCCTTCCCTCCTCCAGCTCCAACCTTTGAGGCCGCGCGGGTGGAGAAGGCTATGGAGTAAGCCGGCGGCAGCGGCTTGGCTCTGAGGTTGAGCAGGAGCAGCCAGGAAGCGTTTGGGGGGGCGGGGGAAACGAGCCCCAGCACCGCCCCTCCAGGGAAAGAGGGGAAGAGGTGAGTGACCGCCCATGGGCACCGGGCAATCGCCTTCACCTGCCACACTCCCATCTGGGCTCTCAAGGCCAGCAAGGAGGGAACGGGGAAGGACCCGCACCCGGGGTAGGCCTCCCGAGGCCCTTAGAGCTGGTGACTGTTGCCTGGTGACGGGCCTGCAGGCTGGGACGGTGGGCGCCCGTGCGCAGCCGAGCTGGGGGAGTGGCGAGCTCCGGGGAGCGGATCCGAGAGGCCCGAGTCCCCCGAAGAGGCCTTGAGGCGACGGGAGACCGGGACCGGAGCCATCTGCGGGAGGGATAGCCCCCTCTTTCAGGCGCTGGAGCTCGGGTTTCCGTGTTGGAGATCTTGGTTCCCTTTTGGGAAACACTATTCCGCGACTGGGTGAGACCGCTCGGGTCAGTTCTGAGGTCTGCACCTGATTGCCTGGGTTACCAAACAGCGCCCTACTGATCCAGGCTTCCTTTTCACCCTGCAGCTCTAGTTCTGGAACGGAAGGTTATTGTGGCTGAGGTGGGTGGGGCAGGTGTTTTGCGGAGACTAACACTCCCCTCAGTGGCTCCCTCACTCCTCTTTTCTAAGCGGGAGAGAAAGGGTGGAGAAAGGTTTAGATCGTAAAGCTTGCAAAAACTTGGGATCCGACTGAATACATTCCAATACTGTCAGGTCAGTCCCTGTGACAGTCTTCATGAGACACTGCATTCGAGCGACTTAAAAGTGCCGTGTCAATAGTGACTTAAAATTTTAAGTGCAAACTATTTTTTTTTTTGTAGAACAAATTCAGGAATTACTTGTATGATGACTTTTTTCTTTTTTTACAAATTGAATTCGATGAATAATAATTTTTTTAAGTAGTATTTGCATCTCTCTCCATTCTGGAAAATTAACATAGTTTAACGAAAATGCTCCAGACCTGCCTGTCACTTTAAAAGCCAGTTGTGTCCTGGTAATGGCTTGGAAGTCAGGTACTTGAAGCTTCCTTCTTGACTTTGCAGGCATTTTTGGTTTGGCTTCCTGTCTTATTCTTTAATATAAAAATATTGATTTTAAAATTTAAAGATGGGTTGTCATTTTTAAACTAGTCATAAAAGAAGCTTTGGGGGGTTTGTGTAAGGGAAAGGAACCTAATGGAAGGTAAGGACCTTCATTCTTTTCAGATCCACTTTACACAAATGCTGAAGCCTATTCTTCTGTCTCTAAGATCCATACACACTCAATAGAAACAGACATGTATTTCTATACCATAGAATACTTCTGAACAAATCAATTATAACTAGGAATAACTACCCAACTCATGTGTTTGAAATTCATTATTTATCCCCACCAAGAAAAATAGGTCTTCTTACTGTGTTTAACTCAGTGACTAGCTTCTTCATCCATCCCTTTTTTGTAGGAGTAGAGTGTGACATCTTCCTGGCTCTCCTGACTCCTATCACTCTCTCTTGATGTCCTGTTAGTTTGGCTTCTTGAACATGCCCACTCTTCATTGTCATTACTAGTACTCTCATTCCGGCCATCATCATCTCATCTGGAGTATAACCAGCTTCCTAATTATGGTTGGTCTACTTGCATTTACTGTGACCGGCTCTGTAGTTTTCCACACCAGACTGAGTTAATTTTTCAGAATGCAGATCTGTACATATTGTCTTCATGTTTAAAACCCTTCAGTGGCTTCCATTGTTTTTAAGAGAAACTAATATTCTTAACAACCTGTTTGCCCCCTCCCCCCCAGTTGCCTTTTGAACCTCATTTCCATAGTGCTTTCTGGCATTCCTTTCTCCCCTAGTCACCCTGTTCTTTCTGTTCTGCTTCAGGTACATGGCTTTTGGTTATGATGCTTCCTCCCCCTGGAAATGTGCTTCTTTTCCTTTTCATCCAGTTACTGCCTGTTCAGCTCAGTTCGGGGGAGACTTTTCTGGTTAAGATAGTCCCGTAATTATATGTTCACATGACACCATTACAGAGTTGCCATATTTATTAATAAATTAATGAGGTGTTTTTCATCTGGTACTGTGTAAGTGCTTAATAAATGTTTGTTGAATGAATTCATTCAGTGCTTACTAAATGTGCCAGGAATTGTATTCAACATTTTATGTTAATCATCTTGAATCCTTTGAACAACCACATGATATATGGGTGGCATTTCCCCCTTTTTATGGTTTAGAAATAGTGTTAGGGAGGTAGTTGGTGGTCACAGTGCTAGTAAGTATTAGTATAGGCATTTGAACCCAGGTTTCCTTGCCAATGAAGATTGTGTACTTAATCATATAACATTTAGTTCTCACACTGTGCATCAGAACTACTGAGGAGCTGCTCAAAATACAAGTGCTGCCCTGACTGCACATTTATAGATTCTGATTCCAAAGGTTTGAGACAGTAGATAGGCATCTATGTAACAAATTATCTAGTACTTTGAGTGTTATTGGATGCATTTAGATGTTCATCAGAGTTTGAAAACCGTTGCCTTATACAACAGTTTGGTGCTTTATGAGTTTCTTTTCACACATAATACTCCACTGTATTTCAGATTTTGTATGTTCTTAAATTAAGGAAGAACTGTGGATCTAAGAAAGTGATCTTAGTGGTCATTTAATCTAATTTCCTACCTAATTATTCCTTTCCGCTGAAGGGGCTGAATAGTGAGATGCTGCCACCCCAGTGCTGCTACTTTTTTGAAGTTACGGTAATTTCAAGAATCTGCCTGACTTGCTATAGTAAAAACTGCAATAAGTACATAGGCTTGAAGTGCCTTCAAAAGAGTTGAACGTAATCTCTCCTCAGATCTTACTGTTTAAATTGCTAATTTGATATTTAAGCATATATTGCCTTGTGATTTCTTATGTTGTTTTTTAAGTCTTCTTGTAGAGTGGTCGGAAGTTTGTAAATAGTGATGGAATGTTTTACTTCTTGTTTCTCTTACTGCACCTAGTATGGTGCTTTCCACCTGGGAGATAACCAGTAATTTGTTGAACAGGTGTGTGCATCACTTTCATTCCTAAGTCTCTTTAGTGTTTTATATTTTTCTTAAATCAACTTGTCTCCTGTAAGTAATCTGTTCTAGCTCAACGGATAATAATTAGATACTTTCTGTAGTTGTAAAGAGAATGATTGTACTCTGCTGATGTAATCTTTGTTTTCTGAGTAAGATTAAGCATGATGGAAAGGCCAAAGAGTGGTGTTAATCAGTTTTTTGAAAACTGCATCTTTTTAAAGCTTATAGTGATCTCTGTTCTCACAAGAAAAGAAAATGTATTTCGAGAATATATCTCAGAATCATCTTACTTTAGATGTAAAGAGATAAACATTGTATATGGGAGTGTAGGTATGGCATTTTTTCTCAAATTTTATGAATTATTTTACCAAAAGCGTTTGTGTCATGTTAATGTAATTCTTATTTTGAATTACAAAATTTCATTTTATGAATACTTAACTGTATAAATCACTGTATAAGTGGTATTATTTTATATTCCGGCATTTATACAGAAAGAAATCTCAGACCCTTGTGCATCTTTAAGGCATAAAGCAAACTATTTTGAGTTCATTGGTATTTATTTGTGCTGTTCATTAGTGGTCCGTGTGTATTATTTTGTGCTTATTGAAAGTCTAGTTTCTACTAGGTGCCATGAGACTAACAAGTACTAAACATCATTTCATTATCAGATGTAATTATAGTAACTTTTTAGTTTGCGTTACAGTATTTCCAACATAAATCCAAGCTAATTTTACTTTTTAATATTTCATTCTAGGGGAAGTAAGGGACTCTTGGCAGTTGTGTTATTTGAAAATGTAGGAATTTTGTTTTAGCATAAATCTAATTTTACCTACTCTATTTCTGCTCTATCTAGAGTTTATAAGTAGGGAGAAATGAAAGAATTGCCAATTCCTTTCAGCTGCTTGCCATCAGGTGCTATAACAGTCAACCCACTTTCTGCCGGCTGCTTGTAAAATCTAGTATTACAGCAGATTTACTTTCTGGTTCTACCAAAAACCAAGTGATGGCTGAGCCAGATATAGAGAGTTATACTCTTGGAATCATAATTAAGTTGTCCCAGATCTTATTTTGCCTGAGATTCAGGAAGAAAAGATGATTGAATTTCACATGTATTCCACTAAATAGTATAAAAGGGGAAATGGCTTATATGGATGGATATTTCTCTCATTTATAACTGTCTTTGGAAAAATATGGGCTTTTTTTCTTTATTCAACAATCAAGTGAAAATTTGAAAAGCTAACATTCTAAGATAAGATATTTGGACTCTAGGTTTCTTATATGTCAAAGGGATGGATATTGCTAATAATTCAAAATCTCATTTAAGTTCAGTTCTTTTTTTTTAAGTTTGTTTATTTTGAGAGAGAGAGAGAGAAAGAGAATGTGTGAGTAGGGTAGGGGCAGAGAGAGAATCCTAAGCAGGCTCTGCAGTGCAGAACCAGATGTGGGACTTGAACCCATGAACCTTGAGATTACCACCTGAGCCAAAATCAGAAGTTGGACGCTTAACCCCCTGAGCTTCCCAACTGCCCCAGGTTCAGGTCTTCTTTTAAAAGCTCTCCTTGGCTAACCTTTTTCAAGCTCACAGCCTTAACTACTGTACTGCTTATAAGTTTATGGTGCCCAAAGTTTTGTCGTCAGTCAAGACATTTTTTCTAAGTTTTTGGCCTCTATATTTAAAAACCAACTAGATATATCTTCATGTGAATGTCATTCAGGCAACTCAGCTTCAAAATGTCCAAAATTGAATTCTTTCTCTCAAAAACAGTTATCTCTCTCTTTTTTTTGTTTTGTTTTGTTTTTTTTTTTTTAATTTCTAGGAGAGAGAGAGAGAGAGACAGCGTGAGCATGGGAGGGTCAGAGAGAGAGGGAGTCACAGACTGAAACAGGCTCCAGGCTCCGAGCTGGCAGTCAGCACAGAGCCCGACGCGGGGCTCGAACCCACGAACCACGAGATCATAACCCAAGCGAAAGTCGGACGCTTAACTGACTAAGCCACCCAGGCGCCCCAAAAACAGTTATCTCTTAAAAGTCCTGCCTTGGTGAATGGCTTCACTCTCCACCTAGACTCTGAAATGGGAGACCTGATTGGGATTCCTAGTTTTGTCCTTTTTCAAGAGTCGGCTGCTAAACCAGCGGAGCCATCCAGCACCCCAACCTCTCCCTCTTTTAAAATTTGTTTAAAATTTGAGATATAGTACATAAAAGTGCACAGCAGAGTTTAATATGTAATTATAAAGTAAGCATTCATATAACTCACACAGTTTAAACATCCCCTCTTCCCAACATCTCCATCTTCCTGTCCTGATTTCCAAGTGTCCTTTCCTTTGTTTTCTTGCTTTGTATACATTGTAAATTATATCATCCCAGAACTACATATGTAGTTCATCACATTGATGTTCCCTTTAGTCTTGCCACATTCCCTCCTACCACTCCTAGTAGATCCTTTACTTTGCTTGATAGAATGATTGAGCTTATTCATGCTTGAAACCCTTCTGTGGCTTAAAGCTTGATTGCTTACTACTAATTGCTCTTGGTGATCTGGCTTTTATAAGTCTCTTTTGCCATACTTCTCGGTTTCCTCCAGCTTTTATCTGAACTGCTTTGTTT
Organism: Crocuta crocuta; assembly: GCF_008692635.1. Lineage (NCBI taxonomy): Eukaryota > Metazoa > Chordata > Mammalia > Carnivora > Hyaenidae > Crocuta > Crocuta crocuta. Next base: position 1,944,471 of record NW_027531504.1, on the reverse strand, counting down.
CAACTCTTTGTCTTACTCCTACACTTCTCCCATTCCCTATCTAGTTCATTCCTGTTCTCCGTTAGAGACATCTCTAGCTTTGCTTTACTGTTTTGGGAAAACTCCCTTCCTCTATTCCTGTTTTTATTTTGTTTTGTTTTGCTCCTGTAAGACTTCATATGTGTATTCGGTAGCATTTTATCACTGTAGGCTAATGCTGTAGTTGGTTTACTTCTCTGTCTCTTGGCCCTTTGATGGTAAGGTCTTTCATGGCTTATTTTTCCTTCTTTCTCCCCCACTTTCTTATATGTATCAGATACACAGTGGGTACTCAATAAATATTAAATAATTTGCCAAGTGAATTTCCATGTCTGTTCTCATCATGTGTACACTAGTGTTGGCTCTGTTTGAATGATGGATGGGCATCTCAAGTTTGAATATTACCTCTGAAAATATCCTTTGTTTTCATGCTGAGCTATTTGTAGTTCTCAAATCACATCATAGTCTTACTCTCATCCTGGAGCATGGTATGTACCTCTTGTTAATTGCTGTAAATTTTTGCTGGTTTGAGTCAGCTACAGGACTGAGTCCCTAAAGAGAGAAGTGTTTCTATTTACATCTGTATTTCCAATGTATAACTAGTACATGGCATATAATATGTAGCTATTTAGGCAGAGTTAGAGGAATGGATATATAGGTTTTAAGTAGGTTTTTTTTATGTCCCTTCACCTCCCCCATCAAAAGTCAGAAGCAGATGTTCATAGAGAACAACTTGGCATAGCAATAAATATTTTCATAATGCCAATAGCAACATTTTCTAAGTGCTTACAGAAATGCATTAAACTAAAAAGGGAAAATGAGTCTATGTCTATTTAAAGACACTTCAAATCTGTCATGGAAGAAAGTAGGTCATATTTACATCAATACAATTTAATTAACAGAGAAAACTAGATATCAACTAGTACTGCCTTAGTCCAGTGACCTTCCAAATATTTTTGCTTGTGTGATCTCTAAATAATTTAAAAACCAATGTACTCTTTTGCATGTTTTTATGTTGATGGTATCTGAAATTTTTGTCAAGAGTTTAGATAGTTACAGGGCACCTGGATGGCTCAGTCAGTTGGGCATCGGACTCCTGATTTTGGTTCGGGTCATGATCTCATGATTTATGGGATTGAGCCCCAGATCAGGCTCTGTGCTGTCTGCACGGAACCTGCTTCTGATTCTCTCGCTCTCCCTCTCTGCCCCTCACCCCATCTTGTGCACTCTTTCAAATAAATAAACATTAAAAAAAAAAAAGTTTCAATAGTTAAAATGGATCTAATTTCTAGACTTGCATATTGTGATTATGTTTTACTTTTATAAAAACCTTGGAGTTTTTGCCTGTTAATTAAAATTAACTTATTCTTATCTATCCCTATGACAGCTATCTTATTTCTTAATTGTAATTCTGTGATAGATAAGACATGGGGTCTTGCTGTTAATATCTGTCCTTAAAGGAATAAAGCACATCCCCTTTAGTAATTTTTCCCGAACTTATTTTTGGTTTATTCTTTTTATTTATTAAAATTTTTTTTTAACATTTATTCGTTTTTGAGAGACAGAGACAGAGTGTAAGCAGGGTTGGGGCCGAGAGAGAGGGAGACACAGAATCCGAAGCAGGCTGAGCTGTCTGCACAGACCCTGACATAGGGCTTGAACCCATGAACAATGAGATCATGACTTGAGCCGAAGTGGGAGTTTAACCAGCTGAGTCACCCAGGTGCCACAGAAATAGTCTTTTTTTTTTTAAACGTTCCATTCTTATATTTTACTATAATGCTAAACTTACATTCTAGTAGCTTTTTTGTAGATTACTTCTGACTTTCATTGTACATGATCGAATGCCTTTTTATTTTGTTCCCTTAATTGCTTTGGCTAAGATCTCCATTAGAATATTGAATTAAAGTTGTAAAAGTAGATATTTTTACTTTAGGGAGAAAGCAATCGATCTTTTATTTTTAAATATAATAGTAGCTGTAGGTATTCAAAGATTCCATTTATCAGGTTGATGAAATTCCTTTCCTTCCTTCCTTCCTTCCTTCCTTACAGTAGGTTCCATGCCCAATGAGAGTCTTGAACTCAACACTCTGAGATTGGGAGCATCATGCTCTATCGACTGAGCCAGCCAGGAGCCCTGAGGAAGTTGTCTTATCCTGTTCTTAGTTTGCTGAGAATTTTTATTGTGAATGGGTATTGAATTTTGTCAAAAAAAATTTTTGCCTTTATTGAGATAATCATATGCCCATCCCCCATTATTTAGTTAATATGGTGAATTACATGAATTTGTTTTAAGTGTTAAATCAACCTTGCATTCCTTAGATAAATCTCACTTGGTTAAAGGGTTGGGTTTATTGGATTTGATGTATTAATATTTTGTTAAGGATTTTTACATGTTGATGAGGGATATTGGTATGCAGTTTTCTTGGGTTGTTTGTTGTTGGTATCAGGGCAATACTGACTATGTAACATGACATGAAAATTGTTCCGTCTGTGTTCTGGAAGAGATTGTACAGACCTGGTTATTATTTTTCCCTTAACTATTTGATAGAATTCATGAGCCTGAAATTTCTTTTGTGGTAAAGATTGTAATTATGAATTGGATTTCTTTTATGTAGGACTTTTCTGACTTCCTATTCCTTCTTGAGTCAATTTTGGTAGTTTTGGCTTTCAAGGATTTTTCCATTTCATCCAAGTTGTTGAATTAATTGGCATCATTTATAACATACCTTATTGTGTAAAATCTGTGGGATTTATATAGGATTAGAATCTGTAGGATTTCCTCTATTTCTGATATTGCTCATTTGTGTCTTTAAAATTTTTCTTAATGTAGCTAGTGGCTTTTTAAAATCATAGGTTTTGGAATCATTGATTTTTCTTTTATTTCTCTAAAATAGAGTGTTACATTAAATTCAGCATGTTTCAGGGGCACCTGGGTGGCTCAGCTGGTTGAGTGTCCTACTTCAGCTCAAGTCATGATCTCACGGTTTGTGGGTTCGAGCGCCGCATCGGGATCTGTGCTGACAGCTCAGAGCCTGGAGCTTGTCTTCGGATTCTGTGTCTCCCTCTCTCTCTGATCCTCCCCTGCTCTCTCCCTCCCTCTCTCTCTCTCAGAAATAAATAAAAACATTAAAATTTTAAAAATTGAGTATGTTTTATTGATTTCTACTCATTATTTCCCTTTTCCTACTTAATTTGAGTTTAGTTTTTTTTCCCCCTAGCTTCCTAAAATGGAAGGTGACAGCACTGATTTTGGTATTTCCCCCCCCTCATATAAACATTTAAAGTTGTGTGTTTCCACTAATTACCAGTTTGCCTGTATCCCACAGATTTTTCATTTTCACTCACTTCAGANTTTTCATCATACAGATCTCTTGTATCCTTGGTTAGGTTTATTCCGCACCTCAGAGTATTTAAATGACTTAATTTATTTTAGCCCTTGAGTTATTGAGAAGTGTTTAATATGGATTTGAGAAGTCCAAATACATTTTGGATTTTTTTTAGATTTTTACCTACTACTGATTTCTAGTTTAATTTCATTGTGGTCAAAGAATGTATTTTCTGTTTCAGTAGTTTTACATATGTTGAGATTTGTTTTAGGGCCAAGAATATAATTAGTTTTAGTGAATGTTCTATGTACACATGAAAACAAAATACATTCTGCTCTTGTCAAGTGGGGTGTTACAGGTCAGTTAATGTTATTTGATAGTGTTGTTTATGTCTTCTATATCCTTACCAATTTTTTTTGTCTGCTCAGTCTATGTCCATTTGTTTCTGAGAGGATCCATGAAGTCTCTAAGTATAATTATGGATTTGTCTGTTTCTTTCAGTCATTTTTTGCTGTCTTTATTTTAAAGCTATTATTCAGTATGTACACATTTAGGATTTTATGTCTTCTTGATGAATTGACATCTTTGTTATTATGATATATTCCCTATCTGTTTGTAATTAATATGGCCACTCTAGCTTAGTGTATTTACACATTTTTTTAGTTTTAGGTCTTCTTGTAAAGTGGACTTGTTTTTAAAAAAATGTTTATTATTTATTTTAAGAGAGAGCAAGAGCATGCAGATTATGGCCTGAGCCGAAATCAACAGTCAGGCACTTAACCGACTGAGCCACCTTGGCACCCCTAGAGTGTATTTAAAAAAAAATTTCTATTTAATTTTTTAAATTTACATCCAAGTTAGCATATAGTGCAGCAATGATTTCAGGAGTAGATTCTTTAATGCCCCTTACCCATGTAGCCCATCCTGCCTCCTGCAACCTCTCTAGTCACCCTCAGTTTGTTCTCCATATTTAAGAGTCTCATGTTTTTGTCCCCCTCCCTGTTTTTATATTATTTTTGCTTCCCTTATGTTCATCTCTTTTGTATCTTACAGTCCTTATATGAGCGAAGTCAATATTTGTCTTTCTCTGACTAATTTTGCTTAGCATAATACCCTCTAGTTCCATCCATGTAGTTGCAAATGGCAAGATTTCATTCTTTTTGAATGCCGAGTAGTTCTCCATTGTGTGTGGATATATATATATATATGTGTCACATCTTCTTTATCCATTCATCCATCGATGGACATTTGGGCTCTTTCCATACTTTGGCTATTATTGATAGTGCTGCTATAAACACTGGGGTGTATGTGTCCCTTCGAAACAGGATACCCATATTCCTTGGATAAATACCTAGTAGTGCAATTGCTGGGTTGTAGGGTAGTTCTATTTTTAATATTATGAGGAACCTCCATGCTCTTTTCCAGAGTGGCTGCACCAGTTTGCATTCCCATGAGCAGTGCAAAAGAGATCCTCTTTCTCCACATCCTCGCCAACAACAACATCTGTTGTTGCCTGAGTTGTTAATGTTAGCCATTCTGACAAGTATGAGGTGGTCTCTCACTGTGGTTTTGATTTGTATTTCCCTGATGATGAGTGATGTTGAGCATCATTTTATGTGTCTGTTGCCCATCTGGATGTCATCTTTAGAGAAGTGTCTATTCATGTCTTTAGCCCATTTCTTCACTGGATTATTTGTTTAGAGTGGATTTCTTGTGAGCAGCATATAGTTGGGTCTTGCTTTTTAATCTAGTTTGACAGTCTCTGCCTTTTAGTTGGAATTTTAAATCATACGTTTTTTTTTTTTTAATGTTTTTTATTTATTTCTAGGAGAGAGAGAGAGAGACAGCGTGAGCAGGGGAGGGTCAGAGAGAGAGGGAGTCACAGACTGAAACAGGCTCCAGGCTCTGAGCTGGCAGTCAGCCCAGAGCCCGACGCGGGGCTCGAACCCACAAACTGTGAGATCATGACCTAAGCGAAAGTCGGACGCTTAACCGACTAAGCCACCCAGGCGCCCCAAATCATTTATACTTTTATGTCTTATAATTATTTATACATATGTCTGTCATTATTTATAGAGTCAGATTTAAATCTACTCTCTTGCTATTTTCTACTTGTTACACTTGTCCTTTGTTCCTTTCTTCCTTTTCCTGCATCTTTTTGTATTCATCTTACTTTAGGATTCCATTTTATTTCCATTATTGACTTTTTAGCTGTATCTATTATTTTACTTATTAGTCTAGGATTTATAATGTGTTTTTACTTTGCATAATCTATTTTCAAGTGATATTATATTATCTGAAATATAATGGAAGAATCTCTCAAAAATATACTTCATTTCTCCTCTCGTTTTGTTTTGTCATTTTTTTTTTACTTCTACACATACCAATATATATGTATTTTTTTGCTTTAAATGATCAGCTATCTTTTAAAAGTAACATGAGAGGGTTTTTTTAATAAACCCACATAATTTTTATTTCTAGTGTCCTCCATTCTTTTTATGGATTCACATTTCCATCTGGTATCTTTTTCCTTCTGTTTGAAGGACTTCTTTTAATATCTCTTGTAGTGAATATCTGTTGGCAACAAATTCTCTCAGATTTTTGTTTTCCTGAAGAAATATTTCACATTTATTTTTGAAAGTTTTTTCCTCCTGCCTTATAGAATTCTAGGTGACAGGTGTTTTCGTTTGTTTTTAGCATTTTAGAGACCTCCATTCATTTGTCCCCTGACTTGTATACTTGATGATTAGAAGTCTGGGGAAAATTCTTATCTTTTTTCCTCTCTGTATAATTTTCCTGTTCCCTCTGGCTGCTTTTAAGTTTTTCTCCTACTGACTTTCAGCTACTTGGTATGACATGTCTATTTCTTCTGTTACCTGCTTGTGGTTTATTTAATTTCTTGATACCTTGTATAGTTTTCATAAAATTCAGAAACATTTTGGCCATTATGCTTTCAAATATCATTTCTCCCTTTTCCTTCTCACATATGGGATTTAATCATATATGTTAGACTGTGATATTACCCCACAGGTCACTGAGCCTTTGTTCATTTTTTTTTTTCCTCTAGCCTTTTACTCTACCTTCAGGTTTTACTAATTTTTTTCCTACTTTCTCTAATCTGTTAATCATATCCCCTAAATTTTTTATTTGAGATATTTTACTTTTTAATCTCTAGAATTTTCATTTGAGTTTAAAAAAAAAATACTCTGTTTTATTTCATTATGTTCATGCTTTCCTTGAACTTAGATATAAGATAGAGTTTTTAAAGTTTATTTATATATTTTGAGAGAAATTAGTGAACAGTGGAGGGGCACATAGAGAAGGAGGGAGAAGATCCCAAGCTGATTTTCTGCTGCCAACACAGAGCCCAATAGGGGCTCCAACTCGCAAACTGTGAGATCATGACCTGAGCCTAAACCAAGAGTCAGGTGCTTAACCAGCTGAGCCACCCAGGTTCCCCTATGAAAGCTTTTTAATGTTTTTAATGTCTGTAACTTGTCATTTTGGAAGATTTATTGACTGATTTGGTCTTGGTTATGAGCACATTTTCTTGCTTCTTGGGAAGTCTAATAATTATTGACTGCATGGTGAACATTGTGAATGTTACATTCTTAGGTTCCTGAAATCTTTTTGTCTTTCATGGGTATTGGGTTTCATTTTTGTAGGCAGTTATTTATCATTAGTTTGATCATTTGAGGCTCACCTTTAGTTTGTTAGGGAAGGTTTAGAGTAGATTTTACTCTAAGAACAGTTTATCCTACTATTAAGGCATGGTTCTTTTGGGGTTTCTACTGAATGCCTTTAGTTGATCATTGAGGACTCTACTGTAGCTAGTGAGAAATTAAATGATTTGCAGCCCTGTGTGGACTCTGGAACTATTCAGCTTACAGCTCTCTAGTCAGTCCTTGCCTGACCTGGTGGAGTTTCATACCATGTGTGGACATTTTACTGTTCAACAAAGAATCAAATTTCTCTGCAAACTTCTGAGCTCTTTCTCAGCATAGTTCCCTTCTCTCTTTCTTTCTCTCTTGTTCCCTAATTTTCCTCTTTATCTTTGAAATTGTATCCTAGAACTCCTAGCCACCTCTGCATCCTTGAACTCCCAATTTGTCTCCTCAACTCTAACTCAGCTAGACTACTGCTTGGAATTCTGCTCACTACTCTGCTTTGCAGTGTACTTCTAGGCAGAAAGCTGGGGCAATCATGGGGTTCACCTTGTTAGTTTGCTTTCTCATTGGGATTACATACCTGTGCTGCCTGAAAACATTGATTTTATACATTTTGTCCAGCTTCTGGTTGTTTGACGTAAGAGGATAAATTCAGTCTTTGTTCCTGCATCATGGTCAGAGGTGTGTAAAATATTAAAAATATTTTATGAGAGGCACCTGGGTGACTCAGTTGGTTAAGCGTCCTACTCTTGATTTTGGTTCAGGTCATGAACTCAGTTTGTGAGTTGGAGCCCTGCATTGGGTTCTGCGCTAACAGGCCAAGCCTGCTTTCCCAGTCTCTTTAAAAAATAAATAAANTATTGCTTGTGCTTGTTTTACTGTCCTTTTGCCATCAATGCTTTTCTTTTAGAAGATATTCTTGAGTAATTTCATAGTTCAACAGTAGTTATTTTACTTATTATTTAAAAAATTTCTCCAAATGCTTTTCTCTCCCTTTTTAAATTTATTTATTTTGAGAGAAAGATTGAGTGTGCATGAGCATGAGCTGGGGAGAGGGGCAGAGAGAGGGAGAGAGAGAATCCCCAGCAGGCTCCAGGCCCAGCATGGGATCAAGCCTATGACCATGAGATCATGACCTGAGCTGTAACCAAGAGTTGGAGGTTTAATTGACAAATTCTTATATTATTTTTTTTTTCCTAAAGTTTATTTATTTATTTTTGTAATCTCTACACCCAACTTGGGGCTCGAACTTACAACCCCAAGATCAGGAATCACAAGCTATTGTGATTGAGGCAGCCAGGTGCCCCTCAACCTAATTATTTTATTAGTGAATGAAACTTTTATCAAATACAAACTTCTTGTTTAGTATAGATAGCATTAGCTCCTTTCAGGTTTTATATGGCTGTTTTTTAGTGTGAAGAAAGATTTAGGCCCTCCAATACCACTTAAAGTCTTGAAGGTTCATGTTATATAGTAGAACAACATTCATGTCAGTGTCAAGTGTGAATACGTCTTTTCTCTTCCTAGTCTGTAATAATTGAGGTTGAAAGGAACAGTGTGGTTCCTAGATTTAAATTTGCATTTGAATGTATTGGGTTCTTTGAAGACAAAACCAACATGTAGCTTTTATACTTTGTAGAATTGTTTCATTCCCTGTTTGGGTATATTAAGTTTTTCAGACTAAATAATTAATGTTAAGTGCTGAAACAAGTAAAAACAAATGATCATTGTTACCCTATCCCCCTGTGTTTTTAGGTAACTATAACTACTCAATATTGCAGCCATGGAGTCCATGCTTAATAAGTTAAAGAGTACTGTTACAAAAGTAACAGCTGATGTCACCAGTGCTGTAATGGGAAATCCTGTCACTAGAGAATTTGATGTTGGTCGACACATTGCCAGTGGTGGCAATGGGCTAGCTTGGAAGATTTTCAATGGCACAAAAAAGTCAACAAAACAGGTAAGTTTTAATTCAGAGTCCATTGGCAAAAACACACATGTCAATAAGTACAATAATGTGCATATAAGTTTTTATGTTAAGAAATGCCAAAAGTAATGTGTTCTTTACTTGTAATTTCCATCCTGAATCTCCTGGTTACAAATATATTAGTTGAGATATCACCCCATCTTGTAATTTAATTTTGATTACTTAATAAATGTTTCTGTTGAGTAAAGGAGCATATTAGATTTTTAGCAAAGAATTTGTTTTAGAATAAAAATTGTGTTCCTTTTCAAATTTGTCAGTAAGCTATTGGCAAAATACTCAGTTAAATTTTTCCAACATTAAATGCATTCTTATTTAGTACATTCTTACTCCCCTTCTATTTTATATATGGCCTTCTGGAAAATAGACTTCTGTAACACTCTTGTGTTTAACTTGATAGTTTTTATTATCAGAAGAGGGTACATTTGTGGGATAGTCAGTAATGTGTTTTGAGATATACTGATTTCAAAGTTATTTTAAAAGTAACTGTTCTTTTAGCAGAGTCATTTGAATGAGTTGTATTTTTATTTTTATTTTTTTAATTTGATTTAAGAGAGCAACAGATGGTTCTCAGAAATGTGGAGGATTGTTAGTGTTAAATTTTACTAGCAGTTTTCTGTTGGAATTGTTAAAGGATTGAAAGACCTCCAGGTTTAAAACCTCTGTAGAAATGTGTCCTTTAAAAATAAAAATTACTGTTTCTAAAAGTACTTTTATTTCTCTACAAGTGAAACATATGGGTTGTAAGATGTTTGGAATTTATTACACATATTTTCTAGTAACTGTCACAGTCATAGCAGTTGTAGATATGCATTATTTGTGACTTTTCCAAAATCAGCTTATTTATCAAACAAGTATATTAAAGACTGAATTGGCTTTGGTTATCATTTTATGAAGTAAGAACCTTGGTCTTGTGGTATGTAGTGTGTATCTGACAAGTAAATCTTGTTTTTATGGCCATTTGGTTGGAAGTCTTTAAGCCCAGAGCTGATCTGTATCTTAAATGCTGATTGATTTGTCATTTTTGAACATTGTTTTCACTGAGCTCACTAAAAAACAAGTCGTTTCTTGAGTATTGAATGCTTAAAAAGCTATTAATGAGGCCATTAAGTTATGTAAATGCCCAACCTCCAACGCTAGTTTTTGGCAAATCAAATGTACTAAATTTTGCATTATTTATTAAGGATGTACCATAATAGTGTCTTTGTGCCTAACCAAAAGAGTTTCTAGGTGTTTGTGTTTATATCAGTAGTTCATATTCTGAAATTCTCTGATAATGTTGAAGCTTCTGTTGTTGTTCATAGAACATGAAAATCAGGCACAAATAATAGATAATTGATTAGATATTGCACATTAATACAGCCATTCTCACTACTCACTGCCAGAATAGGGTTCTCTTAGAAAACTACTATATTTCTCCCCTCCCCACCCCCCAAATTTATTGCTTTGTGGAAAAAGATAGTTTTGGAACATATCCATGCTTTCTGTGGATATAGTTTTGAATCTTCTTTCTTTGCCTCTTTTAGACCTAAGGTGTTTGAACTGAGTATCCCATCTGGACTACTGGCTAGTTCCTTAAGGAATAGCTAAGTCTCTAACCACCTTGGAGTTGAAGCCTCATTTTAATTTCTCCCTTACTTGAAGTTTCAGTTCTTTTTTAGTTATCTCATTTTTTATTGAAAGGGAATCATAGATGATAGATAATCTAGAGCTATGCTATCCAGTATGGTAACCACAAGCTACATATGCCTATTTCAGTTCATAAAAACTAAATTTAGTTCCTTATTTGCACTAGTCACATTTTGGACGTTCCTTAGCTATAATGTGCCTAGAACTACCATACTGACAATGCAGATATAGAACTTTCTATCATTACAGAAAGTTCTGTATGACAACATTGTTCTTAGAGAAGCCAGGAGAAAAATAATGGAAAAGGATATTCTTCTTGGTCTTTTTTCCCCTGCGTAAAGGGACACTGAGACTAAGGACTTTTTTTTTTAAATTAAAAAAAATTTTTTTATTTAACCCTCTCACTCTTTTTAGATCTAGCATAAGTGTACTTGATTGCATTTGTGTTTTATAGCAGATTATATAATCTTAAATTTGACTTTGAGGTAAACATCGGGTTAGGGACTAGGGCTAGGAGACTCCATGTACTTTTTGCTAGAGTTATTTCAAGTTCACAACAGTACATGATGAATTATAATTTCAGATTATGTACAGCTTTTGACTTTTTAACCTAAATGAAGGTTTCTGAGAGGAGTGGAGTAGTAATAAAAACACCTACAGAACAGATGAAAAAAAGTGCATACTAATGAAACCTGGAATGTAGCAAGATAAAAAGAATTGGTAAATAAAAATTTACTTGTGCGCCTGGTAGCGTCGTCATTGTACCTGACTGGACACCTGTATTATTATTATTCTGGCTTTATGCTTCCAAAACCAATTGTTGCTAATATTTATCGTTTTTGAAAGACATTCATTGAAGAAACATCTCATAGTAATTCCTGAAGCGCAATTAACAATTCCTAAGAGTCTCAAGCAAAGTGTAAAGTCGATTTTTTTTGTTTTTTTGCATTTAAATAAGGTGTTGGGGTGCCTGGGTGGCTCAGTTGGTTAAGCGTTGGACTTCGGCTCAGATCATGATCTCACAGTTCGTGGGTTTGAGCCCCGCGTTGGGCTCTGCGCTGACAGCTAGCTCAGAGCCTGGAGCCTGCTTCAGATTCTATAGCTCCCTCTCTCTGACCCTCCTCTGCTCATGCTCTCCCTCTCTCTCTCAAAAATAAATAAAACATTTAAAAGAAAAGTGTTTAGGCCAGCTTTGTATACAAAATAACTTTGTATGCAAAATTAAGATTTTAAAGCTTTTATTTGGGTAAGCTTAACCAAACGCAACTTGTAAACATGTTAAAATGGATAATCAATTATAGTTTCTTGGCACTTGAAGGTACTATTTAGGCTTCAATACTATTTATTTTCCTTTTTCAGTGTTCATTACGAGTAGCTCTTATTTTCTAACTCTTACTCTTTCTAGAATCTCAATAGAGACATTATAAGACATTTCAGGGTGACCATTTATGGAATAAAAATTGTGCCTATTTAGTTTTTTAAATATATTTTTAAGAACTTATGCAAAACAGTGCACAAATCATGAGTGTACAGCTTGATGAATGTTCACAGTGAGCACACCTGTATAACCAGTATCCAGATCAAGGAAACATTGCTAATATTCATATCTTTTCATAGTCATTACCTCTGTCCACCTTCTCACTAGGGGTACCTGCTATCTGATCCTTTGACAGTTGAAAGTAAATTTTCCTGTTTTTGAACTTTATTTAAATGGAATAAATAAGCTAATGGTATGTGCTTCTGTGCTTGGCTCCATTTCCTTTTTTTTTTTTTTT
>NW_027531504.1:1917555-1931735 GCF_008692635.1 Crocuta crocuta | reverse complement strand
TGAAGTTTCAGTTCTTTTTTAGTTATCTCATTTTTTATTGAAAGGGAATCATAGATGATAGATAATCTAGAGCTATGCTATCCAGTATGGTAACCACAAGCTACATATGCCTATTTCAGTTCATAAAAACTAAATTTAGTTCCTTATTTGCACTAGTCACATTTTGGACGTTCCTTAGCTATAATGTGCCTAGAACTACCATACTGACAATGCAGATATAGAACTTTCTATCATTACAGAAAGTTCTGTATGACAACATTGTTCTTAGAGAAGCCAGGAGAAAAATAATGGAAAAGGATATTCTTCTTGGTCTTTTTTCCCCTGCGTAAAGGGACACTGAGACTAAGGACTTTTTTTTTTAAATTAAAAAAAATTTTTTTATTTAACCCTCTCACTCTTTTTAGATCTAGCATAAGTGTACTTGATTGCATTTGTGTTTTATAGCAGATTATATAATCTTAAATTTGACTTTGAGGTAAACATCGGGTTAGGGACTAGGGCTAGGAGACTCCATGTACTTTTTGCTAGAGTTATTTCAAGTTCACAACAGTACATGATGAATTATAATTTCAGATTATGTACAGCTTTTGACTTTTTAACCTAAATGAAGGTTTCTGAGAGGAGTGGAGTAGTAATAAAAACACCTACAGAACAGATGAAAAAAAGTACATACTAATGAAACCTGGAATGTAGCAAGATAAAAAGAATTGGTAAATAAAAATTTACTTGTGCGCCTGGTAGCGTCGTCATTGTACCTGACTGGACACCTGTATTATTATTATTCTGGCTTTATGCTTCCAAAACCAATTGTTGCTAATATTTATCGTTTTTGAAAGACATTCATTGAAGAAACATCTCATAGTAATTCCTGAAGCGCAATTAACAATTCCTAAGAGTCTCAAGCAAAGTGTAAAGTCGATTTTTTTTGTTTTTTTGCATTTAAATAAGGTGTTGGGGTGCCTGGGTGGCTCAGTTGGTTAAGCGTTCGACTTCGGCTCAGATCATGATCTCACAGTTCGTGGGTTTGAGCCCCGCGTTGGGCTCTGCGCTGACAGCTAGCTCAGAGCCTGGAGCCTGCTTCAGATTCTATAGCTCCCTCTCTCTGACCCTCCTCTGCTCATGCTCTCCCTCTCTCTCTCAAAAATAAATAAAACATTTAAAAGAAAAGTGTTTAGGCCAGCTTTGTATACAAAATAACTTTGTATGCAAAATTAAGATTTTAAAGCTTTTATTTGGGTAAGCTTAACCAAACGCAACTTGTAAACATGTTAAAATGGATAATCAATTATAGTTTCTTGGCACTTGAAGGTACTATTTAGGCTTCAATACTATTTATTTTCCGTTTTCAGTGTTCATTACGAGTAGCTCTTATTTTCTAACTCTTACTCTTTCTAGAATCTCAATAGAGACATTATAAGACATTTCAGGGTGACCATTTATGGAATAAAAATTGTGCCTATTTAGTTTTTTAAATATATTTTTAAGAACTTATGCAAAACAGTGCACAAATCATGAGTGTACAGCTTGATGAATGTTCACAGTGAGCACACCTGTATAACCAGTATCCAGATCAAGGAAACATTGCTAATATTCATATCTTTTCATAGTCATTACCTCTGTCCACCTTCTCACTAGGGGTACCTGCTATCTGATCCTTTGACAGTTGAAAGTAAATTTTCCTGTTTTTGAACTTTATTTAAATGGAATAAATAAGCTAATGGTATGTGCTTCTGTGCTTGGCTCCATTTCCTTNTTTCCTTTTTTTTTTTTTTTTAATATTTTATTTATTTTTGAGAGAGAGAGAGCATGAGCAGCTTTAGTCTTAGTTTTGGCCTAAAAGTCACATTTGCTGCCCTGTTTCTTTTGCTCTGACTGCTGTGGAAGCTTTAAAATACCCCCAGTTAAATGATTCTTCCTATGAAGATAATGAAGATAGACTGATTTTAAAAATATATAATAAATATTTTACTGATATTCTTTATTCTACCCATTCTACCAAATGTAGGCTTGGACATGGTCCCTTCCTTTCTGCAAAATCTACATTATGTTAATACAAATGCCAGTATTCATGGGTGAGGCTTGCTGATATTGTGTAGGCAAAGGCATAATTAAATTATTGTAAAAGGTTAAATTATAATAAATAAAAGTTTTAAATAAAAGAAACCATTGTGGAAAGCTGGAAGTGTTAGTCCAGCTGCTTAGGTCAATAATGAACATTGACTATCTTTAATAACTTTAAGTTGTATATCTTGTTATCTCTCAGTCTTCTCAAATATCAAGTTGTTTTTAACTTAGTCTAAATAAAAATTTAGATTTTATCATTTTGAGAAAGGAACATTGTCCCCACATCACATGAACAGTAAAGCACATGATGTTTGTCACCATTGACCAGTCACAAAAGGTCTATAAAATAGAGATCACCAGGAGTATCCATGTCTCAGAAACCATCCCTGGTGACTTTGAGGGATATGCTGCTGGAAGTCATGGATTAGGAAATCCTAGACACATTGCTATGTATCTGCTTGGATTTTGTTACTTAAACTGTCTTGTTTTCAGCAAGAGTTCAACTTTGTAGTTAGGGAAGTAGCTTTAAAAAATTATAAATTAAGTTTGTATCAATAGGTAGTCTACATTTTGACAGATAGTTTTTAGGGTAGATTATTTTATGGCCATTTTTTTGTTTAAAGATAGGTTATTGAGAAAAAATACTTTTTAGTAGGTAACTTTCTTTGCCAATCTATTTTAAAGAATATGAAGTGAATAAACAAGAGTACCAAAGTATTCCAATATTTTGTTTTAGTAACTTTTGTATAAAAAAGAGCCTCAAAATTTAATTATAGAGTTAACAGTTGACTCTTAAGTGAAAGGTATCTTCATCTTTTCTCATCTTTTCTATGTATTTGAAAATTTTCATAATGAGGAGCCAAAAAAGGTTTTAATTTAGGATGATAACGGAAAGCTTCCAGTAACTGTTTATTTTTATTGTTGCCACTAGGTAATAAACATCTGAGTTGTAAATCCTGTTGTGGATACAGAGACGCTTAGCATAGTTTCTTTTTTTCTTTTTTTTGTTGGCATGGTTTCTTTGAGAAGCTTGTAATACTTATAAGGTGACAGGATTTTAACACAAATGATACGTCTTAACAGGGTGGGTAGTGAAGTGGTACAAGGAAAGCATAAAAACCTAGATGATAGTCTGTTCTGAAGAAAACTTTTGATGTGTATGCTAAGAGTTTTAGGAAGTTAGTATGAGGTATAAGTGTTAGTCACAACTTTGTTGAAATTCATTAATTTTAACTGATTGGAACAAAGAGAACATCTTTTTAATATAGTTGATAATGAATTCTGATCTATGTAGAAATCTTTTATCTGTGACCTAAAATAATAATGAATGTCTGAGAGAGAATTTTGTGATGTTTCTTTTTTTTTGAAGTGTAGTATTTTTCCTTAAGGGTGGTGAAATTACAAGTGCTCAAAGAGCCATTTCATGTGATCTTTTTTCAAGGACTCAAAACATCGAAAAAATAAACACATAAATTAGATGCATTTATAAAATGTGTTACAGCAGAACACTTCCTAAAATAAGATTGCACTCATGCACGGTGAGATAGGAACTTGAACTTCTAGGTCATTTGTTTTTAGTTCAAATTAATATTACATAATGCTCTTAGCTGTTTTTGATAGTCCTATGTCTTGCAATGATCAAAAGAGTGAAGATTATGTATTTATATATGAGTGCTATTTAAATCTCTTAAATGATTGTTTTCTTGGAGGCATATGTTATGTTTTACTGGGGTGCTCTTTATTTATTGGATCTGTATTATTTCTGGGGAGACAGAATATGGCCCTTAGAGTTAAAATGACTGGATTCAAAACTTGATGTTACCAATTGTGAGATGTAATACATTTATCTTCTCCACAGTGTCCTTATCTGTGAAGTGAGGATAGTAACTTGTAGGTTATTATTTATTGGTTTGGGATTCTGCAGTGAATCTCTGTTAGGTAATTAGGTTGCCAGGCTAACCTGTGAAAACCAGTAATCCTAATGTAGTAGAAATAATAAGAGAACAATAAAATGGAAAGATACTGTCTTAAATATTGATAGTTGAGCAGTAGTAGGTTTAATTAGAGGCTTTTGAAAGAGATTTCTATAGAAATTCTGAAAGTCATTCAAAATCTTTCAGAGACTTTTGGAAGGCTAGCATTGATTCTTTGCTAATTTTGCTTCCAGCTTTATCATTTTTCTTTCCATTTAGGATGGAGATGTAGCATCACTGATGCATTACACAATGGTAGTACTATCTATGATAGTACAACTATCAATACAGCTGTTTTTTTATTGATTTGTTAAGACTGGGTAACTGGATGGGAACTATTTTTCCTTGGGTAAGAGGGAAAATGAAAGGAAGAAGATAGTTAAGGACACTGTGTGCTTTTACTCAAAAGAGTATTTTTTTACTTGAAGAGACACAGTGGGTTAGCAGCTTCCTGTACTGCTACCGTTCATTCCCAATTTCTACCCATAATAAGATGGGGGATAGGGTGGAAGGAGAGAGTGAGTATAGGTTATTCATATGTAAAAGGTGCTTACAAAATGGGTTTTTGTGTCAACAAACATTTCCTGACATATATACTCTTTCTTTCAAAAAGTGATTAAAGATTTTATAGTATACTCCAGGGTTATCATTATGAATAGCATTTTGAATTTTTTTTTTTAAATATTTTTATTTATTTCTAGGAGAGAGAGAGCGCGTGAGCAGGNATCTTTTCTCATCTTTTCTATGTATTTGAAAATTTTCATAATGAGGAGCCAAAAAAGGTTTTAATTTAGGATGATAACGGAAAGCTTCCAGTAACTGTTTATTTTTATTGTTGCCACTAGGTAATAAACATCTGAGTTGTAAATCCTGTTGTGGATACAGAGACGCTTAGCATAGTTTCTTTTTTTCTTTTTTTTGTTGGCATGGTTTCTTTGAGAAGCTTGTAATACTTATAAGGTGACAGGATTTTAACACAAATGATACGTCTTAACAGGGTGGGTAGTGAAGTGGTACAAGGAAAGCATAAAAACCTAGATGATAGTCTGTTCTGAAGAAAACTTTTGATGTGTATGCTAAGAGTTTTAGGAAGTTAGTATGAGGTATAAGTGTTAGTCACAACTTTGTTGAAATTCATTAATTTTAACTGATTGGAACAAAGAGAACATCTTTTTAATATAGTTGATAATGAATTCTGATCTATGTAGAAATCTTTTATCTGTGACCTAAAATAATAATGAATGTCTGAGAGAGAATTTTGTGATGTTTCTTTTTTTTTGAAGTGTAGTATTTTTCCTTAAGGGTGGTGAAATTACAAGTGCTCAAAGAGCCATTTCATGTGATCTTTTTTCAAGGACTCAAAACATCGAAAAAATAAACACATAAATTAGATGCATTTATAAAATGTGTTACAGCAGAACACTTCCTAAAATAAGATTGCACTCATGCACGGTGAGATAGGAACTTGAACTTCTAGGTCATTTGTTTTTAGTTCAAATTAATATTACATAATGCTCTTAGCTGTTTTTGATAGTCCTATGTCTTGCAATGATCAAAAGAGTGAAGATTATGTATTTATATATGAGTGCTATTTAAATCTCTTAAATGATTGTTTTCTTGGAGGCATATGTTATGTTTTACTGGGGTGCTCTTTATTTATTGGATCTGTATTATTTCTGGGGAGACAGAATATGGCCCTTAGAGTTAAAATGACTGGATTCAAAACTTGATGTTACCAATTGTGAGATGTAATACATTTATCTTCTCCACAGTGTCCTTATCTGTGAAGTGAGGATAGTAACTTGTAGGTTATTATTTATTGGTTTGGGATTCTGCAGTGAATCTCTGTTAGGTAATTAGGTTGCCAGGCTAACCTGTGAAAACCAGTAATCCTAATGTAGTAGAAATAATAAGAGAACAATAAAATGGAAAGATACTGTCTTAAATATTGATAGTTGAGCAGTAGTAGGTTTAATTAGAGGCTTTTGAAAGAGATTTCTATAGAAATTCTGAAAGTCATTCAAAATCTTTCAGAGACTTTTGGAAGGCTAGCATTGATTCTTTGCTAATTTTGCTTCCAGCTTTATCATTTTTCTTTCCATTTAGGATGGAGATGTAGCATCACTGATGCATTACACAATGGTAGTACTATCTATGATAGTACAACTATCAATACAGCTGTTTTTTTATTGATTTGTTAAGACTGGGTAACTGGATGGGAACTATTTTTCCTTGGGTAAGAGGGAAAATGAAAGGAAGAAGATAGTTAAGGACACTGTGTGCTTTTACTCAAAAGAGTATTTTTTTACTTGAAGAGACACAGTGGGTTAGCAGCTTCCTGTACTGCTACCGTTCATTCCCAATTTCTACCCATAATAAGATGGGGGATAGGGTGGAAGGAGAGAGTGAGTATAGGTTATTCATATGTAAAAGGTGCTTACAAAATGGGTTTTTGTGTCAACAAACATTTCCTGACATATATACTCTTTCTTTCAAAAAGTGATTAAAGATTTTATAGTATACTCCAGGGTTATCATTATGAATAGCATTTTGAATTTTTTTTTTTAAATATTTTTATTTATTTCTAGGAGAGAGAGAGCGCGTGAGCAGGGGAGGGTCAGAGAGAGGGAGATACAGAATCTGAAGCAGGCTCCAGGCTCTGAGCTGGCAGTCAGCACAGAGCCCGATGCGGGACTTGAACCCATGAACCGCAAGATCATGACCCAAGCGAAAGTTGAATGCTTAACCGACTAAGCCACCCAGGCGCCCCAGCATTTTGAATTTTTAAACATTTTAGCTTTTATTTGAATTCTGGTTAAATAAAAGATTACTACATGGGGTATAGCACATTACACACACCTTTCGTGTATCAGAGTTCAAAGAAGGAGATTTTCCTGTGTTTTCTTTAGATGAGGGCTTTGGGTCTAATACTTTTAAAAATATTTAAATTTACTAATCATGAAGAAACCAACTTTTTGATATCACAAAAGTATTACAGCAGTGCTATAATTTCTATAACATTAGATTTTAGTTATTTCTAGTTGTAGACTCTTGTGACACTTGGGTAAAGTTTTATTTCTTTTATATATGTTTGATTAAAATTAGATACGCAATTTTTTTATTAGGAAGTAGCTGTTTTTGTCTTTGATAAAAAGCTGATTGACAAATACCAAAAATTTGAAAAGGATCAAATCATCGATTCCCTAAAACGAGGAGTCCAACAGTTAACTCGACTACGACACCCTCGACTTCTTACTGTCCAGCATCCTTTAGAAGAGTCCAGGTAAATTTTTATAAAAACTTTCATGAAAGACTTGTTTTGAACAAATACCTAAAAATAATTTTATATTTAAATTCTGTCTGTATAGCATGCTGTCAGTGACAAATTCTCATTAACTCCGTGTTGAGTTCTTATGGATTTATTACTTCCCTAAAATTTATTTGTATATTCTGTGTCTTTGCTTCTTTGGAATATTCTTCACATTTGCTATCAGTCTGTATTTGCTCACTCTATGCTCAGCACTATAGGAGTCAAAGTGGAAGATGCAGAAGTATAGCATACAGTCCCTGCCTGCAAGTAGCTCTCCTTGTTAATTTGCTAGAATTTTTTGTACTCTCTGCATTAATTCCATATTTGCAGACTATTTTTATGTGTGTTTCAGGTACTCTTCTAGACATTTAACTTTCTGATATACTCAGCATATCAGTCCATAGCCCTCAGTTACTCTCCCATTTATTTTTTTCAAGAATAGCTTGGGAACTGTTGCTGAGAATGACAAGAACATGAAACTAATGTTGTGTAGTCTTAACTGAATCTTCGTGCCTATGGTGCTTTTAATAGTCCATTAGATACCCTAGCTATATAAACTTTTTCCACTTTCTTCCTAACCCTGTTTTCCTTAATTCCTTCCTACCTAGCAGACTGTATTTCTCTCTATTAATTCAGAAGATCTTAACTAAATGGTTTGCCAGTTGTGTTGTGTGGACCCTAGAATTTTAAGGACAGGGGAAGAATAGGCAGGTAGGGGAACAGAGCTGGCAGAGTTCCAGGCTTCCAGTCTCCTTTCAGCCAGGAAACTTTTGCTTTTATCTCTTTATATATATTGGATTTCTGTATAATTCTTACTTTGGAATCTTCACTGATCCCTCTCCTCCAAGAGCACAAGATACTTTCTTTCAACCTGAATGAAAAAAACCCAGTATTTACTGTGAAAACTGTATTAGATGCTTTACATTTGTTTAACTTAAATGGCTCTCACAATTATATGGAGGAACTGAGGATCAGAGACATTATTTAAGCCACGTACTTAAGACACCTTGATTCTTGAGGCCATGGTTTTTTGGTTTTGTTTTTTTTTCACAATACCATGGTGTGCCTATCCGGAAATATGCACATATTTCTCATATCACAATAATATTTTTATTGCTCTTCTTTTTATGAATAAACCCAGAAGAAAAATATAGTTGTTGACTCTTATGTAACATCACTACTGTGAACTCTGTATCCCAAAGTGGCCTAAGTTTTGTTTGCCATGCTCATCCTGAGCTTTCCTAACTGTACCTTTTCCTCTACCATGTCACCTATTAGAATCCTGCCCAAATTTGTTATTTTAACTTGTATCAATGTGTCTTATTTTTTTTTTTTAATATTTTTATTTATTTCTAGGAGAGAGAGGGAGAGAGAGGCAGCGTGAGCAGGGGAGGGTCAGAGAGAGAGGGAGTCACAGACTGAAACAGGCTCCAGGCTCTGAGCTGGCAGTCAGCACAGAGCCCGACGCGGGGCTCGAACCCACGAACCGCGAGATCATGACCTAAGCGAAAGTCGGACGCTTAACCGACTAAGCCACCCAGTCGCCCCAAGTATCAATGTGTCTTGTATTTCATCATTACATTTTAAGTCTCTTGGGGGAGGAAGCTGTCTCTGTAGTTTCTTTTGTGGTGACTTAAATATTAATAGGAGGGATTTACTGGCAGTCATTAAGAGAGACAATTCAAAGGTTACTTTAAGGCATCTTCATTGTTAGCTTATAAAACTATAAAATTGATACAAAAAGGACAACTTTAGGGTAGGAAAAACTAACTTCCAGTTTTTAATGAATTAATTAATGTAGAAATAACACTGGAATTATCCAAAAGAAATGTGCAACATAGTAAAGTAATCCAGGTGAAAGCCCAGAGTTGGTGATGTGTATTAAGGGTAACAGAGGTAGTAATTAAAGCTATGAATAAAAGAAGTTTTCCAGAGCATGAGTAAAAAGAGCAGAGTACTGAGGACAGAACTTAAAATGTAGAGGGAAAAAAAGAGTGAGGGAAAGAAATGGACGATAATTGTTACATACCATGAGGAAAACAGGCAACATGTCATGTGAGCTGAAGGAGGGAGAAGGGACCTAGTAACACTGAGGACCACTGAGTAAAAAGAAGATAAGGACTGAGAAAAATTCATTACATTTTACTAGTGAGAGGTTATTATTGATATTCAATAATTTCAGTAGCAGGAAGGCAGTTTGGAAGTTAGAAATAGGTACAAAGGAGCCCAGTAGATAAGACATCATGTGAATAAAGTCCCATAAGAGGAGCTCAAAGGAAATTTTAGGATGGTCATTTAATCACTAATATATTGAGGTGAAGTTTGGGGAAATGAAGTCATTCATGTTAGATGCACTTTATGCTTTTTAAAGTAGAAAGTGATAAGAGGTGAATAACGGGGAAAGGGGGCCATGGAATAAGGAGCTAAATAAGAGAACTGTACAGGAGTGTCCTTGAATGCAGCAAAATAAAAAGCAAGGTTAAAGTACATTTTGTGACTTTGCTCTGAATTTAAAAAGATTAGGGTTTTCTGTTTTTTTCTCTGCCCATGACATAAGGAAGGGAGTAAAAGAAACTTGTAATGATTATTACAAGGCTAATAAGGGTTTTTTCAGTAAAGGGTAATAAGGGTGATAGTTTGTTGTTAGGAGAAAGAAAGGAATCAAGTATGTATCGTTAGGACTCAGTACTTGAATTTGATGAATAAAGATGCCAGTGAGCTAGATTTGGTGGAAGTAGGGGTAGGAGGTAATGTCTAGTAAGAAGCTGTCGTTGGGGAAGTGCTTCTTGAGAAGAGGATATAGCCCTTCTCAATGTGACTGTTTGTAAAAATGACGAAGGAAGTGAATATTCATGAAAAAGATAAGGGGGTTTCCAACCGGAGGAATAACTGTTTGAAGTTGATGAGACCAAGGATGATGTTGGAAAAAAATGAGTAGCTCAAATACGTGAGTCCTGGGAATTACAGAAAACTATAGAAAAGACTTTAGAGCATTTTTTTTTTTTTTTACAAATAGTTCATTGTCAAATTAGTTTCCACATAACACCCAGTGCTCATCCCCACAAGTGCCCTCCTCCATGCCCATCCCTCCCTCCCCCCCCACATCTATCAGTCCTCAGTTTTTGTCGGCATTCAAGAGTCTCTCATGCTTTGCCTCTCTCCCTTTCCCCCACCATTTCCGCCCTTCTTCTCCCCCTTGGTCCTCAGTTAAGTTCCTCCTAATCCTCCTATACGTGCAAACATATATTTGTCCTTCTCTGCCTGACTTATTTCGCTCAGCATAACACCCTCAAGGTCCATCCATGTTGCTACACATGGCCAGATTTCATTGTTTCTCATTGCCATGTAGTATTCCATGGTATAGATAAACCACATCTTCTTGATCCATTTGTCCGTTGATGGACACTTAGGCTCTTTCCATGTTTTAGCTATTGTGGAGAGTGCTGCTATGAATATTGGGGTACATGTGCTCCTATGCATCGGCATTTCTGTATCCCTTGGGTAAATTCCTAGCAGTGCTATTGCTGGGTCATAGGGGAGTTCTATTGTTAGTTTCCTGAGGAACCTCCACACTGTTTTCCAGAGGGGCTGTACCAGTTTACATTCCCACCAACAGTGTAGGAGGGTGCCCGTTTCTCCACATCCTCGCCAGCATCTAGAGTTCTCTGATTTGCTCATTTTAGCCACTCTGACTGGCGTGAGGTGGTATCTCAGTGTGGTTTTGATTTGTATTTCCCTGATGAGGAGGGATGCTGAGCATCGTTTCATGTGTCTGTTGGCCATCTGGATGTCCTCTTTGGAGAAGTGTCTGTTCATATCTTCTGCCCATTTCTTCACTGGGTTGTTTGTTTTTCGGGTGTGGAGTTTGGTGAGTTCCTTATAGATTCTGAATATTAACCCTTTATCTGATATGTCATTTGCAACTATCTTTTCCCATTCCGTCGGTTGCCTATTAGTTTTGTGGGTTGTTTCCTTTGCTGAACAGCAAAGGGCTTTAGATCATTTGATCAGTTTTCCTCCGGTACAGTTCAGCAAATGAAAGCCTGGTGTTCACTGTGTTAATGAGCTTGGGGAGGGAGTAAAGAACAAGATAGCGCCTTGTTGATGAGTGAGCAAGTATAACTCTCCCTCACCCGAAGAAACTTTGTCTTAATCTCTCATGTATATTGAGCTTCTGCATACACTTTTACTTGAACAGTGAGTTCAGGGTGAAAGAAAAGGTACACAGGAATAGGAAAAAGATGAAACAGCAAAGGGCATACTTGACATCAAGCAATTACAGTCCAGGTACAGGAGTTTGGTTTAGCTTTGTTACCACACTACCTTGTAGTTCTCCATTGCCAGAGCCTAAGCCCAAGTCATAACGTTTTAGGATTTGAGCCTCAAACACTTGGTAATTATAATAGCAGTAGTAAAGATTTATTGAGTTTGCATGCTAAGTCACTGTGCTATGTGCTTTACATTCATTATCTCCTTTGATCTTCACGTAACCCTTCAAGGTGGTTTTTTATCACCATTTTACAAATGGGCAAAGTGAATCTCAGAGCTGAGGTGTCCAAGTCACAGTTGGGGGATAGGGATGCTGGCACTTGAAGCTGGGTATTTGTCCATCTTCAAAGCCTGAGCTCTTTATAATTACTCCATAAAGCCTATTGAATGTTAATATCTGACATTTTCTGAATTTCTAAATATTCTTATATATCAAAGAGCAGTACTTTAAGAATTTAAAAGTTGTGACACCTTTAAAAATTATATATAATGTAGGTAAAAGCAAAGCTACTCTGATTGAAGTTATAGAGGCCCTGGAACTGTGCTCTGTGCCCTTTTCTGACTCTTCTGGCTCCAGGGTGGGTCTGTGGGAAATTTGCAGATTCCTCTGAGCATATTCTGAAAATTGTGGTTTAAATGTATTATATTAATGCTGAAAATAAATCAGTCTGCTGTCTTGTTGACCACTAATATTTTATGTATATTTGATTTTGATAATGTGGGAAAAAATGGTGGTAAATAAGTCTTTTTCTTTTTTAAAACAGGGATTGCTTGGCATTTTGTACAGAACCAGTTTTTGCCAGTTTAGCCAATGTTTTAGGTAACTGGGAAAATCTACCTTCCCCTGTATCTCCAGACATTAAGGATTATAACCTTTATGATGTAGAAACCAAATATGGATTGCTCCAGGTATGTATTTTTGTTCACCATGTGAAAAGAGATTTTTCCTCTAGAATTATTTTCTGGCTATTTCAAACTTATTAACAATATAAGCTGCGTTAGGTAAACCTTTGGATCCTTTCAGTAATTTAAAAACTATTTCTGTATTGTATTTTTCTACAGTTTATTGTTAGATTTAAATTACATTTATGAAACATACGTAACCTTTGTAGAAGGGTACTTACTGACTGGTGGTTGGAATGGTTTCATTTTGATTTTTTTGAGTTATAAACCTCAGGAATGCATTTCAAAACAAACTATTAAGTTGAAGTACTTAAGTATTGAATTAAAATTAAAAGTTACATCTTTAAGGAAATAATTTAATAGGTATCAAGAGATATTGTTAGCCTTTTCATATATATCCACTTTTTCTGATTTTCCTTTCCCTGTTTACTAAAATAAATTATCTTCAACTCTGTAGAGTAAATTTATACAGTAGATATTTAGTTCCTTGGGGACAGAGATCATTTTATTTATTATATTTTAACAGCTTTATTAAGTTATTAATTGGCATACAATAAACCTCACATATTCAAAATACTGTATGGTTTTATAAATTTGATATATATACCTGTGAAATCATCACTGCAATCAAAATAATGTACATGTTCATACTCCCCCAAAGTTTTCTTATACCCACTTTAATCCTTCCCTCCTGTTTCTTGCTATTTTGTCCCAGGAAACCACTGACCTCCTTTTTGTCACTATGAATCTGTTTGTATTTTCTACAGTTTTATAATTGGAATCATTTAAGATGTACCCTTTTTTTTCCTGCCTAGCTTCTTTCACTTAATTTTTTTTGAGATTCATCCATGTATTTGTGCATATCAGTACTTTTTTTTATTGCTGAGTAGTCCATTGTATGGATATACTGTAGTTTGTTTATCCATTCATCTGTTGATGGTCATTTGGTTTGTTTCTGGTTTTGGTTATTACAAATACAGCTGCTGTGAACACTCATATACAAGTTTTTGTATGGACATATGCTTTAATTTCTCTAGGTTAAGTGCGTAGGAATGGGATGGCTAGATCAAATGGTATGTATATATTTAGTTTCTTTGGAAACTTTAAGGTTTTCTAAAGTGGTAATACCATTTTACATTCCTTTAAACTTTTTTTTTTAATTTTACATTGCTATTGCAATGTATGAGAGTTCCATTTTTTCCACATATTTGCCAGAAGTATAGTTTGTCTTTATAATTTTAGTCATTGTAATCAGTATGTAGTGGTATTTTGTTGGAGCTTAAATTTGTATTTCTTTGATGAATAGTCTGTTCAGCTCTTTTGCCCATTTTTTGAATGGGTTGTTTTTTATTATTGAGTTTTGAAATTTCTTTATATATTGTGGACACAAGTCTTGTCAGATACATGACTTACAAATATTTTCTTCTAGTGTCTAGTGTCTGGCATATCTTATTTTCTTAACAGTGTATATTTTTTAATTGTGGTAAAATATACATAACATAAAATTTACTGTCCTACCATTTTTAAGTGTATAACTCAGTGGCATTTGATACATTAACATTGTTGTGCAAACATACCATCATCCATCCCCAGAACTCTTTTCACCTTGGAAAACTGAAGTTGTATCCATTAAACTGTAACTCCCCATTCCAACCCCCACC
>NW_027531504.1:1915988-1917259 GCF_008692635.1 Crocuta crocuta | reverse complement strand
CCCACCCCCACCACCCCCCAACCCCTGGCAACCAGTCTACTTTCATTTTCTATGAATTTGACCAGTTTAGGTACCTCATGTAAGTGGAATCATACATTATTTTCCATTTTTTGACTGATTTATTTCACTTAATATAATGATCTCGAGATTTATCCATGTCGTAGTGTGTATCAGAATTTCCTTCATCAGGTTAAATAATCCATTGTATGTATACAAAATTATGTCTATTCATTTGTTTGTGGACACTTGGGTTACTTCTGTATCTTGGCTATTGTGAGTAATACTGCTGTGAACATGGGTGTAGGAGTTTCTCTTCATCTTGCTTTCAGAGTTCTTTTGGGGACATACCCAGAAGTGGAATTGCTGGATCATATGGTAATTCTGCTTTAATTTTTTGAGGAATTGGCATGTTTTCCATAGTGGCTATACCATTTTATTTTCTACAAGTAGTGCACAAGGGTTCCAATTTCTCCATGTCCTCACCAACATTTGTTTTCTAGTTTTTGATAGTAGCCATCCTAATAGAAATGAGATGGTATATTGTTGTGGTTTTGATTTGCATTTTCTTAGTGGTTAGTGAATTTAAGCATCTTTTAATTTGCTTATTATCAATTTGTATATCGTCTTTGGAAAAATGTCTGTTCAATTCTCTTGCCCATTTTTTTTTTTAAAATATTTTATTTATTTCTAGGAGAGAGAGAGAGACAGTGTGAGCAGGGGAGGGTCAGAGAGAGAGGGAGTCACAGACTGAAACAGGCTCCAGGCTCCGAGCTGGCAGTCAGCACAGAGCCCGACGCAGGGCTCGAACCCATGAACCGCGAGATCATGACCTAAGCGAAAGTCGGACGCTTAACCGACTAAGCCACCCAGGCGCCCCATCTCTTGCCCATTTTTGAATTAGGTTGTTTGTTTTGTTGTTGAGTTATAGGTGTTCATTGTATATTCCAGATATTAACCTCTTATCAGGTATATGATTTGCACATATTTTCTCCCATTCTGTGGATTGCCTTTTCACTCTTTTGATTTTGTCAATTGATGCACAGATGTTTTTTATTTTGATATATCCAATTTATATTTTCTTTTATTGCCTGTGCATTTGGTGTCGTATTTAAGAAGTCATTACCAAATCCAGTGTCATGAAGCTTTCCCTGTTTTTTTTAATAGTTTTATTTTTATTTAATTTTATTTTTAAATAGTTTATTGTCAAGTTGGTTTCCATATAACACCCAGTGCTCATCCCAGCAAGTGCCCTCCTCCATGCCCATCACACC
>NW_027531504.1:1785362-1915907 GCF_008692635.1 Crocuta crocuta | reverse complement strand
CACTCGGTATCTTTGTTGCCTATTAGTTTTATGGATTGTTTCCTTTGCCGGACAGAAGCTTTTTATCTTGATTAGGTCCCAATAGTTCATTTTTGCTCTTGATTCCCTTGCCTTTGGGGATGATGTCAAGTACGAAATTGCTGCGGTTGAGGCCAAGGAGGTTGTTTCCTGATTTATTCTCTAGGGTTTTGATGGTTTCCTGTCTCACATTCAGGTCCTTTATCCATTTTGAGTTTATTTTTGTGTGTGGTGTGAGGAAATGAACTAGTAGTTTTCATTCTTCTACATGTTGCTGTTTAGTTTTCCCAGTACCACCTGTTAAAGAGGCTGTCTTTTTTCCATTGTATACACTTTCCCGCTTTGTCAAAGATTAGTTGACCATACGTTTGTGGGTCCAGTTCTGAGTTCTCTATTCTATTCCGTTGGTCTATGTGTTTGTTTTTGTGCCATCCCCCTGTTTATTTCTAAGAGTTCTGTAGTTTTGGTCTTATGTTTAGGGCTTTGATTTATTTTGCGTTGATTTTTACATATGGTTTAAGGTAAGGTCCAACCTCATTGTTTTGACTATGGCGATTCAATTTTCCCAGCACCCTTTGTTGAAACTTCCATCCTTTCCCCATTGAATGGTCTTCGTACCTTTGTCAAAAATCATTTGACTATATATACTATTCTGTTTCATTGGCTTATATATCTGTCTTTATGCCGATACCACACTGTTTTGATTACTGTAGCTTTGTAGTAAATATCTCAACTTTTTTCCCCCATAAAATGGTTCCAAAGATTAACTGAGATAATTATATAAAAGTATCTATGAAATTAGTGCCTGAAATATACAATAAACATGCATAGGAAAACTTTTCTAGACTTGATAAACTTTGTATATTTTATAAATTATATTTGAGGAATAAGCATTTTTTAAAATGCAAATCTTATATGAATTTAATGGGTTCAAATGTGTTAGAACTGGAGAACATTCATCTGAGAAATCTTAAGTTACTAATTGCTTATTATACTAGTCACTCAGGGTAAATATTTAGGCAGTTAGAGGTAGCACATTATATCTCAACGAGTGATGAAAAATGAAACTGAAAAGATAGAAAAAGATCTTTTTGGTGATGGGGAACACTAGAGGATTTTAAGCAGAGTAAATAACCTGGTCTAATAACCATTTTAGAACTGTTAGGCTAGAAGAGTGGAACTTGAGGTTAGGGAAAATATGTGGGAAATAATTCTTACCCTATAGGATTATTTTCAGAATCAAATGTGTTAATTTGTAAGTACTTAACGTAGTGCTTGCAGGTAAAAATAGTTAATGATAGTTAAAAAGTCTTGGTCAAAAATCATAGGAAGTACTAGAGGTATAACGTGAAGTTATGCAGAGTTAGAATAGGTCATGTTGACTGACTATGGGGATGGGAATTGGGAATGGTATGGAGTCTTATGATTTCCTACATTTATTCAGAGGTTAATATACCATTATTTGAATTAATTTACCATCTGGGACCTACATAGGCTCAGTGATGTGCTCAAAGTTGCAAGGCTAGTAAGTAATGAAGTGGGGACAAGAATTCACATATCTTCTAAAATAGCACTCTTTACATTCTGTACTGTTGACTTCATGTTGAAACTGTAAGGGTTTCTTTTAGAGAATTCATTTTCATATTAAATCATTAAGCACTATTTATTGGATAGCTATATGGCACAGTTCTGGATGCTGAAAGTATGGCAGTGAAAAAAAAGACACAAATTCTTGCTTTTTAGAACTTACATTCTCATAGGGAAAAAGAGACAATAAAATAAGTTAATGTATAGTACATTAGATTATGATAAGTGCATGTGGGAAAAAAAGGTGAAGAGGGAAGAGAGGATAGTTTGGATGCAGAGGGAAAGGTTGCACTTTTGGATGGAGGTTGTCAGGAAATCTATAACTGAAAAGGTGACATTTGAGTAAAGACCTGAAAAAAAGCAAAGAAGTGAACCATATAGATACGTAGGGAAAGAATGGTCTGGGCAGAAAGAACAGCAAGTGCAAAGTGCCTGAGACAGAATCATGCATGACATGTTCAAGGAGTAGTGAAATACCTGGAGTGGTGGAGGTGAATAAATAAGATGAGTAGTAGGAGACAAGGTCAGAGGGTTTATGAGCACCTAAGTCCTGTTAGGCCCTGCAAGCCAGAGAAATACTTTGAATTTTACTCTGAGAGAAAGGAAAGGCTTTTGGAAGCTTTTGAGTAGGAAAATGACTTGTCATGGTGGCTACTTATGAGAGTTAAACTATGTAGAAGAGTAAGAGCAGAAAGAAAGAGGTGAAGTAGGTGGCTGTTATAGTAATACAGGCCGGAGATGATGATGGTCTAAGGTAGGGAAGGTGGTAGACAGGATCAGATTCTAAATATATTTTAGTAGTAAAGGTATTGGGATTTGTGGATGGCTTTGCTCTATAAGAAAAATAGAGTAGTGCAGGATAACTCAAAGGTTTTTGAAAAATGGAAAAATGAAGTGTCCATTAACTGATAACAGGGAAGAGACTATAGGAGGGGAAAACTGAATTGTAGGGGAAGCTCAGTTTCAGATTCTTCTAAGATTGAGATGCTTGCAAAACATTCAAGGGAGAGAAATCAAGAAGGCAGTCAGATAATCAAGTCTGGACTTGAGAAAAGAGGCCCAAGCTGAAGAGAATTTTGGAGCAGCCAGCATATAGATGGAAAGGTGTGAAGACACTGAGAAAGAGTACATGGAAACTTCAGATGTCCAGACATTGAGTCCAGGAGGTGTGGGTACCAAGAAGGAACCAGCAGTATAAATAGACTGAAAAGCAATGACCAGTGAAGTTCAGGGAACCAGGGGCAATGGTGTCCTAGAAGTGAGGGAGCTTTAGTTTGCCAAAATCTACTTCTGGAAACAGAAATCCAGTCTTCATTTTTGGTTAACAGATTCCATGGTAGTCTCAGGTACAAATATAAAAATTACCAGATACTAATCCAGTCTGAGAATAAGTGAACATCAATTAATATTTGAAAACTGAGCACAGTACTATTCAGAAAAACTGAACTTCATTATGAAGTATAAGTATATAAAAATATTAAGAATTAGAATAAAATTGACAAAGGTGCCCCTTGATATTTACTATCTGTATCTTGGGAACCAAAGATTCCTTCACTTTTCAAACATAAGCACTTAATAAATTTGGATAGCAGATAGAAAAATTATTTTCTTTTGATTATATGGGTATAGAAAGTAACTTTAATAAAGAGTATATTCTGGTTTTAAAAATGGTTTTTTTTTCACTAATGATTAGATCGTTGTGGCAACTGAGAATATCTCCTCTTTTGCATTTATGATGAAATTAATTGTTACCTGCATGTAACAAAGGTATTTTGTTGGGAGAAGCAGCAATTATGATTTTTAAGAGACATTTTATTATTGTAATTAAAAGGAGTTTTATTAATATAAAAGTTTCCCCCCCAACTTCATTTATAGGTTTCTGAAGGATTATCATTTTTGCATAGCAGTGTGAAAATGGTCCATGGAAATATTACACCTGAAAATATAATTTTGAATAAAAGTGGAGCCTGGAAAATAATGGGCTTTGATTTTTGTGTATCATCATCCAATCCTTCTGAACAAGAGGTAATGAAGGTTTTAAATCTTCTAATTTTTTTTTTTAAGATTTTATTTTAAGTAATCTCTACACCCAACATGGGGCTTGATTGAACTCACACCCCTGAGATCACGAGTCGCATGCTTTAAGGACTGAGCCAGCCAGATGTCCCAGTCTTCTAATTTTTTTTAAAGCTATAGAAATTTGTGATGCATCTGGAATGGACTAGAGAATTTTCAAGCCTGATAAATGTGTAGAAATAGGCTATGTGGTACAATGTATGTTTAAATGTATAGCTTTATAGAAATTTCTAGTGTTCATTTTACCTAAGAGTATTCTTTTTTTTAAAAAATTTTTAAGCATTTATTCAGTTTTGAGAGACAGAGAATGAGTGGGGAAGGGGCAGAGAGAGAGGGAGAGACACAGAATCTGAAAGAGGCTGAGCCATCAGCACAGAGCCTGATGCAGGGCTCGAACCCACAAACTGTGAGATCATGACCTGAGCTGAAGTCGGATGCTTAACCGACTGAGCCAGCCAAGCGCCCCCTAAGAGTATTCTTTAGCTTGTTAATTCCACAGTAATGTTACTTGACTAAAGGATACTAGAGTTAAAAAAATCTGAGAACTGTTGGGTTAAGGAGGCTTTTTTTCCTTAGGATGTTAAATATTAAATACACTAATAAACATTGTAAGTCTGTAGCAGTGTTTTCGCAACATACAGGACTACAGAATCTTCTATAGGTATGATAACAACAGTAGCAGTGATAATAATAGCTAACACTTATTGAAGCATTTTACTAAACCATAGTCAGTGAGGTATAGGAATAATATAGATGAGTAGGTTAGGCACATAGAATAAAATAATCTGCCTAAGTTTAGGCAGGTGGTTAAGTGCTAGAGCCAGGATTTGAACCCAGTCTCTCTGGTTCCAAAGCACCTGTTTCTTAGCGATTATGGTATCTGCCTATTTATACTTAGGAAAACACTGCAATATTTCAGGTTTTTAATCTATATCGTTGTTAAGAGGATCATGATTTGATCTAAAATAGATTTTTAATTGAAGTAAACACTTTTAAGGGAAGCAGAAAGAATTCGTATTGGTTGAGTATATACTGTGGGTCAGACACTTTGTTAGATCCATTTTTTTCCATGTATTTGTTTAATCTTACAATAACCTTTTAAACCTGTTAATAACTAAATCACGCAGCTAGTTAATGAAAGAACAAGGTTTCAGATAATAACCTGAGTCCAGAAAACTTGAAGCCTATGTCTCATAGAACATAAGCTGCTATACCTTTCATATTCATATTGTATCTTATAGTGATAATTTGTCTTCTGGAAGAGAGGTGCAATAATCCAAAAGATGTAAGAGCTCTTATATATATATATATATATCTCAGTTTGCTTAGTGGCCTTTCCAGATTTGAGAATTTGGGAGTTTCAGGATTAAAGGTGGTGGTATTTTTACTTGCATGACTGAGTATGAATTTAAAATTAGATTGCTACTGCTTCATAGTGGTTTGTTTTAATTTGAAATATTTAATCTTTGTAATCCCTTTTCTGTGTTCTTACAGCCTAAGTTTCTTTGTAAAGAATGGGACCCAAATTTACCATCATTGTGTCTTCCAAATCCTGAATATTTGGCTCCTGAATACATACTTTCTGTGAGCTGTGAAACAGCCAGTGATATGTACTCTTTAGGAACTGTCATGTATGCTGTATTTAACAAAGGGAAACCCATATTTGAAGTTAACAAGCAAGATATTTACAAGAGTTTTAGTAGGCAGCTGGATCAGGTAATTTGCCTTATATATAAGTATTTGCTTGCATTAAAAATGCATTAGATGTTTCTTTGATTTTAAAAAAATGTGTCCAGAAAATGCTCTAAAATGAGAGAAGTGTCTCATATTTTAAGTTTGCATAAAATCAACTTAACAAAAGTAATTCTATAAATAATGAGGATTAAAGTTTGTTACCACAACTTTAATTGTGGCATTTGTTTACTAGAATGAATACTGAAATATGATCTAAAATGATGGGCATTTTGTTTTAGTAATAGAAACAATTTCACATATTGGAGATAAGTGTTTTAATGATCTTGCCACAGTAGAATTAGCAGTTTGTTCAGTCTAAAATGTATATTTGAATAAACTTCAAAAAGGCTTTTTAAATAGACTATTGACTGTAAATGCATTATCTTTTTGAATATTTTATATTCATATTTAATATTATTACTCTTTTGAATAGTTGAGTCGTTTAGGATCTAGTTCACTTTCAAATATACCTGAGGAAGTCCGTGAACATGTTAAACTACTGTTAAATGTAACTCCTACTGTAAGACCAGATGCCGATCAAATGACAAAGGTGAGTACACATGAATTCCTGCCTTAGGTGGAGGAGAGACCAGGAATTAAAGTTGATTAAGTGCTTCTAAAGCAAGATTTAGTCAGAGGCCCCAGATAACATCTGTATTCTCAAATGTGTTAAATATGCAACTTTTCATCTTGAAACAGTTAAATAATTTATGTATATAATTGCTCTGCTATAAAATTAAGATTTCAAATAATTAGATTCTTAACAGTTATGTAGGTATAGAAATTCTGGACAACCGAAGAATTCACAGCCTTCTAATTTACTCATGTAAGCATGGATTTTAATAGTATTCTTTATGCCTTCAAGATATTTAATCTTTCAATATTTATTAGTTATGTAAAGCCTAGGGAATTCACAGGTACTGACTGAAAATTTGAACTTGAAAAGAAATTTGGTTATTCCTTATTTTGATTTTTATAATTAGGACTATTAAGTGATATTTAGCATTTTGCTACATATTTCTAAATATCTTTTTTTACTTTATTATGGCAGTTTCAGGTATGAGAAGTACTTTAATATTTACCAAAATAATTTTATTTTCCTATTTTTAGATTCCCTTCTTTGATGATGTTGGTGCAGTAACACTGCAGTATTTTGATACCTTATTCCAAAGAGATAATCTTCAGAAATCACAGTTTTTCAAAGGACTGCCAAAAGTTCTACCAAAACTGCCTAAGGTTTGTTGTTGATCACTTTTTTATTATAGACAGGATTTTGATTTGTCGTAATAACTCTTCCAGAGAAATAAATAGAACTTTTGCCTTAGGTGCATAAATGACTACAGAAGGCTACGTACTGAAGCTGAAAATTTAGTGGACCTTTTTCTTGGTGTCCAAAAAAATCTAAAAAATTAGATTAAAAAATTAGAAGAATACTACCTGTGGAAAGGTAGTGCTTGAACATTAAATGTCAGAAGACAGGTCCATAAGCTGTCATTGTGGAGATCATTGCCTCACCAGCAGTTAAGGGATACTTCTGTATTGATTCTAGCCTCTCCATTTCCTGTAACTCTCCCTCTCTGGTTTATTAAATCATGAGTGTAATATAGTCTAAAAAATGTTGGTGAATGCCATAGAAGTCAGTGGTTGGAAAACTGGTGATCCCTGCAAAAATATCTCCAGTGTTTAATCTGTTGATACTCCTTGATTATGTACCCTTTGTTTAGTTAGTCCTTACTTAGATGCTATGGAGAATAAAGAGAAAACATAAAATATTGTTCTTGATCTCAGGGTTCTTTCATTAAGTGTAGATAGAGTCAAAACACGTGAAACAACAATTAATAATACAGAATAGTTTTTAAATTGTATGGTATGAATCATAAGTAATGAGGAGGAGAAAAAAATTAGTGAAGACTTAATGAGGGAAAGTTTCCTGAAGGAAATTATATGGTCATCTTCCCCAAAGTAATTGGACATTTTAGACTGTAGTTTCAAGATTAATACTAAAGACCTGAAGTCAAATTTAGATTTCTGAAAACGTTTTTGCCTTTCAGCGTGTCATTGTGCAGAGAATTTTGCCTTGTTTGACTTCAGAATTTGTAAACCCTGATATGGTACCTTTTGTTTTGCCCAATGTTCTACTGATTGCTGAAGAATGCACCAAAGAAGAGTATGTGAAATTAATCCTACCTGAACTTGGCCCTGTCTTTAAACAACAGGAGCCAATCCAGGTATGTATGTAAATACACTTTCCTATTTATTTGCTGCTACTTAATGATGTTAGTCAATGATGACTATCATTGAAAACAAAAGAAATGGATATGTGACTTTTTTAAAAATGAGGTAAGTATAAAGACTTTCTTTTCCATTACTCAGAAGCTATTTTGCATAGGTTTCAAGTGAACCATTCCTAAAATTATAATTAAACTTTGCAAGTAAATGTTGATAGCTGTCCATAAGTTACCACCTCAGAAAATAAATTATATTGAGATTTGACATACTGTTCTTATTGGACTTATTGAAAGTTACAGGTTTTAGAAAAGAAGTATTTCTTTTTCTTCTGTACTTTGAAGTATTTGTTTTTTGGTTTTGGGTGGGGTTTTTTTGTTATTTAGGGTCTTTAGTTTGTAGATAATTTATGGCAGTTGTTTCTCTTTATTGCTGATAAATAGTTTTTATCAGGAGAAGGAAAATGCTTACAGCACTATGGAAATAATATGTGTGTGTATTATAAGTGAAAATGTAATTAATCTCTCATGTAAACTCTATTATAATATATATCTTGGGTTTTTATAAAAAAATTTTTAATGTTTATTAATTTTTGAGAGAGAGAGAGAGAGACAGAGCATGAGTAGGGGAGGGGCAGAGAGAGAGACACACACACAGAATACAAAGCAGCTCCAGGCTCTGAGCTTTCAGCACAGATCCAGATCCCAGTGCAGGGCTCAAACTAACAAACTGTGAGATCATGACCTGAGATGAAGTCAGATACTTAACTGACTGAACCACCCAGGCGCCCCAAGGTAGTCTTAGGTTTAAGAGCAGTAGGGGCACACACCTGGGTTTGAATCTGGCCTTCTTCATCCTTACTAAAAGTATGACTTGGACAAGTCATTAGTCTCTTAAAACCTTTGTTTTGCTCATTTTTGAAACAAAAGGGGGTGTTGAGATTAAATGAAATTTCTAGACACAGTAAATGTTACTACATGTTTCTGCCACTACGTGACAGTAGCATATTAGTAAACCATCAGCTATGTGATTTAATGGTTTTATAACAGGCTATTTGTGGTCCTTGCTTTAAAAGGAGGAGAACAGAAGGAAGTCTGTGGTGGTGAAGCAAGAGTTCCTATGGCTAAGAAAGGGCAGATGAGGGCACTGTAGGCTTTGAAGCAGAGTTCCCCAAACATGGTCAGTATGTCAGGAGTGAAAGTGTTGGAGCCATGTGTTCACTCATGAAGTACTCAGTGTAGGTCTGCATGAATACATGGGGCCGTTTGTTCCTTATAATCTAGGTATGTATGGCAACTAGGTGAGAAAACAAATGGTTGGGGACAATTGAAAATATTTCTTTTTAGAATTTTTCCTGACAGACTTTTCATTTCTGTACCCTTTCTTCTGCTCTTAAACTTAGAAGTGAAGTAAATTTACTTCTTTGGGATATCTGACTTTGCTGCTCTCAGGTTTTTTTTTTTTTTAACCCAGTGGCTATCCAGATAGTGGTACTTACGGGTGAGTAATGTATTGCTGAAGATACGTGAGAGTTAGGAAATTAGTCTTCACTTAAATGTTTAAACTGAGAGCAAATGTTAAATATTGTGCTTCAAGAAACCTAAGAAACTTGATTTGTGTGTTTTTGTCTTCCATGCCCTCAGGCTAGCAACATGGTGAGTGTCAAAATACAGAACTTACCCTTTTGAAGAGACTTTAAATTTTGTCATATGTGAAATCTTATAAAGATTCTAGACTTTAATACATTGTTCCTTTTTTCTACACAGATTTTGTTAATTTTCCTACAAAAAATGGACTTGCTACTAACCAAAACTCCTCCTGATGAGATAAAGAACAGTGTTCTACCAATGGTTTACAGAGCACTAGAAGCTCCTTCCATTCAGATCCAGGTATAGTATTTGATTTTTTTTTCTTTAATAATGATTTTGATTTAAAAAAAATTTTTAATGTTTTTTTATTTCTGAGAGAGAGAGAGATACAGCATGAGCAGGGGAGGGTCAGAGAGAGAGGGAGACACAGAATCTGAAGCAGGCTCCAGGCTCTGAGCTTTCAGCACAGAGCCCAACACGGGGCTTGAACCCATGAACCGTGAGATCATGACCTGAGCCAAAGTCAGATGCCTAACCGACTGAGCCGCCCAGGCGCCCCATGATTTTGATTTTTAAGGCAAAAGAAAAAGTACATTTTGGGTTTGAATTGTAAAGTCTTTTATATAAAACTTAATAGTGATCTATATTATTAATCCCTTAAATTGCATTATATACTGTTGCTAAAATGTATCTGCTCCCAACTAATTTAAAGAATCAATTGACGGATATGTGTATTTTTTTTAAACAGACTCTTTAAAAAAAATTTTTTTTAATGTTTTTATTTATTTCTGAGAGAGAGAGAGACAGCATGAGCAGGGGAGGGCCAGTGAGAGAGGGAGACACAGAATCTGAAACAGGCTCCAGGCCCTGAGCTAGCTGTCAGCATAGAGCCTGATGCAGGACTCGAACCCACGAACCGTGAGATCATGACCTAAGCCAAAGTCAGATGCTTAACCTACTGAGCCACCCAGGTGCCCCACAAATGTGTGTATTAATGAAGTAAAAGATCCATTGCTTTTATTTATTAAAAATGTCATCTTGAAAGATTTGATTTATTACAGTTGGATCATTGTATATCTTCTTCCTAAATGAATGAATAACATAGAAATGAAAATGTCAAAGATACATATGCCTTTCTTAATGAAAACATTAAGTAGATATTCCCGTATTCCTAATTTTCTTTCATGCTTGATAACTTACTTTTCTAAGTGTTCCTTCTATACTGAAGGTAATTTGTGTAGCAAGTAGATAGAAAACCAGACAGTAATTTAGTGTTACCATTACTAATGCATTTATAGCTGTTTTTGTGTGTCATAGAGGTTACGTTAAAACATCGTGTTGTACTTTGCCAAACTTAGTTCTTTAGCTTTGTTACTAAAATTTTGGTTCTATGGGGCTGTCTCGCAAAAAATTTTGGATTACTGTTAAAAGTATAATTTTTTTTTTACTTTGGAAAATACGTTAAGAATATCTCATTTCATAAATGATTTTATATTTAAAGTTTCTTTGCCAGTATAGAAATTCTAGTGAAGAAAAACACAATTTTAATTTCTAAAGGTTATTGACCAAAGTCTTTTTTTTCTAATGTGAACCTAATACCTAATGTGACTGGCTGGCTCAGTCAGTAGACATGCAACTCTTGATCTTGGGGTGTGAGTTCAAGCCCCACGTTGAGTATAGAGATTACCTAAAGATAATGCAAATCTAATACCACATATATAAGGTCACTTTTTTGACTCATTTTAGTCTTTGTCTAAGTTCTTTTGCTTATTCAAAGTTGTGAAGTTGATGTTAAATTTTTTCCATATAAAGTCATGCCTTCTTAAAGGTGAGGATATGCTGCTTTTGTCCAAATGACATGGGACAAAGAAGTACTTACTTTTACTTTTTAGGCCTTTCCAAAAGAGTTGTGAATCATAGCTTCCTAAAACATTCCCACAGGCCCTGTGTAGCCAACTTGGTTTTATATTCATTGAGATTAAGAAGGAGAGAAAAGGTTGAATGACATGAAAGCTCATTTTTATTCATAAGGGGGTTCATTTGGCCAATACGCATCAGCCAATAAGTATTTATTGAAATAGTTAATATTTAATTCAAATTGACCTGTGCAGCTTTGCGGAATTTTATTTATTTATTTATTTTTATTTATTCATTTATTTATTTATTTGTTTATTTTTTACAAATAGTTTATTGTCAGGTTGGTTTCCATATAACACCCACTGCTCATCCCCTCAAGTGCTCTCCTCCCGCATCCATCAGTCCTCAGTTTGTTCTCAGCATTCAAGAGTCTCTCATGGTTTGCCTCTCTCCCTTTCCCCCACCATTTCTCCCCTTCTTCTCCCCCATGGTCCTCTGTTAAGTTCCTCCTAATCCTCCTATGCATGCAAACTAGATGTTTTATTTATTTTTGAGAGAGAGAGAGAGAGAGAAAGAGAGTGTGAGCAGGGGAGGGTCAGAGACAGGGAGTCACAGAAACCAAAACAGGCTCCAAGCTCTGAGCTGGCAGTCAGCACAAAGCCTGACGCGGGGCTTGAACCCACGAACTGTGAGATCATGACCTGAGCTGAAGTCGACCGCCCAACCGACTGAGCCACCCAGGTGCCCCAGAAACCCACATTTCTTGTATCATTTTTTAGTCACCAGTCCAGTTAATTAGCATCAGCATTGCTTGGTAA
Organism: Crocuta crocuta; assembly: GCF_008692635.1. NCBI lineage: Eukaryota > Metazoa > Chordata > Mammalia > Carnivora > Hyaenidae > Crocuta > Crocuta crocuta. The sequence continues at coordinate 1,904,002 of NW_027531504.1, read as the reverse complement.
GAGTCTATTAAAGTTAAAAGACTATCTGATCTTTGGGAGAATACTAGAATAACAGCAAGAAACAAAAGTTGTTTGTTTTTTTTTTAATGTTTATTTATTTTGAGAGAGAGGGGCAGAGATAAAGGGAGGAGGGGCAGAAAGAGAGGGAGACAGTATCCCAAGAAGGCTCCATGCTGTCAGCATAGAGTCCAGCACGGGGCTCAAACTCTCGAACCATGAGATCATGACCTGAGCCGAGACCAAGAATTGGACACTTAACCATCTGAGCCACCCATGCTCCCCAAGAAACAAAAGTCTTTTCAAGTTTCATGCAAGTAGAATGATGGAAAGTAACTTTGGAAATTCATTTTTGGAGTGCTATTTTTTATTTTATTTTAATTTTTTTTTAGAGAGAGCACAAAGTGGAGAGAAGGGCGGAGGGAGGGAGGGAGAAAGAGAGAGAGAGGGGGAGAGAGAGAGAAAGAGAGAGAGAGAGAGAGAATCATAAGCACTCATAAGCACAAGGAAAGAATCTCGGCTCAGTGGGGAGCCCAACTTGGGGTTCCATTCCACAACCCTGGGATCATGACCTGAGCTGCAATCAAGAGTCAGATGCTCAACCAGCTGAGACCCACCCAGGCACCCCTGGAATGATATTTTTAAAATGAAGTTTGATTAGAAACATTTAAGAGGCTAAAGGAGGTTCAGAAATATATTTGGGAAAGTAGGAAATGATTTACAAAAGTTAGGGTGCTTAGAGGCATGAATAGAAATGTATATGTGAACCATAAAAACTATGTTGTTTCTCCTCTCCCCACCACCAGTGTAAAGTATAAACTAAGAGGCAGAAGTTCCTAAGAATGAGCTAATGACTTCCTTGAGTTTTGGTTTGTTTCAGTCTCCTGTTTTTAGGTTCTTCATCATATTTCCTCCTTGGAAAAGAGCTCTCTCTCCCCTCTTGTAGCTAAATGATTTAGACATCACTTAAAATTTGCCTCTTTGTGACCTACTGCTAGGTTATACAGCATAGTGCACATGTACGCTTGCTCTGATGAATTAAAGGCTGACCTTCCCGACAGAGGTCCTCTCTGGTAACAGAGGTCTCACGAACTGCTCACCCTTGCCTGTTCTTGCCCATCTTTGGAAAATGGGCGTCATTGAATGTAGCTTGTTCTTCTTATCCTCATGTTATGTCACCCTTAACTAATTCTAGTTCCGAGTGGATATAGACATGCAACTCTTACTAGCTGCCTTTTGGATATATAGGAGTGAACCAAATAAAATACTTGGCCATTATTTTGATAACAGATTCTTAGTAGTTAATTCATTTCTGTGTGTTAACTATAAATGTCTTTAAGTATACCAAATATTGTCTCACTCCTTCCCTGATAGACTTTTATGTCTCCATTTTCCTTTAGTAATCCTTCTCCTATGCTTTGCTACAAGGAACATTCTGCTCTTATAAGGAAGGTATTTGGGATATATGTTCTTGAGCCAGTTAGTTCTCAAGCCATTTTATCTCATTTAGTCCTCTTTTTCCTCTGTTAGCCTCATTCAGAGTTCCCAGTTATAGTTATTTACATTATGGTCAACATTAGTTAACAATGTTTTAAATAACTTTTCCTGTTTCTATGAGTTATACTTGCTTAAGTTTCAGAATTTGGAAGCACTTAAGCATATAAAGAAAATTAAAATCCTCTCTCAGAGATACTCATAGTTTCCAGATCTATCTTTGAGTCTTTTTCCCTAAACCTGTAGACAGACACACATGCATACATGTTTTAAAAACTGAGATTACTTAATAGTGTCTTACTGTATTTCTCCCCAATATTATAAAACAATCTTTTAAAATACATTAAAGAAAATGTTTGTATTCTATTCTATGATAAGGATATATGTAACAGCTAAGAAATCCCTTAGTTAAGAGAAATAGTTTTATGTTACTTTGTACTTAATCTTCATTGTGAAAGAGAGCAAAACTTAGGTGTTCCCATTTTAAATAATAAATGATGAATTGATGAATTGTGTTATCAGGGAAAGAAATTAGGAATGAGAACAAGGGATGTTGTTACCATATGCTAGTTATATGACTTTGCATGATTTTGAGTAAGGTCTTTTTTTAATTTCTTTCTTAAAGTTTTATTTATTTTGAGAGAGGGAAAGAGAGCATAAGCAGGAGGAGGGGCAGACAGAGGGAGAGAGAGAATCTGAGGCAGGCTCTGCGATGTCAGCAGCAGAGCCCGATGTGGTGCTCAAAGTCACAAACTGCGAGTTCATGACCTGAGCTGAAACCAAGAGTTGGACTCTGAACTGACAGAGCCACCCAGACACCCCTTGAGTAAGACCTTTTGAGTCTCTTTCCTCATCTGTAAAATTGAAAATTAGTGACAGCTGTTCTTTCAAATAGTTGTTGAAAGGAGCAAATGATAAAACATACATAAAAGTTTCAGACTATGTGACAAATTAGCTATGCAAATACAAAATGTGTTTTAATATGTGGGAGAAAGGGTGAAGAGAATCTTTCTCTAAGATTGAATCAGTGTATTTTCTTGATAGGAACTATGTTTAAACATCATTCCAACCTTTGCAAATCTTATAGACTACCCATCCATGAAAAATGCTTTGATACCAAGAATTAAAAATGCATGTCTACAGACGTCGTCCCTTGCTGTAAGTAATTATATATTAATTTTTGCTTTTATTTCACTTCTCATTGTTTTAAATGATTTTTTAATTATTAAATAACCCTTTTAAAGAATGTTCATTTATTTATTTTGAGAAAGAGAGAAATAGAGAGGAGGGACAAAGTGAGGAAGAATCCCAAGCAGGCTCCACACTGTCAGTGCGTTAACTTCACCAACCTTTACTTATTTTTTTTTTAAGTTTATTTCATTTATTTTGAGAGAGACAGAGAGAGAGCATTTGTGTGAGGGGAATGGAGGGGGAAAGACAGAGGGAGAGAAAAAGGGAGAGAAGGAGAATATCAAGCAGGCTCTGCACCGTCATCATGGAGCCTGACGTAGGGCTCAAACTCAAGGACCATGAGATCATGACCTAAGCTGAAACCAAGAGTCAGATGCTCAAGGTACCCCTAAATAACCCTTTTGTGGTTTGTTCATATATTTCATCTTGGCTGTAGGTAATCTATATAATATAGTACTGTAGTGAGGAGTAAAAAAACAAAAAGTGAACAATAGCTTTAGTTTTCCCTAATATGTAATTTTGCATTGTTTCATCCATCTTTATTAGGTGAAATGTGAATTTCAATAAATATAAGCATTTGTAGCTTAATGGAATTCTAGGCAAAAGCAATTTAAATAACATGATTTTACTTTATTAAAATGACATGATTTATGTAATCCATTTTATTAGCTTATTTTTTTTGTTCTAATGGTTCTGAGATAGAAAACAACACAAAAATAGGAAAAAGTATCATTGTTTACCAAAATGAGAAATGAAGTCAGAAAACCAGAGTTCTTATTCTGGCTCTGCTACTAACCATCTTGTGCCACTGGGCAAGTTACTATACCCCTCTGAGTCTTTTTCTTCATCAATATAAAAAGACTTGAAATTCAGTTCCTTTCTCTGAAATTCTCTAAATTTTTTGATTGAATTTTCAAAATAGGTGAAGTAATATACAGCTTAAAATTTCACTTTTTTAAATGCTTTATTTATTTTTGAGAGATAGAGACAGCGCACGAGCAGGGGAGGGGCAGAGAGGGAGATACAGAATTGTAAGCAGGCTCCAGGCTCTCAACTGTCAGCACAGAGCCCGATTTGGGACTCAAACCTAAGAACTGTGAGATCATGAACTGAGCTGAAGTCAGACACTTAACCAACTGAGCTACCCAGGCACCGCTAAAATTTCATTTTCAAAATGCTTTTTCAAAATCTGGGAGTACCTGGCCTGGCTTAGTCGGTAGAATATGGGACTTTTGAACTTGGGGTTGTAAAATTGAGCCCCATATTGAGTGTAGAAATTAAAGTAAAATAAAAAATCAAATCTTATAAAAGAATAATGAAAAGAAAAAAATCATTTAAGTCACACTTTTATTTTATGGCAGCATACATTTATTTTAGCATACATTTTGTCAAAGTACATGTTCTAGTTCAGTTCTAAGTATGTATGAGGTGGGAAGCATGGATGCTTAAATGATCTGTATTAATGCCTGGGGATGTTTATATCTCATTTTAAGATGCCAACTGAGCCCGTAAAAGCATGTTTACAAAGAATTATAATGAATGCATCTGGAGTAGTAACTCTGGAAAGGATTTGCATGTATAGACCATGTATGGTGCTCCTGCCTTCAGAGGGGCAAATGTGAATTCCTGAATTGCATTCATAGACATAAGGTTAAAAGATTCTAACTGGAAATTCCTAAAATGTGAGTCCTAAGTTAGAATTGTGTTTTAATAGTGTTTCCTGAAAATAAAGAAAAATAAATTTTACACAGAAGTAGGTAAAATAAGAGCTCTCTTTTTTTATGACCTACATGACTAATATTTTTTATTAAAAATAAAAATAAAAGTTAACTAGTACTGCTAGGTTCTCTAGAACCTATACATACACACACATAAAGAATGCAACAATTCCTTTTATAATACTGATTCTAAGAGCAAATTAAGACCTTAGCTGTCTTTTTTGAATTTGTAATAATCCCTTATGTTTGAATTTCAGAAAACAATTGTATGTTATTTTTCAGAATATTTCCCATCTCTCTTATAGAAATATGGTGTTTTTTTTTAACCAGCTAAATTATTTTCTGTTTTTTTAGTTAACTTTTTTAACTGGAATTTTATTGATTTTATTCTTTTTAAAAATTGAAATACAATTAATGTGCAGTGTTATGTTAGTTTCAGGTGTACAATATAATGATTCAACAATCTATACATTACTCAGTGCTCATCACAATAAGTATACTCTTAATCTCCTTTAATTCACTCAACTCCCCACCACCTCCCCTCTGGCAACCACCAGTTTTCTGAACAGTCTGATGTGGGTTTTTGTTTTTGTTTTTTTGGTTTGTCTCTTTTTTTCTCCTTGAAGTAGTAGTTAGTACTAAGTAGTTGTTATCGTAACAAATTCAAGCTAAAAACAATAGGGTGTGAAATATTTATCAAAATAGTCAAGCAAATATAGATAGAATTTTGATTAAAGAATTTCTAAGTATTAGATTTTAATATCTCTATTAAAGATAGATTTAGAAGTAGAAAACTTTAGGTAGGGTATAGATAATTTTCACATGTTGTTGAAATATTTAAGAATGAATTAAACCTGAGTTAGAGAAAAGTACTAGAAGCCTAGTAAAACTGATCACTTGGTAGGAGAATATAGTCCTTTTTATGATTCAGATGTCCCTAAAGAGAAATTGTTAATAAACACATATATAGTAAAGCTTCTCAAGTCCTAATCACTTCATTTAAAAGAATACAAAATTGAAGTCATTCCTTACTTTTAGCTAACTGGTGTCCTGGTTAAAGCAATCATAAATTCTTCCTGAAACAAGTCCAGGGGTGTTAGTAAATACATGGATTTCCTTTGCTAATAAAGGATAAGAGCTTTTAAACCTACTTTTATTCTGGAGATTTTAAGAAATCTATATGAAGATTAAATTTATACTTAAACATTTTGTTCTAGTTTGCAAAGACTTTAAGTGACTAATGCAATTTACCTCTTTTAATAGGTTCGTGTAAATTCATTAGTGTGCTTAGGAAAGATTTTGGAATACTTGGATAAGTGGTTTGTACTTGATGATATCCTGCCCTTCTTACAACAAATTCCATCCAAGGAACCCGCAGTCCTCATGGGAATTTTAGGTAGCTGAAAACTTAATGTTATTTGATGTTACTTTATTGTTTCATAGTCATGCAAGTGAATTTTCCAAATTAAAAAACCTTTGTATCCTCTTTTCAAGTATATAGCATTCAGTAATTGAAGAATGATGGGATAAATACCATGATATAACTTTTCTTTGTGTTAATTTTAGCAAATTAGACATTTGGAAATCCTAGCTTTGCAAATACCATGATAGCATGAAGTTTTCCCTATAAAATGTTACCTGTTAAGAGAGGCAAACAAAGCTACTTGAAATGCTGATACCAGTCTTAATAGTAATATTTGTATTTGGTAGCCAGTTTGTAAGAGGCACTGTATTGAGTATTTTCTCTGAATTACCTCTTTTGTCCTCTCCAGATTCCAGTGAGAAAGCTAGTTATTTCTGTTTTACAGTATGTACAGTATGTAAATTTGTCCTCTCCAAATTCCAGTGAGAAAGCTACTGTTATTTCTGTTTTACAGTATGTAACCCTGAGGCCCAGGGTTAAAGTAGGTTATTCAAGATAACACAACTGAAAAGCAGTAGAGCTGGTTTTTAATTTATATATGCTTAAATCTTAACCAGTATGTTTCACAGCTAAGTGATGTGCTGATGAAGCATATTAGCCTTACAGCACAGTCTGTTCTATCAGCATACTTACCAGATTACTCTGTCAAGAAACTGAAATTGTTTATATAAATAGTTACAGTTTTGATAGTCCAATCTGGAAATGCTGGGTCTGCTATACCAATGGAAACGAACATAATTGTAATATCACAAAGACATTAGCAAGTTTAGTTTTACTAAATTTAAAGTTTGTTAATTTTGAAGACAAACCAAATTACTCTGCTGTGTATTTTTAACACCTGCTATAGTGCCTGGTCTATAGAAAGCCCTCAGTAAATATTTGTAGGAATGGTCAGCAAGTAATTTATTTTAGACCTTTGTAGACATGGTATATGGTATGAAACTTTTGGGCTCAAATAATTTAGTTTTCCTGAAAAAGAGTTTGACATAATGGAAAGAACCCTAGCTTCTGCCCTGGCTCTGTCAGTTCCTGGAATGACTTTGAAAAATTTCATCATCTCTCAGATGAGGATAAAAGTACATCATTATAGGAGTCTTATGAGAATTCAATGAGAAAATGGGCAGGGAGAAGTAATGTGCATAGTACCTAGCAAGTAAGCATTTAATAGTGCTCAGCAAAGTTACTCTTAGAGTATATAAGTGAAATTTACACTAACAGGAAAATAATATCATATGGTGTGTTCTAAAGCTATAGATTATATACAAAACACTTATAACAAGCATTCAGAGAATGAGAAACAAATGTGCTCAGTTTACCAACTGAAGGCTTTGTGGAATAGTTGTAATAAGCAGGGCCTGGAAGTTTGAGTAAATAGGTGAGATACTAGGAAAGGATTGTGTGTAGTTGAATTAAATTATTAAATTTTCAAACATGTTAAATATAGTTAAAGAAGTGAATAAAGGTATAAGACCTGTACTCACATACTTGTGAAATAGATGTCTCAAGTTTGGATGAGAAGTCTGAAATACATATTTAGGTGTTTTCAGGAGAGAGGATCATTCTGTACCCTTACTGTTGTGCTATAGTAAGGCTTTTAATATTGCACTAACATTAAATGTGCCCTTAAGCCAAACAAGGGCAGGTTAAATACGTCATGGTTTAAATTGATAATAAAGCTAAAATCATTCTTATCCATATTTAGGAGCATCCTCATTCTAGGTACTGATAAGAAAAAATTTGTAATTAAACTAATTATCAAGAGATTTCATACAGACACAGTATTTTCCTAATATCTATTAATTTGTGGTATTGGATTATAAAATTTGTCTCATTCTTTTCTATCAGGTATTTATAAATGTACTTTTACACATAAAAAGTTGGGAATCACCAAAGAGCAGCTTGCTGGAAAAGTATTGCCTCATTTGATTCCCCTGAGTATTGAAAACAATCTTAATCTCAATCAGGTAGGAAAATTTTGTGTTTTATTCAGTTTATCCAGTTTCCTGTTTTCTTGGAATAATATATAAACATACTATGTTTAAATGTTGCTAAAACAAGGAAAAATATGCCACAGAATTCAATAAAGAAAGTTGTAGATTAAAAGTCAGGAGTATGTGAGTTGGAAGGATGGATTATTGAAGGCCTCATTGGGAAATAGTAAATGACTAGAACATTGAAAGATATGTAGGATTTGGGCTAATTCAAGGGGACTGGAAAGTTGGCATGAACAAAGAAAAAAAATGAATGTGATGTGTCTGGGGTGTATGTCTATTATTTATTGCTACATAAAAAATCACCACAAACTAGATGGTTTTCATAGTTTCTATGGGTCAGCCAAGCCAGGGTATGGATTCTCTGTTTAGAGTTTCTCACAATGCTGCAAAGACTGGGGCCTCCTCTGAAGGCTCAAATGAGGGAAAGACAGATCTGCTGCTAAGCTCACTTACATGGTTGTTGTTAGGATTCAGTTCCTTTTAGGTTGTTTGACCAAGGGCCTCAGTCCTAGCTCTCCTTGCTTCTTGGGCCTCCCAGCATGGCAACTTCATCAAAGTGGGAAAGAGTCTGCTAGAAAGATGGAAGTTACAACATCTTATATTGTAATCAAGAAAATTACATCCTGTTTCCTGTGTTCTATTCTATTTGTTACCAGCAAGTTAGGACCAGCAAAGTCCTGCTCACACTCAAAGATAGGGGATTACACAAAGGCCTGAGCAGCAGAATGAGAAGATAATTGGGGACCAATTTAGAGTCTATCAGCCATAGAGAATGAAAAATCCAGTTTGACTGAGAGATACCTATAAATCAGTAGGGAAGTAATGAGAGAGAGATAAATTGAGATTAGAACAGTCAGACTTTAAATGGCTGTCTGATTTAGGTATTTGCTTGTTGTTGTTGTTGTTTACTTTAATTCCAGTATAGTTAACATATAGTGTGATATTAGTTTCAGGTGTACTGGTTTAGGTATTTGAACTTTCAAGATGTGGTAAACATTTGAGCAGAAAGGTAATGTGTTCAAACATTATTATATAAGTATCTCTCTGTATACCTCTATCACTGTAGTTACCACAGCTATGTATTTATGTGTCTGCCTTTCCCAGAAGACTGGTTATTATATCTTATTATTTATTATATCCCCAGCACTTAGTGCAATGCCAAAAACAAAAATATTTATTAAATTGAGAGAAAATTTGAGTTACAGAGTAATGACAAGTCATTTTGTCCCCCACAGAACTGGTGTTCAATGGAGTATAATGGAAAAAGACTGGGATTAGTTGGTTACTGTTTAACAGGGAGTGTCAGAAATGGATGGGCAGACAAGATTGGGAATTAACTACTGAAAGTGAATTAGAGCAATGAAGGAAACAGAAGCTAGAGTTAAGCAGGAAAGCTTTTGGCTTAGGGGAGAGTGCCTAGGGAAAGGAGTTTGGAGTTAGGGATAATTATAAAATTAATCAGATCCATAATGTCGTATGAAGTGGTTGTATAAGCCTCTGAAAGTTACTGTCCCTAAATTTCAATTTTTGTCTTGATAGTTCCTTCATATCTTGGGTGGCAGGGCTGAGGTTACAATTGGCAAAAAGGGAAACAGTGAATATCCAGGAAAAATAGGATGATGATATGCCGAAGATAGTCCAGCTTTTGGTCATTTCTGTTCTTAGTTCTCATATATATGATCTAGCATGTTTTTAAATATTCCCAAATTATTTCAGGATATATAATTTCATATGAAATATGATGTTAGTTTTCTTCAGCTTTATGGTTGATATTTTTGGGGACCTATTTTAATCAACAGACATATGTTGATTCATATCGCTGGGTATTTCACGAAAGTTAACATGGGTGTGGTCTGTTTTTCTATTCATTTCATGGACAGGGTTCCTAATTTAAGAGTACCCTCTTCTGTAAATTCTGACTTGAAATAACCTAAGTGTATTTTGTATTATGTGAGAAAGATATTGTGATTTAGAAAAGTACATTTTTTGCATCTGATTATAAAATAGCACATACCAAGTAACAGTCAAAACTCATTACAACTTGTGGTAAGTAGGGGTTCCAAAGACCCCAGATTCAGTGATTCACTAGGAGTCCTCACATGCCTCAACATATAGTTGTACACATGGCTATGATTTTTTGTGGTGAAAGGATATAGAGCAAAATCAGCCAAGGGAGAAGGCTTATTAGGGCAATGTCTGGAGGAAACCAAATTCAAGCTTCCAGAGTCATCTCCTCAATGTACTTATTTTCCCTGGTAATGAGTTGTGACAATACATGTGAAATGTTGTAGTTCCATCTGCCTGTCATGTATTCAGATGCCAGACTCCCAGAAGGAAAGCAGATGCTTAGCATGAAACAGACTTTGTACAGCTTACTGAACCACTGTCATCAGTTAATGGTGGGGACCATCCTAAAATCTGAGGTTCTGGACACCAGCCAACGGCCAACCTTGCAAGCAGGCCTTTTCAAAGATGGCAGTCCAGGCCTACTATGTTAATTCTTCTGCACCAAATTGTGCAATATGAATCTCACGAATAATGTTGAGCCAGTGAAGCCAGACACAGAAGAAGATCTACCGAATGATTCTATTTAAATACAGTACAAAAAACAGTCAAAACTAAGCTGCCAGAGGTCAGACTAGTGTTTACTCAGAAGTACCCAGGTGGTGGTGGTGGTGGTGGGAAGTACCCAGAAGGGGACACAAGGAGCTTGCGGGGTGTTGCCGATGTTCTTTTTCTACATTCAGTTTGTGAATTTTTTGATATGAGCACCTATATGTATACTTTTCTGCTAGTATGTTTTAATTCATTACAAAGTAAAAAGGAAACTAATGAGCAGAGAGTCTGTCAAGGTAAACTGCTAGGGAAATAATGCCTTTGTTACTTTCATGGTAAGACGAAGGATGAAGAGATGGTTGAGCAAGGTCATGTAGAAACTAGCACAAGCTCTGGAGACAGATTTATATGAATTCCAATCCTGCCATATGTTATTTAGTGTCTCATACTAAGTTGCTTTGTCTCTCACTGAGCCAGAAGTTCCTCATTTATAAAATAGAAATACTCGTAAACCTATTTTCAAGAGTACCCCACACAAAAATATAGTTAGAAGATTTGGGAGGAGAAGAACACAGTTTCTGGATTCTTCCTGTAATATATGGTATTGTTCGAATAAATTGTTCATGATGATCTGAGGTACTCTAAGAATCATCATTTAACCAAAGCCTAAACCACATGATGACAGAGTATTACATATATTTTATTAACTTAAATTATTTGAAAGTTAAACTATATACATTTAATGCTTCTTTCAGAAAGTAGATTTATTTTAGCCAAGCATGTCATTTTTGTAACAATCTGAATAAACTAATCTTTAATGCATTGTTAAACACAGATATGCACAAATTCACATGGTCACTTTTGGATTATTCTAGGAAAGTCAATATGTAGTAACTGCTGGGGGTAAATTTATAAGACCCCTGAATAATAGCTGTTAGGCAATTTAAACTAGAACACCCATATGTTTTCTGAAACGTAGAAGCCTCATCAACTTTATCACCATCATACAGAGATATTGTAAAAGCTTGCTATGATATGCTGAGTTTAAATATACTATTCTTGTGATATAGTACTCTGAGTGGGTTGTATTCTGGTAAAAATAGAGAATATTATGATTAACTTGTTAAATTATTTTATTAGATTACATTTGCTGCCAACTTGAAGCATTATAACTATATCAATTTCTTATTATACCAGTTCAATTCTTTCATTTCCGTCATAAAAGAGATGCTTAACAGATTGGAGTCTGAACATAAGACTAAACTGGAGCAACTTCATATAATGCAAGAACAGCAGAAGTAAGTAGGTTACATATGAATTGTACATGGCCCAACAGTGGCATTAAAGTGACCTTATGATTGATTTTCTGGAATAAGGACCTGAAAAATTGATGGATTTCTGGTTTTTTTAAAGTAAAGTTAATTACTTTAATTCCAGTATAGTTAACATTCAGTGTTATATTTGTTTCAGATGTACAATATAGTCATTCAAAAATTCTATATATCATTACTCAGTGCTCGTTATTAATCCCCTTCAGCTATTCTACCCGTCTCCCCATCCATCCCCCCTCTGGTAACTACCAGCTTGTTCTGCATAGTGAAAAATTGATGGATTTCAATTTGATCTCATGTGAAAACATTTAAAAATTTTCCAACATGTTAACTTGAACTGAGTTAAGATAGAATGTTGTGGAAAATCCAGTGTCATTTCTGAGTGTAAAAATGTAACATGACGATAATCTTAATATTTTCTATACATAAAGAAAATTCTATTCCTGAGAAAGTCTCGTCAGTGTTAGCTACTAGTGTTAAAAATTCAGGGTGCTGATTATGAAGAGCACCACTTAAAAATATTTTTCAAATCTATGAAACCCTAGTGTTTTGATCTCTCCCTTTTTCTTTTCTCTTGATTCCAGAAACATTTATAGAGCATTCACTTCATATTTAATACCACAACATTCACTTCTTTTTCTTTAGGAGAAGATTTTCTTTCTTTCTTTTTTTTTTTTTTTTAAATGTTTAATACTTTTTGAGAAAGACACAGAATGTGAGTGGGGGAGGGACAGATAGAGAGGGGGACACAGAATCTGAAGCAGGCTCCAGGCTCTGAGCTGTCTGCACAAAGCCCGATGCAGGGCTCAAACTCATAGACTGTGAGATCATGACCNGCTTGAACCCATGAACTGTGAGATCATGACCTGAGCCGAAGACAGACGTTTAACCGACTGAGCCATCCAGGCGCCCCTAAGAGAAGGTTTTCTAAATTATTTGTAAACTACTAGTTTTCAAAGGAAGAAGGAAAAGGTGAAAATTATTAAGTAGAGAATGCCAGTTTATTAAAATAAAATCACTATATTTGTTTCCCAGAGAAAAACACGTGATTTTAAGATGCTTGTTAAATCCTGAGCCAAAAGACATCAGTAAAATTTATACCAGTTATGGGCAAGGTCCCCACGTAGAAATTTTTTAGTTTTTGCCCCAGTGTAAGATGATGGCTTATGGAGGTAAATTCACCAGGTGTAGGATGACTTGCAGTACCCCTTTGTATGCTCTAAAGATTCTATGATGTATATATTTATGTCATTTGATGGATTGACTATATTAACATAGGAACCCTGAAAAATAATTTTTAAAAATTTATAAGAGAAAATTTTAATATCTAGTATTTGTACTTGAGGTGTAAATGAACCTTCCTTTTTTCTTTTTCATATTTAAATCTTATGTTTCAAGGCATGGATCTGGCCTAGCACAGTAATGATTATAGCATTTATTATTAGAATCAGATTCTGAATTTAATCACATCAAATTCCACATATCATACCTTGTCTCAGTGAACTACAAGCCCTCTGACAGTAAGAATCATGCTTGCCTGGTTTTATGAGACTGAGTAATTCTCTGGTAAAGTTTGAATATGGAATTAAAGAAAAAAAAAAGACTTTTTTGGGCAAGCAGACATTAATGTAGGAAATAAAGATTATAACTGTTCTGAAAGAATAAAGTTGCAGTTTGTTTAGGTTCTAATAAACCCCATGTGGATGAACCATTTTTTGTATGATTATTTTTTAAAAAAACATTTCTTTTTATTGCTTTGTCATAATTCAACTTTCCTGCAGATCTTTGGATATAGGAAATCAAATGAATGCTTCTGAAGAAACAAAAGTTACAAATGTTGGCTCTCAGGTAAGACATTTAGATTATTTTAATTTTTGTAAAAAGATCTTAACAGTGTGCTTCATTTGAGGGGCTTTTCTCTTTAAGCAGTACAATCAGAGTTTTTTTTATGTCATTCAAGTGGTTGACATTTTTCTGTTTCAGCATATTGACAAAGTCTTTAATAACATTGGAGCAGACTTTCTGACTGGTGGTGAATCAGAAAATAAAGAGGATGGGTTACAGAATAAACATAAAAGAGTAAGTTTCTTCACTTATTCTTAGAGTGCACTTATTTATATTATAGGACTTCCTATAAACTGCAGATTTTGTTGGGAAATACTGTTCAGCATCTTAACAAGAAACATTTTTTAATATTTTTATGAAATTTAAAAATTATCATGGGAACATGACCGGATTCACATTGAGAGTAAAAAAACTTGAGAATTTTAACTTCCTTTATTAGGTAGCATTTCTAGATTGCCTGCCTCCTTTGTCCTTTCTGCTGGTCTTTTCCAGTCATACCTCATGATAAATGTCTTTGTGTCTCTACTCTGCTTCTGATTTTGAATGATAAATTATAAAATGATACTTTCTAATTGAAATTCATTAATATTCAATATTTATTAATATTCTAATTGAATATTCATTAATATTCAATATAATATGTCAAGTTTGCATTTCTGCTGGGGGCAACTTTTCTTCTATTCATTTGACAAAAACCATGAGTACCTGTATGTGTAAAGCCAAGGAGATACTGGGCATTGTGGTTTACAGAATTTTAAGAGACCATTCTGTGAGTTTATAGTTTAGCAAGGCTGATAAAGGAAAAAGACAGATGTCAAATTTGATTCAGATATTAGCAGTGAAAGACACGGTTTATGTCTTCCTTAGCTTTTTGGTGAGTTCCTAGTATATTTTTGAAGTGACATAGGGTTGAACAAGAGTCTCCCAATTTTATAAAATGAAATTACCAAGTCATATTCTCCTTGTCTGTAAAAAGGTCATTTTGATGAATGGTTTTAAAACAATAACTGTTTTTATACTGAAACTATTCTAGCATAGATTTTGTGAGTTTCTACCTAAAGTTAAAATCTTATAATAATTCAAAATATAACGTACCTGTGGCAGTCACCACTACAGGAGTAATTTGTAAATTACTTGCTATCGTCAAACATGCCAAGATATACTTTACAAAAAAAGAAATCTTCTGTTTTATAAGTGAAATTATGAAGTTGCCCATTGATACTTTGTTTTATTTTGTTTTGAGGCATCACTTACACTTGAAGAAAAACAGAAGTTAGCAAAAGAACAGGAGCAGGCACAGAAGTTGAAAAGCCAGCAGCCTCTTAAACCCCAGGTGCACACACCTGTTGCTCCAGTCAAACAGGTCAGAACTCATTTCTCTTGCATCATTTCAAGCATACTTACTTTCAGTTATACTCGTGTATAATTTCATACACATTATACTTAAGGAGTAAGTATATAACTTAGTCTGCCTATTAGCATTTGTCTAAAAATATATTTCTAAGAATATTTCAATAATGCAGTTTCTAAGAACTGCGGGCATGAAGGATTTTCCAACCACTCCTCAGTAGCCTGCCTAATGTATAATGTTTTGCGATAGTGCTTGTTACCAAACAAAGAGAAAGCTAGATGAATATCAATTAAGAGAAGGCAATAATATTCTTAAAAAATATTAGATTTCACAGAACTAATTAACTCTGTTCACCTTGAAATGGTCAGGAATATTATGTTCAGGCATTTATATATTTTTGAACAAAAAGTAATTTTTAATTTTTGGTTTTTCAGTGATAGGTCTGTAACTTGATTTAGGAATACTTACCAATATGTCCTGATCAGTATTTACTTCCTATTATGTTCCAGACACTGTCCTAGGTGGTAGTGCTATTGCTGGGTTTAAGTTTCCTGCTTGTAGAGAATTTACACTCATACTGCCTGCAGAAATAACTTTATCTTAAAAGCTTTCTTTAAATTATTTTTTGTTACCTCTTTTTTTTGAAAAAAATTTTTTATGTTTATTTATTTTTGAGAGAGACAGAGTACAAGTGAAGGAGGGGCAGAGAGAGGGAAACAGAGAATCTGAATCAGGCTCCAGGCCCTGAGCTGTCAGCACAGAGACTGACATGGGGGCTTGAATTCATGATAGTGAGATCATGACCTGAGCAAAAGTTGGACGCCCAACCGACTGAGCCACCCAGGCACCTCTTTTTTGTTACCTCTTAATCACTAAACTTCTGAGAAAAATCTTTGTGGCCCAAGAGGCGAAATAAAAAATGTTTGGTAGGTATTTACATAAGATTAGAGAAAAAAATTTCTACAAAATTGTGATACAATTCAAAATATAAAAATAATGGAGCATTGGGGCGCCTGGGTGGCTCAGTTGGTTAAGCGGCCGACTTCAGCTCAGGTCATGATCTCACGGTTCGTGGGTTCGAGCCCCACATTGGACTCTGTGCTGACAGCTAGCTCAGAGCTTGGAGCCTGCTTCAGATTCTGTGTCTCCTTCTCTCTCTCTGACCCTTCCCTGCTCACGTTGTCTCTCTCTCTCTCAGAAATAAATAAAAAACATTAAAAAAAGTTAAAAAAATTGATAGAGTATCATTTTTGCAATACAGATCTACTAATGAGAAGAAGACATTTCTGTTTTGGGGAGTGGTGGGCAGAGCCAGCATTTTATTTAATTGGAATTCAAAGTTAGTTTTCCCTGTCATCAAATTGATTGTAAATGTTTATCTGTAAAAAATATGTGACAGGCTGGATTTGGCCTGTGGGCTGTGGTTTGCCATCTTGGTATAGACTGTTGAGGTTAATTTTAAGTTGTCATTTATAGTATAATCTACTAAGTGTTACTGGTTATAAATAGTTTGGCAATCTTGGAGATAAAGTAATTCCCTCATATTTTTCAGACAAAGGATTTGACAGACACATTGATGGATAACATGTCATCTTTGACCAGCCTTTCTGTTAGTACCCCTAAAATTTCGGCTTCAAGTACCTTCACTTCTGTTCCTTCCATGGGCCTTGGCATGATGTTTTCTACACCAATTGATAATACCAAGAGAAATTTGACCAATGGCCTAAATGCTAACATGGGTTTTCAGACTTCAGGATTCAACATGCCGGTTAATACAAACCAGAACTTATTCAGTAGTCCAAGCACACCCGGAGTAACCAAGATGACACTGGGAACACCTTCCACTTTACCAAACTTCAGTGCTGCAAGTGTTCCTCCTGCTGGTGCGAAGCAGACTCAGCAAAGACCCACAGATATGTCTGCTCTTAATAATCTCTTTGGCCCTCAGAAACCCAAAGTTAGCATGAACCAGTTATCACAACAGAAACCAAATCAGTGGCTTAATCAGTTTGTACCTCCGCAAGGGTCTCCAGGTATGGGCAGTTCCGTAATGGGAACACCGATGAACATGATGGGACAGTCTGCCTTTGGTATGCAGGCTAATCCTTTCTTTAGCCCACAGAACTTTGCACAGCCACCAACTACAATGACCAATAGCAGTTCAGCTAGCAATGATTTAAAAGATCTTTTTGGGTGAGGTATCTTGCTCTGTTTTTGAAGGATTACTTCAATTTTAATCATGCGTGAGCTGATTTACATCTTTATATAGTTGGCTTGGAGGAACTACATCTGTGGGAAAGTGAATGGTTCTGTGACAGAAAACACCTTGTTTCCATGCCAGCATAGTAGTTGTATGGACTCCTAACAGTTGCGTTTTTTTAAATCATTGAGGATTTTTTCCTCTTACCACCTCCTCTTCCAAGTTTTTAAAAGACCCAACCCTTACCAATCTCTAAGAGAAAAGAGACACCTGAGTATCTTGAATAGCAGAATTTTTTAATCAAATGTTTGTTTATTTTAGCTTCTAAATCTTGGTTTATTTAAAAAATTGAGTTGATGGTTAATGCAAGTTTCATATGTTAAATATACATGGTACACAGTCTGCCTTCACAAGTCATTAGTCTTCATTTAAATGTGTGAAAAATCTTGATGGTTTATTGATTTGTTTGCATTTAGTATGACTGAATGAGATAACGATAAACATAACGAAAAGAATTAGTTCACTTGCTTTTTCCCATCTTACTTACTTTACAGATGAACTAATGTTCAATACAAAAGACTGAGCAAATACTACAAAATTTAACTTAATGTTGATTTCATTGGTTCAAACTAAAGGCATTATTAACCATCTTAAATGCAAACTGATCACTGTAAATTATATTTTAGCATGGTCTGCCTCAAATAGTAATGTATTTTTCTGCATTTACTTGGATATATTTAGAATCACTTTCTTTCCTACTGTATCACAGATAGAAGACTATGTACTGATTTGTACACAGATTTGACAAGCCTATCTGATGTGATTTCCCTGACTCTTGCTTTCGTATTTCATTTTGAATTCAAACTTCTGAGGTTGCAGCACATATGAATTGCATTTTCAAAAGGATATTTGTAAGAAACTATATTTAATGAGTAAACTTTTGAGATTTCTGCTGTATTGTTTCAAATGTAATAAACTTTACTTCTCTAAAAATGAGCGGTTGTATCTTCTCACTACCAACAGATTAACTTTCAGCTTACCATGATAAAGTCTGACCTCATCAGTTACTGCAACTAAAGTTTAATTGTTTTCTAGAAATTTTAGGAACCTTTTGTTTGAACATTTTTATGTCCACAATTAGCTCTTTTTAGCAAACAAAGAAAAAATTCTTCTAATAGGAAATATGCTTTATTTTTTAAAGCCTTTCTCTGATATTTTTCTTTGATGTGCTGATTATTCAACCACAGAGCCTTATGCTGTAAATGTCATTTGTATTTTGTTTAAATTATATCCCACCGTTATGTGATAACTTTAAAATGGTCTTTCAGAGAACTATATATGCATTATAATTGCTGCTGTAGGGTTTGTGGTTTTTAATTCTCTGAAACCAGCAATCATTTAAAATAAATCATATGAAGTTTAGTGTGCTGATACCAAGCTTATTCATTGAAATATATATGTGTATATATATATATATATACACATACTATATACATTGAATGTCCAGTACTTGATTATAAAATGTAGTTTGTTGATAGTATTGCTGGCAGTATTCAGTAAGGGCGTACTTTAAAAAATAAAAGGTCAGCTTTACATCTGGTTTCTGTATGAGCTGTACTTTGTTACTACATGGTTTTATAAAAAAGATTCGTAGGAATGTTGAAGAAATTTACCCAAGAAATGAGAGGCACTAGGAAGATCAGATGTTTTTATCAAATACATTCACACCTTGACCAGATTATCTGTCTTATTTGTAACACAATACTAATATTTCTCTTGAGAAAAGTTTACATATGGAATAAAACTAATGTTGGAGAATTTTCCTTAGTAATAATTTTATAGTCATTGTTTATTAGGAAATTGCTGTTTATTTTGTAAAATAACGATGTCAGTGTTGAATTCCTCATTAGATGGAAAGCTGAATATAACAACATGTAATTTGAACTTCTAAATATAAAAAGAGATTATTTGAAAGAATATAATATATAATTTTTAGGTAATTTTTCCATCTTGAATTTGGTCATTCATTGAGGTAATGGTGCTACACTTAGAAATGTTTTCCTCTAGTTTTTCTGTTTTCTTCAAAATATTTTACCTGAATCACTTCCATCAATTGAATGGTTACTTTTGCCTTTTTCTCTCGAGAAATTACATCTCAGGGGCGCCTGGCTGGCTCATTTGATAGAGCATGCAACTCTTGCTATCAGGGTTGTGAGTTCAAGCCCCCATTGAGTATACCACTTACAGGAAGGAAGGAGGGAGGAAGAGAGGGAAGGAAGGAAGATTACATCTGAAATACAGTGCTATTTTATGCTTGTATTTCTATGTGAACAAAATTTTCAAAATACTAGATCACAAAATTATTTCCCATATTGACAGCATTTAAGTCCTTGTGCTTAGAGTAGAAAGTTGATGGGTTAAAAAGTACCTGTAGACAAAAATTACAAGAAAGATTCCCTTTATTTGAGTTGGTTCCTTTTTCTCCTAATGCTAAAATGTATGATATATAGAGAGGATGTATAAAAGGAAAATGGAAATAGACTGTGTACTTGGCTGGTTTTTGTTTATTTTTCTTTTTATTTTGGAAAGCTTATAACCCTTCTTTTCACTTGAAGAAGTTAAGGAAGTAGGTTTTTTGTTATTTTTTAACCTGTAAAATACCTCACATGGTTGCTTTTATAAGATTAAAAGAAAACGTATATGTGACAGTACCTGATAGCGAGCACAGAGTATGCACCAAATAAATTTTAGCTTTGATAAAAATCTTTATATTAAGTTGTGATTTTATGCTTTGTGATTTACTGGTCTTGAAATAATTTTTGAGCAAAATGAATCTAAGAATTTAAACTATATGGGACTTTAAGAGAGAATCTACATTGGTGGATTTCAAACTGTAACTATGACACCCAGAAATATATGTCACACTGCAAACCAGTATATAAAATATATACCTGAAACAAAAGTTTCAGAAAATGTCTTAAATACATGTGGAATATTCTGATTTTTTTTATTCTATCCTATTCATCAAAAAAAAAAAAAAAAACCTTTGCAATCTCAAAAAGAATTTCATGATGTAGTTTGGATAAAACTGGAATTTAACCCTTCTCCCAAGTTATAGAAATAGCAGGCCAGATACTTATATGGCCTAACGCAAGGAGGTCAGAGCCCAGAACAGAAGCTAGATTTTTTTTTTTCTAATGTGCAGTCTGATACTCCACCATGTTGCATCCTTAATTGTATGGATTCTTCTGGAGTTGCTTTTGTTGAGACTGTTCTATGTAGCAGGTATGTGTTCAGCACTCATTTGATACCGTAGGTATATTTCTGTTGGAAAAATTGATGTTGAGGAAGGAGAGGGAGGTGAGAAAATGAATGTTTGTGGTTAAAAATCAGCCTCTGGGCTGCTTCCTGAATTGTGGGTGAAGAGGGCTGGGGGAGCCGGGTTAGCGGTGTCCAGACATGAAACAGAGTTAAAGTATGTAACCTTGAGGAGGAGGGGTACAGTGGGGAAAAAACATTTCATCAAAATGGAGTTTGTTGAATGTTAAAAACTTTTCCTGTCCAAAGCAGTCAAGTTTCTCTTGCCACTCAAGGGAGGATTATCTCTAGGATGGGAGCCACATAAGTAATTTAAAATTTTCTAGTAACTTCATTAAAAAGTAAAAATTGGTGAAATTAATGTTTAACTGATTGGAGCCAAAGTATTTCAACACAGAATTTATATAAAATTTAATGAGATAATTTTACATTTTGTGTCTAGTCTTTGAGCTCCAGTATATATTTTATACTTAGTGCATCTCAATTCGGGCTAGTCATGTTTCAAGTACTCAGCGGTCACGTGTTGCTAGTAATCACTGTATTACATAGTGTAGGCATATATGGAAGCCAGGCAGTCATAAGGGTGAACCATGGTAGTTATCAACTATCTCCCAACTCCAAATATAACCTTTTCTGTCCTGCTTTGTGATGCTGGAGGCTGGACCTTATAAACAGCTTTTCCATGAGCTTAGCAGAATGTTAGTCTTCACTGATAGAGGGCCCTGAAGTGGTCCTGCAAAGCAAGAGCAGCAAGAAGACACTTCACTTCTGGGTCCTGATTCTCTATTTTAATTTACCGTCAGAGCCCAGGAGCCCAGCAGGAGAGTTCCAGTTGTGCGCAGGGTTAGACTCTGCCAACCTTGCTGTCCCTTTGGAGCAGTTCCAGTGGGCTGCTTCCATGACGACTCAGCAGCTGTCTCCCACTCAGTGGCCCATGAGCTCTGACAAATTTCTACGCTACTGGCAGTCTGAAAGTTCCCATGGAAACCACCCTCTCTGGTGAAGTTTGGCACTTAGCTTGGGAGGTGGTCAGGGTGGGGAAGAGAGCCTCTCTTGGTCTTTAGTAACTTAATTTATTTCACTTTGTCTCAGCCTAGAGGTAGTAGCTCCTTTTTTTCTCCTGCTACTGCTACTTCTTTAAGATTAGAGTCCTTTTTAGTGCTTTTAACTAATTGACCACCTTCTAGTTAACAATTACTTTATTAAAATTTCCTCATTCAAATATCCAGTGTGGGTTCTGCCTCCTGACCTCACTCACTAATAGATCCTGAAACTACTATGTCATTTTATTTAAAAATTTAAAAATATTATTAAAATATCTTTATTGGGTTGCCTGAGTGGTTCAGTTGGTTAAGTGTCCGACTTTGGTGTCATGATCTCACAGTGTGTGGGTTCGAGCCCTACATCAGGCTCTGTGCTGACAGCTAGCTCAGAGCCTGGAGCCTGCTTCAGATTCTGTAGCTTACTCTCTCTGACCCTCCCCTGCTCGCTCGCTTTCTCTCTCTCACACAAATAAATAAAAACATTTCAGGTGTACAAGTATAAAGTTCACACACGGTAGTGATTTGACAACTATATGTTCTGAGCTGTTTAAAAATGGGGCTATATGATACATATTTGCTGCTAGCAAAAGTGGTAAGGGGGTTGATTTTATATACCTAAGCTATATTAAAACCTTCTAAAAGTTCTTTTGAAATGTGCTTGTGGCAGAAATATGGTTTAGCTACTTTAATTATACCTATTTGATACAGCTCCAATTTTAATCTTTTTTTTCCTTCTACTTTTTGTATATGTTCCTTTGTTGGTGGCCTAGGTTGCTAGGAAAGCCAGTGTTTGACTTTCATATAAATAAGAAAATGAGACTGAGACTTTAATGTATAGAGTTTGGACATAGGAATCTATATTCATTCAGATGAATCAGGGACTCTTCCAAGTCCCTCTCCTTAAGCTTGCCAGTTTTTCTAAATGCAATGATAAAACGAAAGTCTGACATGGGGCATTTTCATGGGCACACTAGAAGCATACAGAGTGCATAGGACTTTGGAACCAGATAAAGTTGGGGGGCTTTTTTCTTATGTTTTTAGAATTTTTCAAGCTAAAATTCTAGCATTCATACTGTAAGGAGGTGACATGATTTATACATTTGTTCATGTCTTGAAACACATGCAAACTTTTTAAGAAAATCTTGTCTCTTAACAGATTAAGATCACTCTTGTGAAGTGATGGAAAGGCTTCTCCCTGAAACAGTATCCTCATTAGACTGCTCCACTTTCAGAAGGGATGTCCTTTCTCTCCCCAGCACCAGTGATTCTATGCACCTGCCCTTAATCAGCAATAATATCCATGGCCCAGGTACTTGTCAGAGAACAAACTTTAAGTCTATTGCCCAGCATTTAAAAATCTCACGTTTAAGAAATGTTTATGGAAGAAGCCATATATTGAGTAATCAATCCATTTCTCTAGAAACTGTGAATGAAGTTAAGCCATCTAGATGGAGGCCTTTGTGTCTGGGGTACCTTTAGTTACACATCAAAGTTCCTTTACCACACTTAGCTTTGGGCTGTATAAGAAAACTGAACATCCATGCCAGGGATGACACTGGTTCACTCTAGCATGGCAGTAGTTTCCTTGAGAACCCACAGGAGGAATTTCAGGTTTCAGTTCAGGAGAAAATGTGCTTCTGAGCAACTGGTTTGCCCTTATCTTTAAAAGATAGTGTCTCTGAATAATGTAACAAATCACATATTAACAACTGGGAAGTCCAGCCAAATTTGCAGTCTGCTTGTAGCAAATGTATAGGATGTTAATAGTATGCACTATTCAGTGTTTACCTTCTGACTTCATCTGAGTTTTTAAATTCTTATTTCTCCTTTGTTCTGATTTCCTTTTTTTCCCTTTAAAGTTCTTTATCATTTCTTTAGAAATTCTCATTTTGGAATAAGTGTATAAATAAATACATAGAATGAATGGGTTTAAATCTTGTCTCTTTCACTAGCTGACCACAATAGTTTCCACAGCCATAAAATGAAGATCATGCTTTGCAAGCTTTTTTCTTTTTTCTTTTTTGTTTTTTACAAATAGTTTATTGTCAAATTAGTTTCCACATAACACCCAGAGCTCATCCCAACGAGTGCCCTCCTCCATATCCATCCCCCGCTCCCCCCCACATCCATCAGTCCTCAGTTTTTGTCAGCATTCAAGAGTCTCTCATGCTTTGCCTCTCTCCCTTTCCCCCACCATTTCCCCCCTTCTTCACCTTCTTCTTCCTCAGTTAAGTTCCTCCTAATCCTCCTATACGTGCAAACACATGATATTTGTCCTTGTCTGCCTGACTTATTTCGCTCAGCATAACACCCTCAAGGTCCATCCATGTTGCTACACNGTTGTGCAGGTATTTGGCAAGTACGGTCTTTCTATGCCCCGAGCAGATATTTTCCCCCGAGCGGAGGTTTTTCTGTTTCGGACTCTCTCCTTTTCCCCTCTCACTCCCCGTAGAGGGTAGAGGGGGACCGCCTCCCACCCTGGAGTCTCCGATCCCGGCCCGATTTTATCTTCCCCGGTTCGCACTCACGTTAGAAGGCTCTCTCAGTGGATTCTGCGTCCTTTTTCTCCCAATCTCTCAGGTTTTGTAAGGTTTCCAATGGCTTCAGATCTTTTCCGTGTGATGTATGGGCGCGAGTGCAAGTACGGAGTTCCTTATACTTCTCCACCATCTTGCCCCCAAATCAGCAAGCTTAGAATTAAATGAAATAAAAGTGTGTGAAGTATCTGGCAAGGCTCCAGGCACATGGTAGGTGCTCAATAGATACCCTCATCTTCCTTATGATAGACATAGGCCTCTAATATAGTATCTGTGAATGAAGAACAGATACCTCACCTAGCGTGGTTTGAGTTCATTCTTCAAAAAACAAGCCAAAAAATAGGTTATAGTTTTGGCAAAGCAAGATTCTTGGGACACAAACAAATGCAATGAGATAATAGGCCTTGCCCTCAAGGGATTTGCACCGTAGTTATAAAGGTAGTGGAATAAGCAATTATAGGACAGTAGTGTGACATATATGCAGGAGACTTCCCAGAGATGGGACATGAGGTCAGCCTTGCATGGTACCTTTTAAGAATTGTTTTTGATGCTATCAAATGATTACTCAGGGATCGTATTTTCCCAAATTAAGCTGGTTACACTGGGGAGGGGAATAGAGCACTATTTAAAAAAATTTAAGATTATGTGAAAAAATGCTTGAATTAAGAACAGTCTGGTTAAATGGCTTTTGATTACCGGGAAAAGTGGAATTAACATTGGCTGCTTAAAACCTTCCGTATCAGATGAACCCAGAGATGACAAAGCAAGGAGCAAGTTAAGTGAGCTATAATGTAATTTTTAGCTAAGATTTCACTTCAGAAATCTTAAAATTCACACTTATGGGCACAATAAAGTTATATCATAAAGATAAGTAAATATATTCAAACAGTGACTGGCTTCCATGGAAAAATTGTCTAGCATAAATGTATTTAGTCTATAAACCACCAGAAGATGTCACTGTCTCCCAATTAATGGTCCATGACCCTGGCACTTTTACAGGTACGTTTTTGAACAACAGCAGTCTGTGATAGACTGGTAAGAATATTTGGCTTTTGGTATTGAATTTATGAGAAGGATAAGACCTCACAAGAAATATGTGTCCAAGGTGTGTAGGTTTGTTCCATCTTGATTCTTTATGCCCTAAATATGAACCCTGTTAGCTGCTCCATATACTGAAATTATCTAGACACTTGGTTCCAACTGCACTTGATGAAGGTGGTGAAAAATTCTTCAAAATATCCTCCCTGATCTTGACTTCCTCTCATATCATTAGGTTGCATTATGATACAACTGCACTTACTAAATTATCAGATTTTCTAGGATGTTTTGGCCTTGGACACAACCAAGAATGTCACTGAATCTTTTTTTCAAGCTACCATTCATGGTACGTAAAGCAGAACTGGAAAGTGTTTTCCATGGATGAAATGAACTTTTCCCAATTACTTACAAATAAGGACACCAGATTGAATCTGAGCCAATATATACTTGAGTGTCCAGGCAATAACACATATTAAAGAAATATAAATTTTCTTGTCTTTACAGCCAGAAAATAAACTTGAGAGTTGATAATTGAGTGTCTTATGCTGGGGGCTGTGGGGAATGTATTTCTCCAAGATGAAATGATAAATAATTTGTTAAAGGCATTCAGTGACAGTCATCAGATGAATATATGGGTATGATTTCTAGTGCATTTCTGTACCTCAAAAGAATTAAGTGCTTCATTTGGTTTTCTCCATGCCCGTGGCTTCAATAGTAAAGTGGAGTAGTCTGCCATTTGGTCCTCTAGGTAGTTATAAGGTTCAAAACAGGTAAGAATGAAAAGTGCTTCATAAAAATAAGGAGTTCAGATTATGAGTAAATTCTTCATTGAAAAATGTGAAATACTTAGAATTTATTCCAAAGGGATACCTGGGTGGCTCAGTTGGGTAAGCATCTGACTCTTGATCTCAGTTCAGGTCTTTATCTTATAGTTGTGAGTTCAGGCTCCGTATTGGGCCCTGCATTGGGCATGAAACCTGCCAAAAGTAAAAAAGAAAGAAAAAATGAAAAAGAAAGAAAGAGAGAGAGAGAAAGAAAGAGAGAGAAAGAAAAAAGAAAGAAAGAAAGAAAGAAAGAAAGAAAGAAGGAAAGAAGGAAAGAAAGAAAAGAAAGAAATTATTCTATGCTATGTGGACATCCTTTAATTCTATATTTTGATTATTTGACTTTCTTTTAAATTTTCACTAGTTGGGAAAAAAGTTAATGACACCTAATATTTAGGCAGTTACTCTGATGAACCCAAAATAGAACATGATATGTTTTCAGGGTGTCCATTTTGCCACCTTATGTTTGCAAAGTATATGGAGATGCATTTTATTTAATAATGGTATAAAATTATATTCCTATTATTTAGGAACATAGAGCCAAATTAATTGAATTCTAGTACCCAACTCACAGTGAGCTGAAATATAATGGGACTAACAATGCCTTATTGGTGTTCTGAAAGCAGTATGGTATAATGAACATTTGTAATGAGATTTAAATCCAGGCTCCACCACACACTAACTTTGAACAAGTTCTTGAGTTTCAGCTTCAGTTTGCTGATTTGTAAGATGGAGATAATATCTATTTGGTCATTCTACTTTGTCATATATACTTTATCATTCTACTTTTTAAAAATGAAATGATATCAGGAAACTCAAGTCAGAAAGACAAATAAGGAAGCAGTTACTATAGAATGGGCTAAAATTTCCCTGTCAGCCTTAGAAACTATATCTTATCAGGCTTGGGTGGATAGTGGCGATCTTAATCCAGGGGCTAGTTCATCAGTATTTTATGTCAATTTCTCTTGATTTTATTATTGGTTGGCCCTTCTTCTTAGTGGGACTTTTTAGTGAAAGCCAAAAGCCTCATGTATAATCTTAAAAACTGTCACCCAATCTTGTTTATTTCTACAATTTCTACAAAAGCTGCACAAACTTACCTGTAGTTAGATGCTCAATGACATTTTTAAAGGCACAAGGATTCAGAGTACATCTTTCCTGAGTTATGTTAAAGGCATTCTTTAGTACCCAGAGTAGGATTATATGATCACAGTGTATTATGTACTGTGGTATTACAAGCTCATGAAATGGGTGTGAGGACCTACCCCCAGATCTCCATTCTACTAGCCAGGTTGCCTTGGGGGAAAATTGAGTCTTGATATCTGCTTATGTGTTTCACAGGGCTGTTGTGAGGAAGATACTTGAAACTGCTTTGTATATAAATTTCACTAATAGAAGAATGAATGTTAAATATGGGCATGCAATGAGAAAAATCATTTTATATACATTCTGATTAGTACAAATGATAGTTATCAACAATATAATTTAAAAACTTTTTAAATATTTTTATTTATTTCTAGGAGAGAGAGAGAGAGAGAGAGAGACAGCGTGAGCAGGGGAGGGTCAGAGAGAGAGGGAGACATAGACTCTGAAAAAGGCTCCAGGCTCTGAGCTGGCAGTCAGCACGGAGCCTGACGCGGGGCTCGAACCCATGAACCGCGAGATCATGACCTAAGTGAAAGTCAGACGCTTAACTGACTAAGCCACCCAGGCGCCCCATAATTTAAATTTTTTAAAGATTGAGAGAAGTAAGTCCTGGATAAAACAGAAATTTCTATACTCATTCCTGAGAATTAGGAATTGCTGTGATCTGGGCTATTATNGGGAGAGTTTTTTTTTTTTTTCTTACAGGATGACAGAAGTCATCTACTGTATGTTAATGGCTGGAATTGTTTTCTAATAAACATTCAGTCTACATATCCCCAAGTGGACCAAAGCTTTAGTGTCATGGTCCTCAGAAGGTTTTGCTCTGCACATAATTTCCTATATCTTTGCACCATTTGATGTTTTGAGATGCGGATCACATGTTTAAGAACTAAATTCTATAGAGCTCAAGCAAGATCATCATTCTGGCCCTGTTTTCTACCACATGGCACACTCACTCAACTCTGAAAGTATACGAGGTTCCCTCAGATGCCATTCTGTCTCATGTAAGTCCGCGCCTGCATTTCTTTTCCTCTCGTTTACCTCACTCTTTCTCATTCCTGAAAGCTTGCACTGTCATCCTCCTCATCTGGGAAGCCCTCTCGCACTCCCCATCAGCAAGCCACAGGAGTCCCTGCCTGTGCTTCCGTAACTCCATACATGGAGCTCACTCGCTGAATGCACTCATTCATTTTCCTGATTTGTTTGTTTCTTCAAGAGGAATATCACATTTCAACCTATAACAATACTTCAAAGGGGCTGCCACATAGGAGGTCTTCAAGAATAATAACAAATGAATAAATAAAATGAGCCTCAATTCTGTAAAGTCTGGCTTTATATTTTCTTGTCTTATCAACAGTTCTAGTGTGAAATTTAAGAGTACAGGCTCTAATACCAGATTCCTGGGTCCATATTCCATCTCTATTTAGTTTCTTAGCTGTGTGCACTTAAACAAGTTTACCTAACTTCTCTGTGTCTCAGTTTACTCATCTGTAGATGATATAATGATGGTGCCTACCTTGGAATGTCATTGTGAGGGTTAAATGAGTTGAGTGCTTAAAGTCTGACACCTAGAAATTACTTCACAAATGTTATTACCATTATCAACTATCTAAATCACCACTAAGAAACTTTTGTACATGTGTGTTTCATGAGCAAGGGGAACACTCTTACACTGTTGGTGGGAATGCACACTGGTGCAGCCACTCTGGAAAACAGTATGGGGTTCCTCAAAAAGCTAAAAGTAGAACTACCCTACAACCCAGAAATTGTACTACTAGGTATTTATCCAAAGGATACAAAAATATTTGAAGGGGCACATGGACCCCAATGTTTACAGCAACACCATCAACAATAGCCAAATTATGGAAAAAGCCCAAATGTTCATCAGTTGATGAATGGATAAAGAAAATGTGTATACATATGTATACACACACACACACACACACACACACACACACTGGAATATTAGTCATCAAAAAGAATGAAATCTTGGCCATTTTTAATGACATGATGGAACTAGACTGTATTATGCTAAGCGAAATCAGTCAGAGAAAGACAAATACCATATGTGGAATTTAAGAAACAAAACAGGTGAACGTAGTGGAAGGGAAGGAAAAATAAAAAAGATAAAAACAGAGAGAGAGGCAAACCATAAGAAACTTTTTTTAAATTTTTAACTTTTCTTTCATAGTTTGTTGTCAAGTTGGTTTCCATAT
Source organism: Crocuta crocuta (assembly GCF_008692635.1). Taxonomy (NCBI): domain Eukaryota; kingdom Metazoa; phylum Chordata; class Mammalia; order Carnivora; family Hyaenidae; genus Crocuta; species Crocuta crocuta. The sequence goes on along the minus strand of NW_027531504.1, from coordinate 1,874,780 downwards.
AACACCCAGTGCTCATCCCAACAAGTGCCCTCCTCCATGCCCATCACCCCCTTCCCTCTCGCCCACCCCCATCAGCCCTCAGTTTTTTCTCAGTATTCAAGAGTCTCTCATGGTTTGCCTCCCTCCGTCTCCCCAACTATTTTTCCCCTTCTACTCCCCCATGGTCCTCTGTTAAGTTTCTCCTAATCCACCTGTATATACGTGAAAACATATGGTATATCTGTCTTTCTCTGCCTGACTTGTTTCACTCAGCATAACACCCTCAAGTTCCATCCATGTTGCTACAAGAAACTCTTAACTGTAGAGAACAAACTGAGGGTTGCTGGAGGGGAGGTGTATGGGGGATGGACTAAATGGGTGATGGGCATTAAGCAGGGCACTTACTGTGATGAGCATTGAGTGTTAAATATGTCAATGATGAATCACTAAATTGTACTCCTGGAACCAATCCTATATGTTGAGTAACTTGAATTTAAATAAAAACTTGACCCTTAAGAAAGAGAGTCAAGTGGTCTTTGCCTAGTAGTGCATCCAATGTGTGCTCCAAGAGATAAGTAACTTAAGAGATCAGTAACTGAGGAAGGTTAGAAACTCTACCAGTGAATGCTTTCCATAGCAAGAGGGCATATTATATTTTGATTGTATTTGCTTTTGATGAATGAGTGAGCTTATTTTTGGAAATGGGTAAAGATTTTGGTGGTGGAGTAATTAGATGTGTGATGTCCTGGGGTTTTAGCTTGAGGGTTTGTAGGCGGCAAGATTGGTGGCCAGGAACTATCCTTATAAAATCATGGGCTGACAGGAATTTTTGGCATACTATATTAAGCTAGAGGTAGGACAGGGTGATACTGGCACAAGGATAGACATGAAGATCAATAGAAAAGAATTGAGAGTCCAGAAATAAATCTTTATATTCACCTGATTTTTTTTTCAAAGGTGCCAACAATAGCAATTAATCCAGTTTAGCCTTTCTGAACAAATGGTGCTTAGACAACTAGGTATCCACATGGAAGATGATGAACTTAGATGTTCGCCTCAAACCATTATATTAAAATGAACTCAAAATGGATCATAAACTTAAATGTAAGAGCTGAAACAGTAAAACTTATAGAGGAAAAAATATGAGAAAAATCTTAAGACCTCAGGCTAGTCAAAGATTACTTAGATATATGAACAAAAGCAGTCTATAAAAGAGAAAAATAGATAAATTGGACTTCATCAAAATTAAACATTTTTATACTTCGAAATACAGCATGAAGAAAATGAAAAAACAAATGGCAGACTGAGAAAATATTTGTAAAACAATCTGAAAACAGATTGAAAATATATACCCATCAATAATAAGACAAAAATCTCATTTAAAAATGGTTAAAATACGGAGGACCATTGGGGAGAAGAAGGGGGGAAATGGTGGGGGAAAGGGAGAGAGGCAAACCATGAGAGACTCTTGAATGCTGAGAACAAACTGAGGACTCATGGGTGTTGGGGGGGAGGGGGGAGATGGGCATGGAGAGGAGCACTTGAGGGGATGAGCACTGGGTGTTATATGGAAACCAACTTGACAATAAACTATTTGTAAAAAAAAATAAATAAAAATGGTTAAAATATTTGAATAGAAATTTCACCAAAAAAGATATGCAAATGGACAAAATGTGTATGAAAAGTGGTCAATGTCATTAGTCATCAGGGAAATGCAAATTAAAACCACAGTGAGATACCATTTCATACCTACTAGAATGGTTATACTAAAAAAGACAGCAAATATTGGTGAGGATGTGCAGAAATGGGAGACCTCATACATACTGGTGGGAATATAAAATAATGCAGTGACTTTGGAAAATAATTTGGCAGTTTCTTAAAAAGTTAAACATATACTTACCATATGACCCAGCAATTTCACTCTTATGTATTTGCCCAGGAGAAAGGAAAAGACGTCCATGCAAAGACTTGCATGGGTATATTCTTAACAGTTTTATGCCTAATACTCAGAAATTGGAAACAACCTAAATGTTCATCAACAGGTCGATGGATAGACATCATGTGGTAAGTCCATATAGTGAAATATTCCACAGAAAAGAAAAAAAGAAGGAACAAACTACTGATATGAGCTGTGACATGGACAAAACTCAAAATTATTATACTAAGTGAAAGAAGCCAGGCACAGGAGATCGTATGTTGTATGATTCCATTTATATGAAGTGTCCAGAAAACACAAATCTATAGAGAAAGAAAGTAGATTAATGGTTGCCTTGAGACTGGGGGTGGAGTGGAAGATGGGGATTAACAGTGAATATAAGGCATCTTTTTGGGGTGATAGACATGTTCTCTCTGCTTTGTGCTTTCGTGTGATGGTTGCACAACTTGGTAAAATCGTTAAAAATCATTGTCCACTTGAAATGGATGAACTCTCGGATATGCAAAATATACCTCAATAAAGTCAGAGGAGGCAGTGTGGATGGAGGGTGTGATGGAGGAGGAGAGAGTGACACATGGAGAGACAGGTGAGAATGGCTGGAGCCAAGCTGTTTGGATCTAAAACCTGACCAGTCTAACCTCTTGGCCTCAGCTTCCTGTTAGTAAAATTGGGAAAAATAAGTACTAATCACAAAGCAATGTTGGAAAGATTGTGATAGTACATGAAGAATGCTTAACATAGTTTGGACCATAGACAGGGCTCAATAAAATATTAACCATAATAATAATAATAATAATAGTTATTATTGATAATAGCATTTAACCTTCCAAGGATCCAGCTCTGATTTAGATAACTTAATTGAAACTTTGGGGAAGGATTGTATTGCAGCTTGCAGTTGGCAATTACTGGTCCTGTGGACATGACTTTTGAGGAATCTGAAAGGCTAAAACACAGGATTTGTCAGGCACATGCAGGCTGGGGGGACTGGAGCCCTGGAAACATGCAGATGAAAGCTGTTTCTTCATGACAACATCATATACAGAGGCATCACCTGCTGCCCATAAATGTGGGAGCAGCATGTGATATTGTAACCCCAGTTCAACAACTCTTTAGGTTATATCCCACTATGGACTGGGTCCTAGTGGGGCAGAAGATGGGTGATTTGGAGGCATGGAAGAAGGACTTGTCTATGAGGGTCCCTAGAGGAAGAGACATATCAGTGAGACTTAAGAATCCCCTGACATTTCCCAGGTGAAGGGTGAGGAGAGCTACCCAGGCAGAAGGTTCAGCTTAAGCAAAACCCAGAGGCTATATGGAGCTCTATGAATTCAGTGAAATACTGAAATGAACAGCAGAGTGACAAGGAAACAAGGCTGGGGTCCCATGGAGGACTTTGTGAGCCATGGTAGATAATAAAGAACCTGGATTTCTCCTGAGGACAGTGAGGACCAGTGAAGAAGCCTAAGCAGGTACTAGGACCAGCTCAGATACCTTCAGTTAGTTGGTCCCAACGTCACACCTTGAGATCCTGCTCTGTTGATTAGAAGCAAATAAATGCTTCCTAGATGTTTGCATTTAGCCCCCTTGAGAGCAAGCACCCCTCCGAGGACCACATCCCTGCTAGTGTCTGGCTGAAAAACTGTTTCATGGCTCCCACGAGGGGCATAAAAGGCATCATGTGGTGGCTGAGAGCCTGTCTCTAAGGCCAGACCTCAGAGAAGCAGAGGACTTGTAAATGCTTCATACACTCCACCCTGGGTGTCTGCTCTGGCTGAGAGCCCATTAATAAGCCCCAGCGGCTGAGGGGCAGGTATTGTGCCGGTTACTATAGCATCACCTTGGAAAGGATCACTCTGTGAGAGTCACGGGCTGAGTGAGGCAGGAGGGGGATGTGGTCAGAGGCAGCAGGAGGGGTTGGAGAAAGGCTGCAGTTTCTGTCGCTGGTCTCAGGACACCTCGTGGGCTGGAACCCACTTCAGCTTCTCCAGATGCAGCCCCAGGGAGGGAGTGAGGCTGCGCTCAGCCTGAGAGTGGCTGCCGGAGACAGCGCCACAGGCTGCTGCTGAGCTTGTAGCTTTCAAGGGACTGAATTCCCAGCCAGACACTACTTGGCCTCTTTTGAGGGGGGGAGTGGTGGGGGAGCGTGGTTTGTCTCCTCTTGAAAGATCTGGGCTGGGTTTCATCTCCTTTTTGATTTTAAGTAGTTACCTCCATGAGAACTGACTTCAGGGTGTTCATCGAGGGAAGCAGAGTGGTTCCCATGCTGGAAATGAGAAAGCATGACAGTTTCTGAGACTTGACTCTTAGTGCTTGGAGTCCTCCTATACCTATTCAAAATGCCTTTTAAAGCATTTGATACCTTCAAAGAAAAAAATTTGAAACCTGGAAAGGAAAGAGTGAAGAACGCCGTGGGAGATTCATTGGGGATTTTACAAAGGTAAAGTTTGAATGCAAACTTTAGGTTTATTTGTGAGTAGTTTCACATTGCCAGTGTTTGAGACACTTTGCTTCATGTTTTAAAAGCTACATTTTGAAAAAGGAGTGGGTAGGTCAAATTAGATGGCTTCTGGAGCTCCTTCCAGCTCCGACACACTATATCTGGAGGGGAAAAAAAAAGATGCATCGAAAAGTATAAGGTTGAATTAGGAAAATACCTAGATAGGCGTTCTGCTTATATGGCAGTATTGGTACTTACCGGAGATGGTGATATTGCCTATTGTGTGTTTGGCATTCAATTGGAAGAGATATTGGGAAATAATATTTCATGTTAATTACAAAATCAGGAATCACTTTATATTGTATGCTTTTAGTTGAAATTAATTTTTTAGGAATTTTGCACTATAAATGATAATTAGGTATGTGTTTAGCTTGTTATATAAACTATATACAGTGGTTGCTGATTGTGTGGTTTTGAAAGAAAAGAATAGTTACACAATAGTTTGAACAAAGTATCTTTAAAAATTAGTATTTAAGTCAAAAAACCTTACATGGTTACAGTGGGAAAATATTAAGTACTATCATTAAAGTGAATGTTTTTGTTCAAACCAAAAAAATTAAATCTTTTTTAAAGTAAAATACATTATTATTAGGAGAGTGTGCCACAAATGAATGAACTGATGTGACATTTTAATTTGTGATTTTTTTATAGACATAGTAAATGCCTTTCTAGGTTATATAGATGAATTAATAAGCAGTCCTTATGTACAAGGTAAGACAACTTCTTTAATCCTTCTGACATAAATAAACGTGAAAAATACTCCTGATAAGATTTTTATATGTTTGAATGATTATTTCTAATCCCAATGAGTGAAATGCCATCTGGCATCTCCTTGTAACTTGTATATGTTATTTCTTAAATGAAAAAAATTTAGCATTCAAAGGACTATTTCTAGGCACACAGAAATGCATTCTATTCCTTGCATTTTATAACACAGAGGCTCCTGTCAGTGTGAAATTTTCCACTGCATCAGTCTTGATGAGCTTTCCTAGTAAGAGAACTGGGCTCACCCTGTCATGAATTTAAAAGTTAAAAACAAAAGGTTTCATTTAGACCTACACTGAATTACTGTGTATAGATAAAAACCTATCTGACAGCAGGATAAACCAACCAAACATAGCAAATGATTGTAATGACCTTTTCTTTGAAGAATGTTTTATCCTGTGTTGCACATTCCCCAGGTAACTTCCATCTTACTGCGGTGGTGTTCATTTGATTAAAAATGAAAAAGGAAGGCACGGTTTCTTGATTGGCACATTCAAGTCTAATGAGAAAGAAATCTGACAAAGTCAGGGGTAAAAGCCAGAGTGGACTACAATCACCATTATAATTACCAGACTCTGTGCCTTAGTTTACAAAATATGTGACAAGGAAGTACTTAGGAATTTTCCTTTCAGTGTTAAGTTGAATTGCTTTTTTGAAGTTTAATCACTTTCTTTGGTAAGAGACTTATTGTAAGAGATGGTTTTGCTATGTTTGATTGGATGATCCATTTGAAGATCCTTTTGTTTGCCAGATTGGTTTGCTTAGGAATAGAACAAAATTTATAATTTCCAAGTTGTGTGACCTCAACCCTCAATGGAACTATGTGTTTGAGACTCTGAACGGTTTCCTTGGAACTGAATCATGACACAGTAGAAAAATGTCTAACCCAGGGCTAAAGATGTGAAATGCACTAAAATGCATGCAGATGTTATCACTGTTGTCTTGACTGGAGAATGACTTGAGAAAAGACAGAGCCAAACTAGAACCCTGTCTTTCAGTGATTCTAGAAAGAAGTTATTGGCAGAGGATGGTAAAAAAAAAAAAAAGGCATTAATTGGCCAGCAAGCCAAGTTTACCCTAAACTCTAGCTGTGTTTGAGCAAAGCTCTAGAATTAGGGCTCCTCCAGTGAGACCAACTCTGCCACACACTTGGTGTTGACCTTGTCTGTGAGATATTTATATGTAAAGGGCCTTGCCCAGAGTCTGGTATATAATGAACACTCCCTCCCCTTGCTAATTTTTCACCTAAAACCAGTTGGCAGAATCCAATGGAAAAAAAATCAGAAAAAAACTGTTTTCTGCTTTGTAAGGAACAAGAACATTTGGAAGTTAGAAACTCTGACTTCCTAACTTATCAAGCAGTGTAACTCACTGATGTCTTGTAATATCTGATATTGAAATCATCATCTAAATGGAATTCTTGGGGTGCCTTTTAATTACTGAGCATTCCTCACGGTCAGGGAAGTGTCAAATGCATAGAGAAGCATTTGAAGTTCACACATGGGGCTGATTACAGTCAGGCATTATTAGCCTTCCTGGGGAAGAGTCATTGATAAAAAGCAGCTGAACAATTTAATCAGCTAAAAGTACAACAATATTTCAGAAGCATAGGAAGAAAGAATACATTCATTTTTAGTCCAGTATTGGAACAGATGACATAGAAGGCATTAAATTTGGGAGTTAATATCTAGAAATTGACATGTAGATTTATTCAACTTACATGACATATGGGTGTCCTCTAATTGTTTATGTATAATAAAATGATAATGGCAAACATTATATGCTCCAGGCACTGTAAACTCATTTACTTCTATTAAATCCTAAGGGGTAGGGGATATTACAGTTAACCATTTTACAGATGTGAAAGCTGAGGCACAGTGAGGTTAAGTAAGTTGTCCAAGGTCACACAGCCTGTAAGTGGCAGAGCTGGGTTTCAGACCAGACATTCTATGCCCACCATTCTCACTCATTACACTATGTAACCTCTTTAACTAAGTGTCTTTGTTCTTCTCACTTACTGACTTTCAACTTAATGACTCATTTAGGCTTAGGGATTCACTTGGACCACAGTGTAGCCAGCAACCTCTGGATCTTATGGCAAGTATGGGCTTTTCTCCTAATCAGTTGTAGTATGTAGTATTGAAGACTTCCCCCAAGGGAAACTGAAGGGGTGCCTAGTCTCATTATAAATGTTTATATTTTCCCTTTAAAGAGATGGAGCCAGTCTCTGTGTGTTGTGTCCATCCTCAGCATTCAGTGCGTGTGATTTCAACATATGTGCCAGACATGCACTGTGTGCTCCACTGACAAATACAAGTACATGAGAACAGGTTCTGAGGTCAGTTGGGCCTGGGGTTCTAATTGCTGTGACCGTCATTTACTTTCTGCCTGCAGAAACTCAGGCAGCCTGGCTTCCACTTTTGCAGCCAGGGTAGTTCTAGTAAAGCAAAGTCAGATCACATCTCTCCCCTGCTCAAAACCTCCTCACGGTTTCCTACCTCTTTCAGAGTTAAAGCAAGCATCTTTTCAATGGCATTCAAGGCCCTACGTGATCTTTGGGAACTTGAGAAATCTGACATCTCTGGCCTTCTTTCCCTGCCTCACCCCACTCCAGCCATACTCTGCACTCTTATTGGAGCTCCCCAGACCCATTCCTGTGCCAGATGATGCACCCTATCTTTTTCACCCGGAAAGCTTTTCTCTCTAGCAGCCTGATGGTTTATTTCCCCATGTTCACATCTCTTGTCAAAGGTTACCTTCCCAGGGAAGACTTTCCTAACCTTCCTATTTCAAGATAAAGCCCCCTTCCCTTCTTCTTCCCACCCATTCCCTGTTTCTTTTCCCTGGTTTATTTTGCTCCACTTCTATCTTAGCTAGAGTTCTCTAAAAGCGGAGCCTGAGACAGGGATTTGGAGAGTCTTGGATATGATTTATTGAGGGGGAAGTTGGGAGGCAGTAAAGCAGGATACTAAAGGAGAACACCAAGCAAAGATGTGATATTAGGTACTGCACAGGGGCCGGAGCACAGTGGGAGGATCTGGGGATAACTGGCACCGAGTTGTCCCATTAAGCAAAGGAGTCAGTCTTTTATGTCTCTGCATCAGTCAGTCATTGACTGTGGGTTTCCCTGCTGAGGATCAGGACCAGTTCAGGACCAGCAGCCCTTCTATCAAGATGACCCCTGGCCTTGCCTTTTGGTCTTGACATGAGGACACCAACATGACTGGGCAGCAGTTATAGCTATATTTAGTGGGATTTTCATTGTATTCCCAAGTGGAAGAATTCTTCCTTGGGCATCAGAACTCCTAGACCCACTGGGTCTAAAGTTAACGAAATAAGATATTCAGAAGTGGGTTACTGGAAATGATGGTAAGTGGGCTACTTCTACTTCTATCCCTTGTTTCTCAGACCAGTGTATTCTACCTACCGGCGACACAGCACTATGACAATAACTGTTGGTTTATGGAACATACTGCATCCTGAAGGATGGTGCTCTATCCTCACAGGGATTCTTCTCTGAGCTGATGCCTCAGTGGGCATCTTTAAGAAGCCTCCTCAGATCAGGCAGGCTACCGGCTTCTGCATGCTGCAGCTCGTGGTAGGTCCAGTGGATGCCATTGTTATGTGCCTCCTGCTGTATTTCCTTTGCCATGAATTGGGTATCTTGGTCTTAGGTGATGTTATGTGGGATTTCACCTTGGCTAATCAGGATTCTGTGACTCCTCAGATAATGATGCTGGCCAAGACTTGCAGGCTCATATATGGAATATATGTCAGCCCTACCCAGTCAAGATGAATTGCTACCCTTTCCAAGAAGGAAGGAGTCTGATGTAAACAATCTGCCACCAAGAGGCTGGTTTCTCCTCAGGGATTTTGCCATAGCAGGGACCCAGCGTTGGTTTTGTTGCTGACAGCAGTGGTAGCCATGTCAGTCTTGGTGAGTGGGATCCCAAGCACAGTCTCCAGCTCTGCTACCATGGCCACTCCACATGCCGCTGCTCTGGAACTGGGTGGCTGAGAGCAGAAACTGGCTAATACCCACCAGCCAAGCCAGCCGTCCATTGACCTTTTAATTCCTCTTTCCAAGGGGAAGGTCTGTGATGTATGTTCACGAGCAGCCCAAACATCTTACACTCTTGTGTCCATCCTCTGTGTTCAACCTCAAGTCTGTCAGTTGCTGTGAGTCAGTTTCCTCAAACACCATTCTGACCTTGCTATCCTTCTCTCTGATCTTGAAGTGCTGCCATTGGCCTCTGCTACTCCCAGATTCTAGTGTTCTGACTGCCACGGGGAGCCCGGTTCTGGACCAGCATCCTCTGCTGTCAGATGGGGTCTGCCTAGGACAGCCACTGCAGACAGGTTCACTGGTGCTGGTGGCCTTATTACCCTGCATTCCTTATTGCCTTGATAAATGGAGTGTGGTTCCTCCAGCTTTCTGAGGAATATAGTCAGCTTGTGGGTTTTCTGCCTTATCTAGTAAATGCATATAGCACAGCTCCTTTTTTGAGTCTTTGGTCCCTTTCTCTATAATCTGCCATAATGTTTACAGCAGATTAAAAAACAAAAGATTTAAAGGGACACCTATTTATTGAAGATTATGATTGACATTGAAAATGTCATAAATCTTTATATTCCAATAACAGATCTCAACATTTTAGCTAATTTAATCCTCACTAATTCAACTATATGGGCCAAATAAATTCAGTAGTCATTGTAACAGGCACTAAAAAATGAAATAGGTATATAATTTAGGTTTATCGGACAAAGAAGGAAAGGAGAGAAAGTGGGTCCCTGAACCCAAAGAAGAATATTCTTATGGCCTTGGTTGTTCTCTCCTTGAAATGAATCTGAATGGCAAGAGGAATGGTGTTGGACATGCTTATAAACCATGACCTGACTTCTCTTGGTCCCTGTCTTTAGGCTCTTATTCAAAGGGTTAATTCACTCATGGTCAAATTGAAAGTCAGAAGTCACTGATTGTCAAATCGACTTCAACAATGTGCTCTGCTCAATTACTGACCCACAAGAAACTCTTGAGTTATTTTTTTTTAAAAACTTGAGAGTGGCCAATCTCTGCCCACAGTACAATAATGACTAGAAATTAGTACACAATTATTTTAAAATAGAGAGAGAGAAATTGTCAGACTCTTCTTGGCATCTTGTTAGAACTATTTCTTCCGGCCTTTGCCAGTATGTTAATATGTTAAATCTTGTCTCATAGGAGAATGCCCCTTGCATTAATTTTTCTTAAGGCTGCTATAACAAAGTACCACAAACTGAATGGCTTGCATTTATTTATTCTCTTACCATTCTGGAGGCCAGAAGTCCAAAATCAAGGTGTTGGCAGGACCACGCTCTCTCTGAAGGCTCTGAAGGAGGATTTATCTTTGTCTCTGCCTCGCTTCTGGAGGCTGCTGGAATTGGCATTCCTTGACTTATAGGCACACATCACTCCAGTCTCTGCATCTGTAGTCACATGACTTTCTTCCCAGAGTTTCTGTGTCTATATTCTAATTCCTCTATTTTTAGAGGGACACTAGTCATCAGATAAGGGCCCACTCTGATCCAATATGACCTCATCTTAACTTGATTACATCTACAAAGACTCTTTTGCTAAATAAAGTCATATTCACAGACACTGGAGGTTAAGATTTGAACATATATTTTGTTTTTATTTGGAAGTGCTCTCCTGATTTGTAAACTCTAGAAATTAATCCAAATTCTAAAAAGCCACACACACACACATCAAACCATACACCCAAAGCCTGTCTTTGAGCCAGACTGGCCTTTGAGCTGTCAGTTTGTCACCTATAGCTTAGGCTTTTGGAATAAAAAAAGCCATAGAGACCAAGACTTTTTTATTTTTCTTATGATTCATCTTACCATGTCCTGTTTAGGTAATAAGCACTGACTCTCTGCTTCAATGAAGGGACAGGAAATGTTGAAATTACCTGGAGGAAAATAAAAACAAGTTAACACTTTAAAATTTGAAGAATTGTGCTAGGTGCTAGGGATACTTGGCTCCCGACTTTGAGCTTATAGTCTACTGGAAGATATTAATTTGAAGAACTACAGAAATACAGGCACTATGACATTGTTGATTGGGTAGGAGTTGACCAGGTACTTTTTTTTTTGAGATCTTTTTGAATCTGATGTCCTGAGAGCCACACTCATGAGATCCTATTTCAAATCCCAAACTAGCTCTGGGAGTCAGATTTTAAGTCCCTCCTCCCTTTTATGAAAGTTATCATTTCATGGGGCACTGGGTGGCTCAGTTGGTTAAGGGTCCAATGTTGGTTCAGGTCATGATTTCGTGGTTTGTGAGTTAGGCTGGGGTCCTTGCTGACAGCTCAGAGCCTGGAGCCTGCTTATGATTCTGTGTCTCTGTCTCTCTGCCCCTCCTCTGCTCACATTCTGTCTCTCTCTTTCCCAAAAACCTAACATTAAAAAAAAATACTTACCATAAGTGAGCAAGTGAATGGATTAAAAAGCCATAAACTGATCTGTAAGTTCTGCTTGCTTTGTGCTCCAAATGTTGACCTTACTGCCTACCAGACCAGAGCAAACCAAACCTGTTTCATAAGTACTGGGTACATTCGAATTTTAAGTAAGTAAACAGTTAGACTCTTGGGGCTGAGCTATTCATTGGACAATTGTGTCTGTGAACACTGGGCTTATGCTCTTCTACTGTGTAAGAAGCCAGCTGCCCACAGAGGGCAGCTCTCTGTATTTGGAGAAACATCAAGACAGATGTTACCCTGGCAAGAATGAAGACTCTTTGATCTTATAGACCAAGTGCAGACAAACACCAAAAAACCTAATACGATAAACATCTCTTTAGGATAACTAAATCCCTCCATTTCTGAAGACAGAAGTCCCCTTTTCTTATTCTTATGACCCCAATCCTCTTTAGAAAAACAGGCAAGCAAACTTTTTTCTGGGCAGGGGTGAATAAATCTTTGTTCCACTATTTAACTGTTTTTTAAAACAGCTCAGATCTGACCCTGAGGCCCCAACCTGCTTTCATTTGATACAGATGGGGCCCCTCCTGCCACAAACAGGTTGTGCAAAGGATGAACAAACAATTCAGGAGGTCCCTCTAGTGGGTGATCCATGTTTGTGTCTGGTCCATGGTAGCTTGAAGTCTGGTGGCTCTGCTAGTACTTCAGGCAAGGGAAACTGGGACTCAGGGCCCAGGCCTCCTTTCCACTGCTCCCCGTATCCTATCTCCAACTCAGGGCAGTGCTATAAAAGGTGGCTTGAGGTGAGGCAGCTATCGGTCCTCCTATTTGGGGATCCCATACTTCTTTCCTTGGGGTGTATCTTCCTCTTTATCACACTCCTCTTTCCTTTCTCTTTGTCCTCCATACTATTGTGTTTTCTCTCTGGAAAGTCTCAGGATATCCAAGATGGCATCATGCACACAGAGAATGCTTGTGTTGGTTCACGTATCCAAGAAGGAGATGCTAGGACAAGAACAGATTCATTGAGGGAAAATGGGGAAAGAGCTGAGGGGGCCTGGGAGAGCATTTGGACTGTGATGCTATCTGTGTAGGGGAAAAGGAAGGATTTTGGAAGAAAGAGTCTCAGACTACACCCCAGTACTAGGAAATTTTGCAAGACCAATGAGGAGTCCTGGAGTCAGTTGCCCATCAGAGGAGTCCTGCCTCTTGCAAGAAAAGGCCTGCCTCCTATCTCTGCTGTGTCTAGTGTTAGGCGGGGAGCAGTCCGTGGGAAGGTAGTCCTCCAGCCAAAATCCCAGTGTATTCAGAGCATAGCATCTGGGGTTGTTTTTAATTAAGCTCCTCAAGACTATATGGTGCCTGAAAATGTTAGTCTGTGTTACTCTTCATCCAAAGCATCTGCCTGATTATAGAGAGATGCTAAACTTCTAGCTTGTAACAATTTTATTAATAGCAATAATAGGGGTGCTTACCATTTAGTAATAGAAAGCTCTTTTATGTACCAGGCACTGCACTAAATAATTTTTGTGCATATCATATCATTTAATCACTAAAACAACCCTATGAGATAGCTATGATCATTAGCCCATTTAAGCGATGGGGGTTGTTATGGACTGAATTGTGTTCCACCCAAATTCATATGTGGAAGTCATAACCCCAGTACCCCCATAGAGAATATGACTGTATTTGGAGATAAGTTCTTTATAGAGGTAATTAAAAAATCATTATTGCACTATATGCTAACTAACTTGGATGTAAATCAAAAAGTAAACAAAAAAAAGTTAATTAAAAAGAGAGAGACTCTTAACTACAGAGAACAAACTGATGGTTACCAGAGGGGAGTTGGGGAGGGGGAATGGGTGAAGGGGATTAAGCATACACTTAACTTGATGAGCCCTGAGTAATATATAGAATTGTTGAATCACCATATTGTACACTTGAAACTAATATGACACTGTATGTTAACTATACTGGAGTTAAAAAGAAAAGCTTAATGAAAGAATAAATAAAAGAATTCAGAGATAAAACAAAAGAATACAAAGATTAAACAAACAAACAAAGAGGTAATTAAGTTAAAATGTGGTCTTTAGGGTGGGTCCTAATCCAAATGACTGGTATTGTTATATGAAGAGGAAATCTGGGCACAGATATGCAGAGGGAAGGTGATGTGGAGACAGCCATCTGCAGGCCAAGGAGAGAGGCCTTAGGAAAAACCAATCCTGCCAACAGCTTGATCTTGGATTTCTGGCCTCCAGAACTGTGAAAAAATAAAGTTTTGTTGTTTGAGCCACTCACTGTGTGGTACTTTGTTATGGCAGCCCTGGCAAACTAATGCCAACATATTGTGGCTTAGAGTCCTCACGTAGCTTTGCCAAAGTCACAGAGCTAGCACCTGGGAGAAATAGTATTCAATTTCTTTCATTTCAGAGTCCACTCTCTTACTTTCCTCTACTGGGTTGTCCAAGGTGCCTGGGTCAAGGGCTACGAAGTAGTGGAATGTAGATGACAAGGTGACTCAGAAAGATCACTGAGGCAAAACATAGCCTGGCAAGCTGGGAACATCCATGAGAGGGAACCAGGAGACCTGATCGTTAGGAGAAAGCCTTTTCCACCCTGCCTCTACCCTCTTCTGGCTGTGTGGGCTTGGCCAACCCACTCTTGCTTTCTGGACTATAGTTACATTTGTGCCAAATGGAAGTATTAGGTTTCCTATGTCTCACTGAGCCATTTTATCCATAATGAAATTATGATATGAAAATGTGGGGAGAGAGAACTGAATTTGCTTTATACAAATATTAGTGTGGCTGTATATTATCCCTGTTTTAGCAAATACTAAGAGTACTATTGTAATGGTCTGTCAAAATTAAAGCATTAGTTTTCCATGCTATTCAAATTATATGTGTTCTGATTCCAGAAATTCATGGAGACCATTGAGGCTGCACATTATAAGTAGTCCTATGACTCTTAGACATCAATATAAATGGCAATACCTGTCATCAAGGATGAGCCTAGCAGAATGGACTCATTAAATGTTTGTGAGGATTAATGTAATATAAGTAGCTGGTATATATTGAGTTTTTACATGTGTTAAGTTCTATTCTAAATGGTCTAAACATAATAATCCACTTAGGACAATCCTGAATGGAACCCCACGAAGAAGAAACTATTTTCATAATCCTTAGGTTACAGATGAAGAAACTGAAGCCCAGACATGTTAACTAGGCCAAAGTCACACAGCTAAGTAAGTGGAAGTGTAAATATTCAAGCTAAGTCACACTGACTCCTGGATTGGATGTGGGGTGGAGAAGAAATGAAGCATTCAGGATGGCTTCAAGACTTTTGCCTGAGCAACCAGTGGAACAAAATTATCATTTCTTGGGATGGGAAAGATCTCAGGAATTAATTTTTTTAGAAAAACTCAGTTTGGATATGTTAAGTTTGAGATGTTGATTATGCATCCAAGAAGATGTCAAATAAGTCTATATATGAAAATTGAGATTTTTCAATGTATGCATTGTATCTAAAGCCCACAGATGGAATAAGGTCACCTATAGAGTGTCCATAGAAAACAAAAGAGATCTGTTGGCTGAGTCCTGGGCATCCCAGTGTTTACAGGTCAAGGAAGTAGGGAGACAGCCTAAGAGACAAAGCAGAGAGAGTGGTCAGAGAATTAAGAGGAAGAGCACATGAGTGTGGTTTCCTGGGAGAAAATAAAGGGGAGAGAGTGATCAGTTGTGTTAAGTGCTGGTGATAGACTGATTACATGGGGACCAAAGATTGAGGACCATTGGAATGAGCCAAGGCATTGTTGACCTTAAGAAGAGCAATTTTCTTGGACAGGTTAGAGGGTACCTGGTTGGAGTGGTTCCAACACAGAATGGGAGGAGGGGAATTGAGACAGTGACTTTCAATTTTTCTTAAAAAAGAAGATGAGGGGCGCCTGGGTGGCTCAGTCGGTTGGGTGTCCGACTTTGGCTCAGGTCACGATCTCGCGGTTCGTGGGTTTGAGCCCTGCATCAGGCTCTGTGCTGACAGCTAGCTCAGAGCCTGGAGCTTGTTTCAGATTCTGTATCTCCCTCTCTCTCTCTGACCCTCCCCTGCTCATGCGGTCTCTCTCTCAGAAATAAATAAAACATTAAAAATTTTTTAAATAGTTAAAAATTAAAAATTAAAATTAAAAAATAAAAATAAAAATAAAAGAAGATGAGAAATGGGGGGGTGGCTGGAGGAGAAATTGTTTTTATTTTAATTTTTAAGGTGGGAGAAATAAGAGTGCATTTGTAGACAACAGGAATGCTCTAGTAGAGAGGAGAAAATAATTGAAGTATTGGAGTGGGAACTTCTGGAACAATATCCTTGAGTAGATGAGAGGGTGTGAGATCTGGCTGGCCTTGGGTAGAAGCATGGAATTACTGAAGAAAAGGTAGAATGCATCAACATAAATGCAGTTAAGTACATAGTACACTGAGAGGTTGTTGAAGGTCTCTTGTGGTTACTTCAGCGTGCACACACATTCATTAAGATACCACTCTGAGCTCAGTTAAAATTGAAAGTTCCTTCGCTTGTTTTATCATTGCTCTTCACTTTGATTTCAATAAAACCTGCATCATCCAGTAAGTATAGCTCCTTGTTATGTGTCTTTCATCCTCATCAGCTTAAGAGCTGAAGGAGAGCAGAAGTCACGTCACATTCTTTATTGTTCCCCAACAATTGGCACAGTGCCGGACACACCGTACTCACTGAATAAATATTGGTGAATTGAATTGAACTGAATCTAGTATATTTGTTTCTCTATACATATACTTTAGACCTGATTTTTCTGGAGAATTAAGAAGTTTCCAAGCTCAACAACCCAGAAAATTAATAGGCAACCAACGGAATGGGAAAAGATAGTTGCAAATGACATATCAGATAAAGGGTTAATATCCAGAATATATAAGGAACTCATCAAACTACACGCCCAAAACACAAACAACCCAGTGAAGAAATGGGCAGAAGATATGAACAGACACTTCTCCAAAGAGGACATCCAGATGGCCAACAGACACATGAAACGATGTTCAGCATCCCTCCTCATCAGGGAAATACAAATCAAAACCACACTGAGATACCACCTCACGCCAGTCAGAGTGGCTAAAATGAGCAAATCAGAGAACTCTAGATGCTGGCGAGGATGTGGAGAAACGGGCACCCTCCTACACTGTTGGTGGGAATGTAAACTGGTACAGCCCCTCTGGAAAACAGTGTGGAGGTTCCTCAGGAAACTAACAATAGAACTCCCCTATGACCCAGCAATAGCACTGCTAGGAATTTACCCAAGGGATACAGAAATGCTGATGCATAGGAGCACATGTACCCCAATGTTCATAGCAGCACTCTCCACAATAGCTAAAACATGGAAAGAGCCTAAGTGTCCATCAACAGATGAATGGATCAAGAAGATGTGGTTTATCTATACCATGGAATACTACATGGCAATGAGAAACAATGAAATCTGGCCATGTGTAGCAACATGGATGGACCTTGAGGGTGTTATGCTGAGCGAAATAAGTCAGGCAGAGAAGGACAAATATCATATGTTTGCACGTATAGGAGGATTAGGAGGAACTTGACGGAGGAACAAGGGGGAGAAGAAGGGCGGAAATGGTGGGGGAAAGGGAGAGAGGCAAACCATGAGAGACTCTTGAATGCTGACAAAAACTGAGGACTGATGGATGTGGGGGGAGGGGGGGATGGGCATGGAGGAGGACACTTGTGGGGATGAGCACTGAGTGTTATGTGGAAACTAATTTGACAATAAACTATTAAAAAAAAAAAAAAAGAAGAAGTTTCCAAGCTCATATTCTCTATGGATTGGTGGGTAAATTATTCTGTGTTTCAGTCTATTCTGTTAATTGTATTACCTGCTTATTACTGAATTTCATATTCATGGAAACTTACAAGGTTTGCTCATTTTTTACAAAAACTTGAACCTTAATTGGGCCATGGCAACATCCTCAAAAGGGTTACAATGTATAAGAAGATGCAAATAGCTCCTTTTATAATTGACATAGTGTTCAATTTGCCAAAGTACTTTTTATTTTTTTAAGAAAAGCGTAAATTCACTATAATTGACATACCGTGATCTGAACCTGTAGAAGTCAATGAAAAATCCTAACATCTGGTTAAAAGGTGCCAGAGGATCACCACCTTAGAAGAACCACCTAGGAAGAAAGGATATACAACCAACTGGGTACATGTTGTGAGAGAAAATGTACCTCGCTACCTCGAGCTAAGAATCTGCAAATGGGTTGATTTTCCACTGTATATATTTTAAGCAAACTTTAGGTGACAGTAAATTCAAGGTCAAGTGTAATAGCTGTGTCATTCAATGTGGCTGAAGTCTGTCAGTACTTGTCCAGCAGGAAATTCAGTAAAGTATATTGTTGAGGACACATACTTGGACTTAACTTGTATCCCATCTCAAATGACTTAGTTTCCTGGTCTGTATAATGGCAAGATAACATTATCCAAGTCATTGAGTTATGAGATTTAAATGATCTAATGCCCATAAAAGTGCAATATCCAGAATATCAGTAATTTTAGCTATTATCATTTGTTTTAATGATAATAACAACTTTTAAGATTTTTTAAAAAATTTTAATGTTTACTTTTTAAGAGAGAGAGCACAAACAGGGGAGGGACAGTGAGAGAGGGAGACACAGAATCCGAAGCAGTTTCCAGGCTCTGAGCTGTCAGCACAGAACCTGACGCAGGGCTCAAACTCACGAACCATGAGATTATGACTTGAGTCCAAGTTGGACGCTTAACAGATGAGCCACCCACGTGCCCCGACAATAACAATTTTTTAAAATGCAGGCTGTATTCTACTTTGGGTCTCCCTTTTTCTTCTTTTGACTAGTACACTTCCTTTTTTCTCTAATCCTGGCTTTTCATCTCTGACCATTTTTCTTCCACTGTAGAAAAATCGATGGTACCAATGAGGAAGAAGATAACACTGAGCTGGATGAAGAAGGAAGGCCAGTGCAGACTTCCAGGCAGAAGCCCCCACTCTGCAACTGCCACTGCTGTGGCATCCCCAAGCGTTACATCATTGCCATTATGAGTGGGCTGGGATTCTGCATTTCCTTTGGGATTCGCTGTAATCTTGGAGTTGCCATCGTGGAAATGGTCAACAACAGCACTGTATATGTTGATGGAAAACCAGAAATTCAGGTCAGAATTTGGTGGGGGCTCTTTTGGCCACAGCTGTGCAAATGACTTATTTTAGGAAAGAAAGCACGCGCCTCTTCCACTGATGTGACAAAAATGTAGAATGGCTACCACATGCCAGGGACTGTGTAAGGTGAGGGAATAGAACGGTGAACATCACAGGATGGGCCCTTGCCCTCATAGAGATGTACAAATAAGTAATTACAATTCATAGTTTGGGGCACCTGTGTGGCTCAGTTGGTTAAGCTTCCAGGTCTTGGTTTCTGCTGAGGTCATGATCTCACGGTTTGTGAGTTCGAGCCCTGTATCAGGCTCTGTGCTGACAGTGTGCAGCCCACGTGGGATTCTCTCTCTCACCTTCTATCTGGCCCTACCCTTCTGGCACTGTCTCTGTCTCTCTCAAAATAAGTAAACTTAAAAAAAGTAATTCATAGCTGTAGGTGCTATGCTAAAGACGTTCAGAACGCCAGGTGTCATAGAGGAGAACTTTAGACCAGACTTTGATATTGTGAAAGGATTCCCAGAGGAAATGATGGCTTTGAAAGATAAGGAGGGATTGACAAAGAGTGTTTGGTGGGGTGAAAAGAAGAGTGAAGAAAAAGGAACATCATGTGTGAAAGACTGTCTGAGAGAAGGGAGAGGGAGGGAGAGAAAAGGAAAGATAGAGAACGGGAATGATGTGTTTAGGAACTGAGATAGGAGTTCTTCATCTTTTCTGTGCAATGCCATGGACCCCTTCGGCAACCTGCTATAGACTTATAAACACCTTTTCAAAATAATTTATTTTAAATTCTTAAAATAAAATGCATGTGATTATAAAGGAAACCAAGTATGATAGGATACAGATGTCAAAGTATTTAAAAATAAAATTTATGATATATAGAGACATATGGACTTCTCTATGAACACATCAGATGACAAAATCTAGCAATGGGTCTAACAATTGCTGTAGCTTTAAAGTTTGAAGTATAAACCATAGTTTAAGATAGTGGTGATGATTGTGATGCAAATAGGTTTATAATGTCCACAAGTGATAGTCACAGATAGTGATAACTACTATGGTATGTTGCCTACACTCATGATCACAGAAAATGCTAAATTTCAGCTAGCAGTTAGTGAAAATAAAAATGATGATTTTTCCCATCCAACTTCATAGATCAACAGGATTCCATCCTTGGACTCCAGGCTGAGAACCTCTGTTAAGAGAGTAGAGTATTAGAGTGAGCATCAAGACAGGGAGACACCCAAGGGGCCCCTGGGTGGCTCAGTCAGTTAACTGTCTGACTTCAGCTCAGGTCATGATCTCATGGCTTCATGGGTTCGAGCCCTGCATCAGGCTCTGTGCTGAACGTTTGCTCAGAGCCTGGAGCCTGCTTTGGATTCTGTGTCTCCTTCTCTCTCTGCCCCTCTTCCCCTCACACTCTGTCTCACTCTGTCTCTCAAAAATAAATAAATGTAAAAAAAAAAAAAGACAGGGAGACACCTGGGTAAATAAGGGTGAGGCCAGGTAAAGCCTGTTAAACCATGTAGGGAGTCATAGGTGGGCTTTGGGCAGAAAGGTGGTATGATCAAAGCTGCTCTGGAATAATTATTGTCAGCCAGTGGTTTCCCAGTGGACTGGGATAGAAGTGAGCAGAAGTAGGAGGCCCAGTTCAAACCAAGGCTGTTGTAGTCATAAGCAAGCATACTCTGATGTGACTTAAAAGCATTGTTTTTATGAATCACTGGAAATATACATTCTGGTTTGCTTCTTAAGTAGTAGGCCTAGAGAAGTATAGAGGCTATGGGGAAAGAAATGAAAATATATGTCCAGTAGATACCCAATAAGTACACATTGCATTGTATTGAACACACATGCTGGAATAACTCATGTGGAAATACATGCAGATTGTAGAGAGGTATCTAATAGTTCTCTGGTCCTTGTCCATATGTGAAGAAACATTTAGATCAGAGTTTCCCAAATTGGTGTTTGGCAAGTCACTGTTCTGCTGTGAAGAAGAAACGAAATGAAATGAAATACAGCCTTTATTGTGCTGTATCCTGTGAGAATCTCCAATGGGGCGGGGTATGGTGTGCATATTTCCTGGACTTTATTGTAGAACACTTTCTTTCATGCCTCATTATTACATTACCTGGAACAGTTCCTGCCAAGCACTGGTTTGGGAAAATTTGATTTTGATCCACTAAAAAGAAGTCTTTAGTTGGCTCTGCAAGTTGTGGGTTTTTGTTTTGTTTGGTTTTATCTTTTTTAGCTAAAAGATTATTCTGTCAGATGAAAAGAGCACAATGGAGAGTCTTCTAGCTTCTTTTTTATGCCACGGCTGAATTTGTTCTAAAAGGATATGCTAGTTGTTTATTTTTTGGTGGGGAGGGAGGGCAGTAGAAGTGTAATGGGGCAAGCCATGCATTTTTTAAATAAAGGATGATGTATATTAGTGAGGTTTCAGATGTGTATCACATGCATTCTCCCAGTCTTTTGTGAGCAAGGTCAGCTAATTAAAACTTGGCTGCCAAGGCCCAGATCAAATGAGATGCTGGTTTGCATTTGTTTGTTGCCTGGAAAGATAGGCCTAGGTCAACAGAATCTGCTTTGAGGCATGTGGAAAAGACATTTTGATAAACCTAAGGAGCAATGCTAGTGTGTGCTCTCTGGTGTCAATCGTTCTCCCTTAGGAGTCTTAGAGAAACGGATTGAGATCTAAAATACGCTTTGCATCATTTTTTCTGGTCTCAAAAATAGGAGTTTGTAGCCTTTCGGAAACTCGACAGTAAATCTAGTTTATAGCAGGTCATTTCCCTTTCACTCAAATAGAACAAAGCTTACATACCAGGTGAACATGTTCAACCTGATGACAAAGATTTTACTGATTGTTTTAAGGTTCTGAATGTCTGGTATTTTTGTTTATTTGGTTTTTCATTTTATGGGGGGGTAAGTCTAGATATTTTTAAATATTCGTTTTCAAAGGAGAGAGAGAAGTAAGTAGCATAGATATGTAGGTCTCTCAAATATGTGACATATATTCTACCAGTGGTATACAGCATAGTTTTAGCTGATGTGTGAATATTCATTTTTAGTTTAATAATTATGAATTTTAAAACATGTGAATCACTTTGAATAGCATCCAGCATATGGCAAGCAATAAATAAATGACTGATGTTTGAGAAACTCTGCAATCATCCCTTTTTAACCTCAGGAAAAGTCCAAACTCCTTCCCATGAATCATGAGTCCTGGAGAGTTAAGAGGATGGGCTTTGGAATTGGCCAGACCTTATTTCAAACTTAACTTCTGGGACTTTGGGCAAATTGCCCTTATGTCCTGGTCAGGAATTACTGGTTGCAAGGAGTAGAAATGCAGTGAAAACAGGTCAAATTAAAAAGGGAATTATGGTAAGGTTGTAGGGGATCTCATGAGAGTGAAGAGCAGAAAGCAGGTCTGATCAGTTTATTTGTGCAGTGTGTTCCCTGGGCAGTGGGACCTAGCCTGTGGTGGGACTGAAATCCAGGCTCTATTCCATGAGGGGCAGAAAAGGAGTCTTTACCTAATTCCTTCCAAGGCATAAACAGAGGCCTTGCCAGGAAGACAGAGTGGAGCTGGCCCTACTGGGAACTAGGAAATCCTTAGCTCAGGTCTCCAGCTTTGTTGCTCCACATGGTCCCTCGTCTGCTTCTCTCTGAGTATGCGCCACCGTCTCAGGCCTCTCCATGGACTGTTTTCTCTCCTTTTCCATGGCTTCTCACTGCTCTCCAAAGCTGAAGTGCCTTGCCGGGGAGCTGATGTACTTGATTGGCCTTGACTCCAATGAGGCTTGTTTTTGGTTCAAGTATTCAGTGTTTTCAAAGTAAGATTTCTGTGTTCAGATTAGAGAGAGAGACAGAGAGAGACAGACAGAGAGAGCCTGATTAGCCACTCAGGAGGGGAGAGGCCCATGGTGCTGAGATGGGGGGTAGGGGTAGAGAGTGCTCTCCAAAGGAAATGTGAGCAAGGAGGCAGGAATGGTATTTCTAGCAACTCTTTGCTGACCCTCATTGCCCTTATTGTAAAATGGGAATAAAAGACCTGCTTTGCAGATCAAATGAGTTACTTTGGTGCTGATATATTAAGTAGTTATATTAGTTTCCTAAGGCTGCTGTAACAAATTACCTCAAACATGGTGGTTTAAAACAATTGAAATTTATTCCCTTACAGTTGCGGAGACCAGAAATTTGAAATGAAGGTGTCGGAGTGTCTGGGTGGTTCTGTCGGCCTAGTGACTCTTGATTTCAGCTCAGGTCATGATTCCAGGGTTGTGGGTTGGAGCCCTGTGATGACAGCGTGAAGCTTGCCTGAGATTCAGTTTCTCTCTCCCTCTGTCCTCCCCTTCTCTTGTACACATGCCATCTCTCACTCTCAAAAAAAAATAAAAATAATGATCAGGGCCACACTCGCTCTGAAAGCTCTGCAGAAGAGTCCTTTCCTGCTTCTTCCATCTTTGGGGGCTTCAGGTGTTCTTTGGCTTCCTTGGTTTCCTGTCACAAGTTGTTACATATTTAGCATATGTATGCATAACTCCAGTCCCTACCTCTGTCTTCACTTGAGTTTTTTGCTGTGTGTCTTCTCCTCATCTGTCTCAAATCTCTCTCTGTCTTTCTCTTATAAGAACACTTGTCATTGGATTTAGGGCCCAGCTGGATAATCCTGGATAACTCATCTCAAGATCCTTGGTTTTATCACATCCACAAAACCCTTTTCCCAAATAAGGCAGCCTTCATAGGTTCCAGAGGTTTTTGTGTGTAAATCTTCTGTGGGTCATTCTTCACCTAACACAGTACCAGACATGGTGGCTAGTTTATAGTAATAGTGCATACATGGGGCCATTATGATTCTAATGGGGCTTAAGAGATGATGAAAGTCAGTTCTTAGCAGACCTACATGCTCTTTGTCATGTATCATCTCCTTTGGAGAATAGACCAAAGCACCATCCCCTCAGAGAGAAAAGTGTGAGCAAAGGTCACTGTGATTGATAATTAGCTTCTGGATGAAGTGGATCCCTCTGCCTTGGATCCTTGGTTCCTTGGGTCATTCCATGATGCAAGGCAAAGAAGTCTAGTCTTTACTTCTTAGAGAGAAAGTGAGGTCTCCACAAGCAGTGCAAAAAACTGTTGTTTTGGGGTCAGATAAGAGGTCCTGGTCTTGGCTCTCCTTGTAACTAATTGTATGACCTTGGGCAAGTAACTTAATCTCTCTAAGCCTCAGTATCCTTATCTACAAAAGAAGAGCCAATGATTACCCGTAGGTGTTGTAAGAATTAAGGGAGGAAATATATAGACAGTGCCTTAACAAAATTGTGTCCCTCTTCTGCTACAAGCTTCCAATGGTTTCCATTCTTTTTGCATAAAAACAGAGATTTTTATGGTGACCTAAAGGGCCTTTCATCATTTGAGCCTCTCTTACTTTAACTCCTATTCTCCTGTCCTTCATTCATTACCTTTCAGCTATCCTGATATCTTGCTATTCCTCTAACCTCAGGGCCTTTACACTTGCTATTTCTCTGCCTAGAAAGTTCTCTCAGATACTAAAGAGCATGATTTTGCTTGCTTCTTTCTTGTAGGGCTTTCTTCAAAAGTCACTTCCCCAGTGAAGCCTTCTCTGGCTCTTCCATCTAAAATTGCACTCTACCTCACTCCTATCCAGCACTTCCTGTTCCCTTCCCTGCTTTATTTTTCTCCTCATCCCTGATCACCATCTAACACAGTTTGTACTTGTTTGCTATCTGCTGTCCGCACTGGAATTTTTGTGAACTGCAATCACTGTCTTCCCTAGTGCCTAGAAAAATGTGTGGCACAGAGTAGCACAAAATAAAAACTTACTGAGCTGATTTGAATTAATGATTGTTACTTTCATTTATTCTTTTTTTTTATAAAAGTAATCTCTACCCAATGTGGACTTGAACTTATGATTCCAAGATCAAGAGTCGCATGCTCCACCGACTGAGCCAGACAGACACCCCAGTTTCATTTTGCTCTTAAACTTCAACTCCTAATTGGCAAAATGGGAAATAATGCATAGAGGACAGGCCAATGTTACATGGAGTGTGATCTACAACTCAAAGGCAATTCTTGTTTGAGTTAGTATTTACACTATCTAGCACCTTACCTGGCACACAGGAGGCACTAGGTGAATGTTGAATAAATGAGCAAATAAATATGTAACAACTTGTGACAGAAAAATAAACTGATGAGAATTTATAAGGCATACTATCTAGATAATTAAGAACCCTTCCTCCATAAGAGGAACACCTTACATATTGATATCAGTGCTTTTTTTTTTTTTTTTAAAGAGTTTGTTTTTAAGAAATCTCTCCACCCAGCCTGGGGCTTGAACTCACAACCACAAGATCAAGGGTTGCGTGCTGTACAGATTGAGTCAGTCAGGTGCCCCAGTAACTTATGAAACCATTCATGTATTCACTCATTTGGCAAATATTTACTTGTACGTTCCAGGAATTTATTTTAGGTATGAAGGCTATAAAGTCAAAATGACATGGCTAGCACCTTAGAGTTGCTTGCCACCAGTGTGGGAAATGTAAATGTGAATGGCTGGTTTGAGAACAGTATGGTGCAGCGGCCATAACTGTAGGAACAGAGGTCTGTGAGACAAGTGCAAGAAAAAGTGACACTTCAAAAGGGAGTTGGGGAGCTTCTTCAGAGGAAGGGATCTTTTCAAGGAGTCTGAAAGGAATGAGTTACTTTGTGAAGAAAGTAATGACAGGGAGTCCAGCCCTGAAGACTCACATTTTCAATGGCCTAAGAGTTGTATCATATATATTTGTATCATATATATATATGTATCACATATATGTCTATTTAAATTTGTACATAATCTCGCCTTGCCCTCACTAAAAAGCAAGCTCACTGGGAGCAGGGATTTTTTTTTTTTTTTTGCATCCATTGCTATATCTCAAGCATCCAAGAAGCCATCCAGAAATATTTGTTGAATAAAGGAAGGAAAGAAGGACCTCATGGGGTTATTATGTAGGATCATCAGTGAAAAATGGTGGCCAAGTGTTTTCTTACAAACACAACTATATCTGATTTCTCATTTCAGACAGCACAGTTTAATTGGGATCCAGAGACAGTGGGCCTTATCCATGGATCTTTTTTCTGGGGTTATATTGTGACACAAATTCCAGGTGGTTTCATTTCAAATAAGTTTGCTGCTAACAGGTAAGACAAATTGATGTAACATGAATGCAGTAGAGATCATAACATGATTTTGTGTTTTTATAAAATCTGCACAATTGGCTCTCAATTTAGAGACACAGAATGAGAGATAGGAGCATTCCAATAGATGTGATACACAGATTGATCCCATATGATTCTGTTCCCTGAGAGTCTCTTTTTATTTACTTTCTTGTCTAATTTTAATTTATCTTGCAATTCTTTTAGTGATTATGTAGTCAAAAGGGTGATTGAATCTGAGAATCAGTTCAGGAGAAACAGGAGAAACAGTTCCTGAACCCTAAGTAACTCACTTGGTGACCTCTACTGAGTCTCTTTTCTTCCTTCTCTGGGTCTCTGTTTCCTCATCTATGAAATAAAGCGTGGTTTAGGTTATGTTTGAGTTCTCTCTGACAAGTGACATTCTGTGATCCTATGTACTATGTTAATATATTCCTGTACCATAAAGGTTTTGTCATATGGGCAGTAGGGGCTTGCCTCTAGATTGTAAGATGTCTTCAATGCTCTTGAGATTCTACAGTAGCTGTTTGGGCAATTAAAACTGTCCAAGATGGAATGAGCTGCCTCAAGGAGCAGTTGAGGTCTCTGTCAGTAAAGGTATTCAAGCAGAAGACTGCCACTTGGAAGAGATGTAGGGTATATTCGTAGCGGAAAAGGAGCGTACTAAATATTTCCAGGTTCCTTCTGATTGTATGTCCCGTGTGATTTGTACATATGTGTATTTTATGAAATGTACATTTTATAAAGCTTTGTTTCTCAAACTCTAAAACACAACTCATGAGATGTAATGAAATCAACATAGTGATTTACCAATGAGCACATTATTAAAAAAGAGAGAAAAATAGAAGATAATCAAATAGAATAGGAAATATCTTAGTTCATGCACACTTAAGTATTGGTTTTTGAAACTTGTTTTAGTTAAATTTGTGTGTATGATTGTGTATTGGGTTGCAATATAAAATATATTTTGTTTTATAGGTCAATGTCAAAAAAGTTTAAAACTCACTACCATAAGATCTAAATATGTACAAGCCTGACTGTATTTACCTATGTTCTTGTCTAATTTGTGTCCTTCATTCATTGTCACTTAACCTATTGTATTCCTTTCAAAAAGTGATAGAATATTGGCTTATATGGTCTTTGAATTTACTGCTTACACTTCAGCCATAAAAAGAAATCTCATATAATATTTCCCAGCATGTTAAAAGGGCTGAGGCATCATTAATGTGTGAGAAAGGAAGAAAATGCTGCCTGTCCTTTTCTCCCAGGATAATCTGATCCAGGCAGGAAGGGGAGGGCAAATGACACTGGGCAGCGAGTTGGGGGCTAAGACAGGTAGGTACACAGCCTGTTTTGTGCTTGGATAGTCTTAGGACATAGCACGATTTTAGATACGGTAGCCTTCTAGTAAAGTGAGAGCAGAATTGCAAAGCAGGAGACAGAATCCAAATGTGCAGATGTCATGTGGTATAGAGTGAATCAGTTGAGTAGGACCAAGCAGAATGGTACATCTCCAGCCAGCTCAACTCCTGTTGGTCGGTTTCCAGCTTCAGGACCTCATTCAGGTCAGACATCCCTGTACTGCCAAAAACCTGTCTGTAACTGTTCCAGGGATGAGGTCAGGTATCAAAACAGCCCAGAGTCCAGCCTGGAATACACCAGACCCTAACATGACATCTATTTCTCTTTCTATTAATTTCCATGGTGATTTTCCATGAATGGTGAGGTTCATTCCTGATGTTTAACTAGAGTACCACATCCGTGAGTGGACCTGCCCACTAACACAGTGTTTTGGTCCCTCAGGGTCTTTGGAGCCGCCATCTTCTTAACATCAACTTTGAACATGTTCATTCCTTCGGCAGCCAGAGTGCATTATGGCTGTGTCATGTGTGTCAGAATTTTGCAAGGTCTAGTGGAGGTAGGAGTTTCTTTCCTTAAAGTTTTTTTGATATTGCTAAATAAAGTATGGTCCTTTAGAAAATTCAGCTTCTGAGGAAAACCTGCTTTGCATAGTTTTCCAATGTTCCACATTGTTCTGCTATTTTCACTCTCTGGTTTTGACTACAGTTACGAGCAGTTTAATGAAAATGACTTGTGTGATTACAAATTTGTACACAATAAAGGACTATTTCATAGAGTGCAGAATTTCAGGTGAGCCAGGAATGGTCTTAGAGATAATCTAATCCAACCCTTTAATATTTCCTTTAATAAATGAAAGGACTGATGCCCAAATCCTTTAGTTCACATGGCAGGGGCCATTTCCACTAAAGCAATTGAAATGTATTTATTAATAAATCTGTAAATTTCCAGGGTGTAGCGTTACACAGAGATTTAACTCAGAGAAAGAGGTAGCATGGTAGAGAGTCAAAAGGTAAATATTTTGGACTTTGACATATGTTCCATGTGGCAACTACTCAACTCGACCATTGTAGAACAAAAGCAACCAGAGATAAGCAAATAGGCATGGCCAAATTTTAATAAAACTTTTTGGGCACTGAAATTTGAATTTCATACGATTTTTACATGCCATGAAATATTATTCTCCTTTTAATTTGTTACTCACTTGAAAACCATGAATACTGAGTAGTAGATAGAACTGTTGTATCACTATATTATACACCTGAAACTAACATAATACTGTATGTCAACTATCCTGGAATTTTAAAAAAAAGTTTGTTTTTTAAAAAAATTTTTTTAATTTTTTAAATTTATTTCTGAGAGAGAGACAGCGTGAGCAGGGGAGGGTCAGAGAGAGAGAGGGAGACACAGAATCTGAAACAGGCTCCAGGCTCTGAGCTGTTAGCACAGAGCCCAACGTGGTGCTCGAACCCCCGAACTGTGAGATCATGACCTGAGCCGAAGTCAGACGCTTAACCGACTGAGCCACCTAGGCACCCCTAAAAAAAGTTTTTAAAGAAAAAATTTTAATGTTTATTTATTTTCTAGAGATACAGGAGGGGAGGGGCAGAGAGAGAGGGAGAGAGAGAATCTCAAGCAGGCTCTGCACTGTTAGTGCAGCTCAAACCCACAAACCATGAGATCATTACCTAAGCTGAAATCAAGAATCAGATGCTTAATCAACTGAGCCACCTAGGCACCCCCCCCAAAAAAAGAACTTAATAAAAAAATAAAAAATAAGAAAATAAAAACGTGAGTCTAGAAAAAATGTAAAAACCAGTCCTTCCTCACGAGTAATACAAAAACAGATGGTGTGCTAAATCAGGCCATAGTTTCTCAGGCCCTGATGTAGAGCAGTGTTTCCCAAGCTCTACCCTTTCTTACTTTTGTCATATCCATATACAATTTGTACTATTATTTACCTATAGTTTTTCCCTAGATCAGTTCATTTAAAAAGCCCCTACACTCCCCAAAAGAACATCATAAGCAACAATATCTTTGAAATCATGGGTTTCGTGTGCCAGTTACATTTTTGTCTGAAGCCCGTTAGAATATACATGTACCAATTATGACAAAACATGTAGGTTGTGGGCATCTTGGTGGCTCCATTGGTTAAGCCTACAGCTCTTGATTTTGGTTCAGGTCATGATGCCACAGTTAGTGGGTTTGAGCGCTGCGTCAGGCTCTGCACTGACAATGCAGATTGTGATTCTCTCACCCTGTCTCTCTCTGCCTCTCCCTTGCTCGTGCTCTCTCTCTCTCTCAAAATAAATTAATGAACTTAAAAAAAATGTCGGTTGTTGTGGCAACTCAAATCTAACTCTAGTCCCGCTAGAGGGACATATACTGCACTTTAGAAAAAAGTGATGGGTAGAAAGAACATGCTATTAACGACCGTGAAGACCAGAGTAGTTACCTAATGGTTCTAGCCTCAGGTTCTACACCTTGAAATGAGGAGATGGATCAACTGATTGCAGAAGTCCCTTCCTATACTCATATTCAATAATAATATGAAACATAAAGACCTCTTCCCCATCCCCCACCATTCTTACATTTGAGCTGATATTCAAATTTCAGCATCTGTGCAGTGAGTTAAAATACCTGACACAGGCTACTTGGTATTTATAAATTGGGCTTTTATGTTGTAGCCTGTCTTAAAGAAGAAGGATCCGTATTTTAAACAAACAGAAACTGGAGTCAAATCAAATAATTTATTTTCAACTGTTTTGCCAGGGTGTGACCTACCCAGCCTGCCACGGGATGTGGAGTAAGTGGGCACCACCTTTGGAGAGAAGCCGACTGGCCACAACCTCTTTTTGTGGTAAGTGTATTAGAATTGTAAGCTTTACTTGCGAATGCTTTGGCTTCACGTAAAGATCTTACTAGGTAGAATCTATTTTTTTTTTCACATAACAGAAGTCCAAAAATGACACAATTGGCCCTATTGTGTCAAATGCTTTACCAACTACAGAGGCAGCTAGCTTTTCCAGTGCTTTTAGCAGAGAATGGTAAAAAAGAAGGGGTTGGAAGTGGTTGTTGAATTAGCCAACAAATATTTGCCAAAATCAAAAGCAGAAGAGAGAGAATCATCAAGCCCTTTCCTCCTCTTTTTTTTACAGATGGAGAAACTGAAATTAAAGTTTATAGTTTAGTTTCATTGAATGGAAATTAAGGTCCAAGGTCACACTGAGCATGGAAGGGGATCTAGACACTCTGATTCTCTTTGTTATTAAATGTTTATTTATTTAGTTTTGAGGGGGGTCAGAGGGGCAGGGAGAGATTGAGACAGAGGATCCAAAGCAGGCTCTGCACTGACAGCAGAGAGCCCAATGTGGGGCTGGAGCCAAAATCAAGAGTTGGATGCTGAACCGACGGAGACCCGGTGGCCCCAGGACCACCTGATTCTTAATTCAGAAGGTTCCTCACTACATTACTATGTACACATTATCACAGAGATCTTTTAATTAATTTTTGCCATTACATTACAGATGAAAATGGAGGCCATCCATCTTACCTGAAAGTATATTAGTGGTCCTTAAGTAGTGATGTGACTTTAATTCCTGGGTCATCAGACTTCACCTTGTTAAGGTTGTCTCACTCCAGGTCATGTTTTTGGAAAGGGCCTCTATGTATCTCAGAAATAATCAGTATTTGAAGGGTCTACCTAGATACCAATCAATAATTGAACAAGGACAGTGCATGCTGGCACCATCAACACAGTTGTGAAATATACTTTCCAATTTTTTTTTTATGTGGGGAGGGGCATGGGAAGACAAAAATACTTTAGGTCATTAAAACTACAATGGAGACTGGGAAAAATTAGGATCAGAATTTAGTTCTGTCTAGTTTTTCAAGCTAGTGTGCCTTTCCTAAGAGAAACTAACTTGTATTCCTTAGCTAAGGGGAGAAATAATGTTTCCTCTTAATTTCTGTGAATATTATAATTTTTTCCTCCCCTGTTGTTTCTCTTTGCCTTCTTAAATAATAATAATAATAATTAATAATAATAATAATATAGAATCTCTGGGACTTTGGTGTGAATATTCACCAATGTGCCTATTTTATGCCTAGTTTGGAACTAAATGCAGAGTGAGATATCTTGCGTCTTTAAGCTCTCTTGTCCTTAGAAACCATTTTTCTCCTCTTGCTTATAGTTCAAGACCATCTCCACTTCCACTATTGACCTTGTGCCAGCTCTAGAAGAATATAAGATTCTGACCTTGTGAGATGTCAGATCCTTGACTTTATTTTCTTTCGATGGTTTATTTATAAGGCTTTTCA
The DNA here is from genome assembly GCF_008692635.1 of Crocuta crocuta. NCBI lineage: Eukaryota > Metazoa > Chordata > Mammalia > Carnivora > Hyaenidae > Crocuta > Crocuta crocuta. The sequence continues at coordinate 1,843,029 of NW_027531504.1, read as the reverse complement.
TTTTGATTTGCCAGCAACGCAAGGATGACTAGCTGCCACTCCCCATTCTTGGTGTTTTTATAACCCTTAAAAGGCTGATTTACGAAGTGGTTTGACTCTCAAGGAAAGTTACCTGATCAAAGTCATAGGCTTTATTACTTTTCCTGGCTAAGGTGTGGTCTTGGTTTGAAAGAACAGTCAAGGAAAAATGTCATTAGAAGGAAACCCAGATTTGGGAGTAATCGGTTCTTACACAAAAAATATTGGAGTTGACAGGGTCTTTAGGAAATATCCAGTCGAGTAAGTTCTCCCAGCTAGGGAGGGCAGAACTGGGGACTTTCCCACCCCAAATGGCTAGTCTGCTTCCTCCTGCCATTCCACAAGCATTGGAGGGCTCCTCTGTCCTCCACCGCCAGCCCACAGAAAGATCAAGGTACAGTTAGCTCCCCCAGGGCAGTTTGGATGGTGTACCCCATGGGGGTATGCTCAGGGGCTGTGGGTATGACAGGAGATGACACGCAGCCATGTCCAGAAGGATGAGGAAAAGTTTATCTACTAGACAGGGAAGGACAGTTTAAAGTGTAAAATGTCCTCTATGAAAGAATGATTCCTAGTATGAGGAAATAATGGGCATTTTTAAGTGGAGGAGGCAGGACTATGGATAAAGGCTCTGGATTCACACCTGTGTGACCTCAGTCAATTTGCCTCCCTTCCCTTAGCCTTGGTTTCTCCCATAAATGGGGATAATATTGGTACCAACGCCAAGAGGTTGAAAAAAGGGTTATATAAAATCTTGGGTCTAGAATCTTCAGCCTTATAGTGGACACACACAAAGCCTCCAACACATCTTAGCTGCTGGTGGTTATTCCCTGACCTTCCCTGTCCCTAACATTTTCCTACCCCTCAATTCCAGGAAATATGGCCCAGGGAAGACCACCTTCTCCACACCCACAGCAGAATCAGGCCTGCAGCTCTTTCTAAACAACATGCCTTTGGATGCTTGTCTTCCTGGTTTGAGGAAGTTGAAGTTAAAAAAAAAATGCATTGTCATTCTGTACATTACAGTAGCGTAATGGCATTTGTGCAGCACTAACTACAGCTTACAAAACATCTTTAGAGACATAGTTTATTTGATTCTCAAAATGACTCTGTGATATGGAGATTTCATTCCCAACTTCTATCTGAGGAAAATGATCCCCACAGACTGAGAGACTCCCTCTGGTGCCGTGATGCTCAGGTTTGGGATTCCAGGCCAGTCAGGCCCAGGTCGGAAAGATGGAATTTAATCTCTTTCTCTGGGAAGATCCCTAAACTCCCATTTCCTGAAGGTCTCCCTTTGCACTAGGATCTGAGATACAGAATTTCCTGTTGCTACTCACTTTTTCTGAGCAAGAATTTTTTCATTCACAGCTCAGAGGGAATTTTAGGCAGTAATTTTTTTTTTTTTTGATTCAGTTAATACTGATTGGGAGTTTTCAGGGCTTGTATTTCTACAGCAGATATCACAGAGCTGTAGGGCATAGTGGAGGCCAGGCCTCTAGTCTTCATTATCTTGTCTAGACAAGATAAACATCCACATATAGGTGAGTATTTACAAGGTTAAGTATTTACAAAGAAATAAACTTAAACACATGCCCATTCCAGAGGTAGGTGGAGAGAGAAGCCATCCTGTTCATACTGCCATCCTGGAATAGAACTGTTTCCTGATTAAAAAAAAAATCAAGACTCTAAAAAGACTGATTTCTTAATAGTCCGAAGTCCCTCATTTAAAGACCTTCTGAACTGTGAGCTCTGAAAGACAGATCTATTTGTGCCTTTTCTTGCTGTCTTCAGCACATAGTACTGTACCCGGTTGGGGGGCCTGGGTGGCTTTGTTGGTTGAGTGTCTGACTTTGGGCTCAAGTTATCTCATGGTTTGTGGGTTCGAGCCCCACGTCAGACTCTGGCTCACTGCTGTCAGTGTGGAACTGCTTTGGATCCTCTGTCCCTCTCTTTTTCTGCCCTTCCCCTGGTCACACTCTCTCTCTCTCAAAAATAAAATTAACATACAATAAAATATATTGTACCTGGTTGAATTTTTCAAATTTCTCTGAGGTTTTTCTTCTTGTTCTATTTTTTCATGTAATTCCAAATTGCTGTGCCTGAGCAATCTTTGTCTCATCCCTCCATGGTACCTGGATGTAGTTAAAGGGCATCCGGTGAACTTTCTCTGCTGGAAGCCTTGTGGTAAGGCACACGGGGAGTTTGTCCCTCTTCACAGAGGCATTCTGACTCTCGCTCGGTTCGATTCATCCTCATCTCCACAATAGGAACTCGAGATGGCTTGAAGGGGCATGAGGGGCAGTTGCTAAGTTTCCATCCATGTTTCCTTGTTCTAGGTTCCTACGCAGGGGCGGTGATTGCCATGCCTCTGGCTGGGGTATTGGTACAGTACATTGGATGGGCCTCTGTCTTTTATATTTATGGTGAGTAATTTGACTTTATGAGTTCCCATGGTTGACTCATAGAAATGGTATTTTACTGTATACTGGGATTGGCTAAGAATTTACTTTATGAATGGAGTGCCTGCATAGCTCAGTTAGTTAAGTGTCTGACTTTTGATCTCAGCTCAGGTCACGCATAATCTTTCCATTAGTGAAATTGAGCCTCACATCAGGCTCTGTGCTAATGGCATGGAGCCTGCCTGGGAATCTTTCTCTCTGCCTCTCTAATGTTCGCTCTGTCTCTCTCTCTCTCAAAATAAATAAATAAATATAAAAAAAGAATTTACTATATGAAAATAGAGATTATTAAAACAAGTTTATCATGTAAGTGGAATACTTGTCTGTTTATGATTCATTTAATGCTTATGTTAAAGTTACTTTCTTAATGAGAACAATATTACGTTTCTTTATGTGCCAGCCAACAACAGGAAAAGCAACAAAATACTTCCTTCTAGATGAACATCATGTCATATGGCAATATTTTGAGAATCAGACAACTTAGAGACAGAAGACAAGGAAACCATATCATTAAACCTTTTGTTTTTATTGCAGGTATGTTTGGGATTATTTGGTACACATTTTGGCTTCTGCAGGCCTATGAGTGTCCCGCTGCTCACCCAACAATATCCAGTGAGGAGAGGACCTACATAGAGACAAGTATAGGAGAAGGAGCCAACGTGGTTAATCTCAGTGTAAGTAGAGATGGACAGATAAAGACTGCCTATTTTCTACTTCTTTTAGTGATTGTGTTATTCTCTCAAGAAAAATAATATGTCAATACAGTCACTAAGAATCTCCTGGTATTTTTACTCTCTAGAAATTTAACACACCATGGAAAAGATTTTTCACATCGTTGCCAGTTTATGCAATCATTGTGGCAAATTTTTGCAGAAGCTGGACTTTTTATTTGCTGTTAATAAGTCAGCCTGCTTATTTCGAAGAGGTCTTTGGATTTGCAATAAGTAAGGTAAACACATAGATGCTTCAAATGTTCTTGGACCTTAACTCTCTTGCTTCTACTGAAAAAATCTTTGCATGATATGATAATTAAATTGCTGATCAAAATTCATAACAGTTCTGTGACACCTAATACCCTAGGGGTCAAACAAGTTATATATTTTGGGCACAGTATACCTAGCTATTTAATTTCTTTTTTATAAGGATCAGAGCTGTTTTAAGGTGCTTTTAAGGACTTATGTTCTATTCTATCTCAAAGTGTTTTTGAAGCTAAACTCACAAAATGCATATTAAGTAAGAATAAAAAGATTTGAGGGTAAGAGGGTTTTTTTCCTTCTTATAAATTACTCAGTGAGTAGCAGTAAGATCCCTAAAGCTTACTTTGCAGACCACCGTTCTCTCTATAATGGTAGTTATAGCAATAATAACCATTGCCTTGTATGATTTAGAAAGAACCTCTTTCAATGTCCCCAGCCACTCTGATTAGGTTGTCTGCATTTTAGGGAGGAAAGGTGTATGTAGATGGTGAAACATAAGCCGTCATCATGAGAGAATTAACCACCTTCCTACAGGGAAAGAACAGCGGCCTAGTAGAGGTAGATGTTTGCATAGCTCCAGGTCCTGTGTGGAATGACCATGGAGGAGCTATATATATAGTCAAGTCCTAGTGGTTGCCATCCATGAACACTCACTCTGTGACAAGTGTTTAACTACCATGTGCCGGGCCCTGTGGCAGGTGCCGGGGCCCCCGTGACGAATACAAGTCAGGTCTGTCCTCAAAGAGCTTCCAGTCTGGTGGAAGAGACAGGTCTATACTTAAAAGCATTCACTCATTTGTTATTTATTACAAAATTCAGGCCTATCTGGGTCCCCTATAATTAGGTGATTAAACTTGGTGAGGGGTGGGCAACGATTAGGGAAGTACATCTGTCTGAAGCAGCTAAAATAGCTCATTGCTTTTTTTTTCTCTCCAGGTGGGTCTTCTGTCAGCAGTCCCACACATGGTTATGACCATCATTGTGCCGATTGGAGGACAATTGGCTGATTATTTAAGAAGCAGAAAAATTTTGACCACAACTGCTGTCAGAAAAATCATGAACTGTGGAGGTACTATGGATTTCATTGGTGGCTTAAATAGCCTTTACAGAGTGAGATGAACTGCAGAGCAGATTTTGGGGGTTCTGTCTAATCATCAAAAAGGATCTTAAAGGCCCCTAAATCCATCCCCCAGCTCTTGAGCATCCATCACACCCCTGCTAACATCCAGCTTGTGCAGCCTAAGATAGGACAACTTAGCTGGTAAATCAGTCCTCACCTCCAACTGCAGAAATGCTTCTTTCATTTAGTCTTCAGCCAAAGCAAACTGATTTCCTGTGACGTATCTTTATTGTTTGTCCTTCCCATACATTCTCCCATACAAATAATCCTTTGCTTATGTAGGTTATATACAGGTTTTAGAAAGAAACACAAGAAAAATATTTCCTCTGAATAGTCTTCTTTCCTAACATATGCACGCGTGCGCACACACACACACACACACACATATACTTTTCTGCTTTTATTTAGTTTCTGCTTTATGTTTTGATTTTGCAAAGACAAATCAGAAGCTGGTTGATTTTCCAAAAGGGGGAGGTAAAGGTAATCATGAACCCCTACAATGTTTATGACTGCTCACCTTTTTTAAACCTTCCACTTTTGTTTAAATCTTTTTTGTTGTTGTTTCTGTGTTTAAATTAGCATTTATTGGATGCTTTCTGTGTCAGACACTAAGCTATTTCCTCACTGTGGTTTACAGTGAAGAAACTGGGGTAAAACAAAGTGACTTGCTCACATGGCAGATCCTGTGCAAGATCTCTGTCTGAGCTCATTGTCCCAGTCACTGCAGCTACTCCTGTGGACTGGGGTCAGGGTGTGCGAGCAGGAGGTAGAGAACAGTGCCATCTATGGGTGAAAGGTCACAACTGCAATATTAACTTCGAAAGGAGGGAAGGTATGGACTGTCACTCTAGATTAGATGGGTCAGGATATTTAAAAGTGAAGATTATACAGAGGCTACACAAGAGCAGACATAATGTGGTCCAGAAGCATTTCAGATATAAAGTCTGATCAGGGAGCTTGGGAATAATCTATTGGCATCAAGTCTCCCAGCAGCTTGACTGCTGGTCCCAGGCAGAGATGTTGGGACCCTGCCATTGATGTGAACTTCTCCATGGGCAGCCAAAGGTTGGCAGGTGTGGATCTGCTCTCTGGAAAGTGAGAGGTGAAGCTCTAAGGCACTGCATTCAAAGTAGCTGAGGTAGACAGTATAATGGCCCCCAAAGATGTGCACGTTCTAATTCCCAGAATTTGTGCTTATGTTTCTCTATATGACAAAAGGAACTTTGGAGATATGATTAAGTTCAGGACCTTGAGATGGGGAGATGATCTTGGATTCTCTGAGTGGACCCTATCCCAATGTAATCACAGGATTCCTTATAAGAGGAAGCAGGAGGGACAGGGGAAGAAGTTGGAGTCAGAGAAGAAGATATGATGGTAGAGGCAAACACCAGAGTGATGCAGCTGCAATCGAAGGAGTGCAGGCAGGCTCTAGAGGCTGGAAAAAGCAAGAATAGACTTTCCTCTAAAGCCTCCAGAAGGAACACAGTTTTGCTAACATCCTGATTTTAGCTCTCTAGGACCCCTTTCAGATTTCTGATCTTCAGCACTGCACAATAATAAGTTTGTGTGGTTTTAAGCCAGTAAATTTGTAATAATTTGTTACAACAGCAATCAGAAACTCATACAGGAGCCGCTCCTCTGGGTATCACATTGTGCTCCAGCTGAATAGCCCTCCACAGCAGGCCCTGGGTATCTCTTTCCATCTCCAGCTTTGCTTACTCCCTTGCTCTTGACTGTGAGCTCTTCTCACCTTCAATTCTCACCCTAGTCCTCTTCACACATCCTTCCACATGAGTTCATCCTCCTTCTTGTGAGGTCTATATCAGCTTCTATTGACTACTCCTTCCTCTGCATATACTTGGTTGGTACCTCATCATGTACTACCTTATTATACTTCTTGAAGGAAAGTGTTTTAAGCAGAAGTAATAGCATGTGCAATGGCCCCAAGGCAGGCATTAATGTGGCATGTCAGAGAGCAGAGGAAAGGAAAGTCAGAATGGCTGGAGCTTAAGGAGTGAGGTGGAGAATGACAGGAGATGGGACCAGAAAGCTTGATGATGTTGAGATCTTTGGAGGCTTTGTAGACATGTGCAGAGATTGGGTTTTATTTGAGATGCCCTGGGAAGCAAGTAGAGGGTTTAAAGCAGGGAAAGTGACATGATTTAATTTATATTTTCAAATCTGATAGAACATAGAACACAAGAATAAAAGAAGGGAGACCAGTTAGGAGGCTATTTTGGTTATTCTTAGCTAAAGTGGTGTCAATGGAGGTGGAGAGAATGGATTTTTAAATTCTCTGAGCCCAATATTCTTCTTTAATTTTTTTTTTACATTTATTTATTTTTGAGAGACAGAGTAAGACAGAGCATGAGCTGGGGAGGGGCAAAGAGAGAAGGAGACACAGAATCTGAAACAGGCTGCAGGCTCTGAGCAAGCATTCAGCACAGAGCCTGACACGGGGCTCGAACCCACAAACCATGATATCATGACCTGAGCCGAAGTCGGACGCTCAACCAACTGAGCCACTCAGGCGCCCCCCGCCAATATTCTTCTTTAAAATCTGAATAATAGTATTTATTTCCAATGATTGTTCCAAATGTTAAGTGAGCCAGCATACAAATGCACCTAGAATGGGTCCAACCTATGGAAGGTTTTCAGTAGATGTTAATGCGTTTTTCCTCTCCTGTGTTTAAGACACTGACAAAACAGAAGTTTTTCTAAGGAGGTATTCAATAAATATTTGCTATTCAAATATATTTCCCACAGCCAAAAGTATGCAACTTCTTAATCTGGAACTTGAAAGAAAATTCTGGATTTCAACTCCACTTGTACAACCTTTCCTAAGCCAGATGCCTTGGAAAATCTGAACATACTTTATGTTTGTGTTTAATTTTCCTCCAAACGTACTAATTTGTGTTTAATTTTGCCACAATCACTTTAGCCATTGTTCCTCCACAATTGATAGTGTTGGCATGGGGGGCAGGAGTGGTGGTGAGAATTCTCAAAGATTTTAAAGTGTTAACAAAGTGACTATTAAAAACAAATCTCTTTTCCCCCCAAAACTAGAATGCAAACATAGAACCTCCCCAGCCTCTCTCCCATCTTAAAAAACAAAACAAAACTCCCAAAACCTCTCTGCATATCTTGTCATGTCATTTTGTATTTTGAAATAGCAGGATCAGTGAATTCTACATAGAATGTTTTAAAAAATGATTGTCCTATTTTGCTTATATACAAAGATGCTAGACTAGAAATAAATACATGAGGAGAGAGTTGTGTGCCATCACTGAACAAGCCAGATTGATTTGGGACATAATGAAGCACTTGCATCATCTTCTAGATAATGTTAGTTGGTTTCATGTTCTCTAAGAAGAAATGTAGAGGACAATTTCTCGTTTGAGAAGGCTCACACACTTCCTAGAGTCTGTCACTTTCTTTTCTTTCCACAGGCAAAGGATGTTTGCTGCTAGAATCATTTAAAGCAAACAGATCACCTAAGACCTGAAGATCTGTTCTAGTTCATTCTCAATCAGGGCACATTTCCAAGATCCTCAAAAACAGATGTCAAATCCTGTACTTCCCTCTATAGTACTTGGTAAAGTGTGACTGAGGTAAAAAATTCTAGTCTGGCTCCATCGGTTGCCAGTGTGAACACTAGATTGTTTTAATATCAAGTGAACATTTTTCTCAGACCTTTAAATCCTAGTTATGTTCTTCTGGCCAGCTCTGAATAGGTTCACTTTCAAGGTCTTTTGATGACTCTGAAGTTCAAATTTTATCTTAAAGCTCCTGAAACATACAGTCAGTCATAGCTCTAGCATTTCTCACTATAGATAGAAACTATTTAAGCTCTTAAATGCTTCCCCCACTCCCTTTGGAAATCTACTAACTATTTGGCAAAGATCATTTTTTTTCCTTTACAGATGAACCAGTGTGTCATTTGTAAGTTTTATTCTTCACAAAATGTCTCCATTCTAATTCTTTGGGGGAATTGATTTTTCAGTACAACCTTTGTCTAGAGTACTAAGATAAAAGAAGTTTCAGCTAGGAGCTCCTGGGCTTAGTCAGTTAAGCATCAGATTCCTGATTTCTGCTCAGGTCATGATCTCATGGTACATGAGATCAAGTCCTGTGTCGGGCTCAGCACTGCCAGTGTGGAGCCTGCTTGGAATTCTCTCTTTCCCCCTCTCGCTGCCTCTCTTCTATGGGCTCATGCACATTCTCTCCTCTCTCTCTCTCTCAAAATAAACAAATAAAACTAAAAAGAAACAAAGTTTCAGCCAGATGCCTTGTTATTTAAAATGGGTCACTTCAGAAACACTTTTAGTTAGTATATAAAATACGAGCAATTTTCGCCTATGTATGATTTAAAATCTTGAAACAAAATTAACAAGCAGTGGTGATATAAAGCCCCTAGTTAAAAAGCACCGCTGTTCTCCATTTCATCTGATTCTTTTTGAATGACCATCTAAAACCATTACTGATGCTTGCTTTATTTCTGTGACAGTTTTGAGAAAATGAACTCAGAAGGTAAGCAATTCACCAAGTTCTACAAAAGGTGTTTTAGCTTGTATTTCAAGCTAACTGTCTTGATTCCAGGTCCCATTTTCTTCCCTTTACAATAATTCATTATCTATTTATTGAGTGCCTGCTACATGCTAGCCAGGCTCTGTGCTGTATACGTGGTATCTTTCTGGATAATGTCAAAGTTTGTGGCAGAGGCAGAAACACAAATGAAAAATTACAAAGCACTGTTGAAAGATCTGTGAATGAGTAAGAAAAAAGAGATGTCAGCTTCACCAGTGCGGGAAAGGGCAGGTTTGTCAGAGACGCTTCCTAAAAATAATATTTGAAACGGCCTTTAAGGGATAGTAAGTTTGCTCCAAAAAAAGAGAAGTAAGTATCTGGAGAAGAGTATCGCAGGCAAAGAGCGAGACTGTAAAAATACATAATGTGTATGAAACTGTGTTATGAGTAGGAAATGCTCATAGATCTACATGGCTACAACAGAGGGCTTTATACGGTCCAGGGACAGGGCAGTGAGGGCTGGCAGATGAAACTGGACCATCAGGAGGGGCTTATTATATGTCCTATGCTGATAACGTGGGACTCTTGACAAAAGTTTTAAGCAAAAGGGCAATGGAGTAAATGTGTGGTTTAGAGAGATAGTGATGTGGAGAATGGGTCAGAGGAAGAAGAGGTGGGGAGGTCAACAAAGGAGCTATTGAATTTGTTTAGATGAGAACTAGTGGCACCCAGGAATGAGACAGTGGAAGAGGATACACAGAGGTCATATTTGACACCCACAAATTTGTATGTGAAAGCTGAGGAAGAGTAAGTGTCCAAGATGATTCTGCGATTTGTACGCTTGACTTTTGGTTGACTTTCTTTTTTTAAAAAAAAAATTTTTTTAAAGTAATCTCTATACCTAATGTGGGGTATGACTCAAAACCCCAAGATCAAGAGTCACATGCTCCAATGTGACTGTAAGCCAGCCAAGCATCCCACTTTCGGTTGACTTTTGAGCTGTGCTCATGTGACAGGGACTACACTTGATGCCTTATATATCCAATTTTATTTAATCTTCCAGCATCCTACAACTTTGTATCATCAGCCCCATTTTTGAGAATGAGGGATCTAAGGGGTGAAGTGACTTGTCTAGGGTCACATCATTAGTGATTTGTGGTAGAACTTGAACCCAGGCTTGTCTGAATGTAAAGTCTGGGTTGTAAACATAGTTGATAGATTAATTCTATCTAATATGGTCTTTGAGGTGACTACAGGGCAGTTGGGTGGAGATGTCTGGAATCAGCAGACAGTCTCCAGAATGAAGCATCATTGTCTTCCACCTCCCAGGGCACTTCATATACCTGGAAATGGCAGTTACATCATCTTTCTATCTGCTGTTGCCTGAACTCAAGTGTGTGTGCTTGTATGTATGTATATGTGTGTGGTGTGTGTTTTGTGAGAAGGAACATCTTCATAATTTCTTCATCCTTTTTTATTGTACTGGATTCAGTTATTTAGAATGAAAGGAACAGAAAGTACTTCTGTCCTGCTGTATTTCTGTGCAAATGTCTCATGGCTTTGTAAAGAGGCCTGAGAGCTTGGTGAACTTCTGAAAGGGAAGAATTTTGCCTTATGCTTTACAAGAGGTGAGGATCTGCTTTTTGTTTCTGATATTCTCTACCGCGTTCTGGTCATTTCTGGTGATATATGTTAGAATATTGTCATTATATTTTTCTGTGAGAGGCCATAACTTATATAACCAAAGGGGGGATCAGTACCCCTTACCCATAAAGCAACTGATAATAAATATCCCCCATCCCAAGGGCATCATTGAAACCTGCTGGTAGCGCTCAGTATTCAACATGAACCAGAGTGCATGTTGGAAGGCTCACAGAACACCTGGGTAATATTAGCATAGTCTTGTAATCATGAAGCACCCAAGTAATATTGTAAGCAATGTGCCAGAATGCACATCCTAAAAAACTAGGCCCATGGAAATATGAATTAGATTCTTATTTGGTAAATTTATGAACAGAGCTGACTGACATGTAAACAATATTTTTTCCTGCTGTTTGCATTTGTAGGTTTTGGCATGGAGGCAACCTTACTCCTGGTGGTTGGCTTTTCCCATACCAAAGGGGTGGCCATCTCCTTCCTGGTGCTTGCTGTAGGATTTAGTGGCTTTGCTATTTCAGGTGAGGTATCCTTTGGTTTTCCAAATCTTTTCTACAGATTCAGCAAGTCTTGGGAGGAAGGAAGGAAAAGAATATTGTATGACTTTCCTTTAGTCGCCAGGTAATTCCCAAGGAGCAGGCTACTGGCTAGAGAATTTCATCATGTGGGAATGACTTTGTAAGATTGCTGAGGAATAGACCTAGGAGCCTAGGCAAGCGGGAATTGCCCCTACCTCCCTACTTAGAAGAAGACACAAAGTGCAGGCAACCCCCCCTGAGCTGTGGGCACAGGCACAAGCATGTGTCCTGGGTTAAGTGGCTCTTGATACTTTAGGACCAGGTAACTCTTCCTCACAGACGCTCTTGATTTTCTATCCTCACCTCTAACTAGAGACGGCTAATATTAGCTCAAAAGTCAGATGATGTAGTCATTTGATGTAGTGTCATAAAATCGGAAGTTTTTTTAGAGTGGAAAGCTTCTTTGGAAGCTTTTGTCTTCTGCATGGCTTTCATTTTCTAAAGAAGGAAATGCAGAGGGGAAGTGACTTTCCCAATAGGAAAGAGTACATAGAAAGAATAATAATGATGACTGTGAGAGCTAACCAAGCACAACTCCGTGCCTGGGCCTGTTCAAATCCCTCTATGTAATTCTCATGCTACCCTAAGTGGCATCAGTCTCTGTTTTACAGAAGCAGAGACCAGTCTACTTACTGTTACTGTGTGACAGGCCAGGGTGCTATCATATCGTGTCTTATGAGCTTCAGAAGCTCCCTATGCAAAAGTGGGTGAAAAAGTAAATTTAATTTTTTTTTACCTTTAAAACATACTGTAACACTGACAATGATCATTTACGGAATAGTTTACATATATCATGTGTATCTCACAACACTGTGAAGCAAGTAGGTAACACCACTATTTTACTGGTGAGGTACCTAAAACTCAGAAAAAGCAGATCTTTTTCTACTGCCATACAATTGGTGGCAAAAGAAGTAAAGTACAGTTCTGGCTGGCTCCTTGCTAGTGCTCTTTCTATCATTCCAGGCTGTCTGAAAGATCAGAGGACAAATGTCCCAAGACAGAAAAATATGGAACCTCTGGTAGTTTTCTAAACCACCCTAAAATAAAGCCTTGATCTTTTCAAAATAAACAGAGCTGTTGAACAGTGAAGTTAGGGGGAAAATATTCTGAGCTGTCAGCACAGAGCCTAATGTGGGGCTCGAACTCACAAGTGGTGAGATTCTGACCTGAGCTGAAGTTGGATGCTTAACCGACTGAGCCACCCGGGTGTCTCTGGAAACTCTTATTTTAAATATAAGTAGCTTGCAACCAAGAACTTGGGTTTGGAGGTACATAGGCCTGATTTTGAGGTCTCTCTTTACTACTTGCTATTTATAAAAGGAAAAGTTGGCTAATTTATTTAAATTCTCAAGCCCCAGTTTCCTCACTCAGAAATTGGGGAAGTATAATGACAACGTCACAGGGTTGTTGGGAGAGCCCAATGAACTTCAGATAATTTCATACGTTCACTCATACTTCTATGATCTGGTTGCTGTTTTCAGCACTAGGGATATTGCAGTGAAAAAAATGAGACGGTGTCCTTATAAAGTTTACATTCTAGTGGAACTAAAGCATTTGAAACGCTTAGTCCAGTGCCAGATGCACAACAAAATGAATAAGTATTCACTATTGTGAATTGTGTTCTTCAGTTATTATACACTTTAGCCAAGGACTTCTCAAACTTTGATGCCCATATAAATCACCCTAGGATCTTAAAGAATGAAGATTCTGATTTCAGCAGGTTCAGGATGGGGCCTGAGATTCAGCATTTGTAACAAGCTCCCCTTGTTACAGCAGCTGCTGCTGCTGATCTTTGGTCTATACTCTGAGCAGCGAAGATAGAGCAATCATGATTTATTTCTAGTAGATGTTGAGGAACAACTTCCCCTGATAGCTCTGTGATACAAAAAGGATTCATATCCTGTCCTCAGCAGTAATGAAATATTTCACATTGTTCCTGGATTGACAATTATGCCATTATCAGAAAAAAACCCAATATACCAAAACACAGTACCGCCATTTTTTTTAGCACTTACTCAATGCTAGTAACTTTTTGATATATCTCCTTTAATCCTCTTGACAAGCCTATGAGAAAGATATTGCTATATCCATTGTACTAGAGTGAGGAGCCTGGGGCTTAGAAAGGTAACCTAATTTGTCCACATAAATTGAGTGGCTAGGGTTGGAAAAAAGGTTTATCTGACCCAACACTAACACTGTGGGAGGAACTACGGCCTTGGGGGTGATGATTCCTCAGGATCTGCTATCTGACAACTTTATAAAGGGTTAGGGATGCCAGGGAAAAATGGTACCATTAGGGAATTGGTTAGAGGGAGGAAACGGGTTAGATTAGAAAGGGCGATACTTACTTTGAGAAATGTCCGATGTAGAGAAGACAGACTCTCTCAACTTGTGCGCCTTTTTAAAAATCTGCTACAAAATAATCTATCAGTATCTCAGTTTTTCAATGATTTTTTTCTCCTAAATACCAGGATTGTGCAGCTAGAAATCTAAATGGCTTTTCTCACATTATCTTTAGCTGAACGCAGATGCCTAGGCTTTGTATCAGAATATAATACTCAACGATCATATTAATTGCTTCTTATCTCTGGGTTCTTTTCTAATAAAGTGTTTATCACTTTCAAATCAATAGTAAGATTAATTAATCTTGCAGCTGTTTTATATTCTGATGGTCTGCCACTTGGATCTGAAAGAGAAGGTATATTTATTACAAAAAAGGTTTTCTTGAAATTCTCCCTGAATGAAGGTAGGGGAAAAACAACCAATGTGCCAGATCAAGGGAAAAAATGTTTTTAAATCCTGTTTTCAGGTTCTTTGCACATAATAGAGAATTGAAAAGCAAGGCAAAGGAAAACAAAAACATGAATAAACAAAACCTACAATCCCCTGCTGTAATTTCAATGGCTCAAATGGGTAATTAAATAGTTATTTATCAAGTGCATAGTATGTACCAGACACTGTGTCAGTTCAGGGAAGATGGTGGTAAATGAGACAGATGGATAACCACCCATAAAGAACATATATGTTGGTTTCTACCCTATGTACCATGTACTTAGCATATGTTATTTCACTGACTTCTTACAATTTTGTAAGAATGATTATCCCTGCTTATTGATGAAGAAGCAGAGGTTCAGAAGGTTTAAATCCTTTGTCCTGTTTGCATTTCAATTAAGCTGCCAGAGGCAGGTCTGTTCAACTCTAGAATGCACTCCTGGGCACTACTGGTAAAATTGGTTCCCAGGGCCAGTGGCCTCCTCTTTCAGAACCTAGCCCCGTGCCCTGTCTTCACTCCTCTCCCTTCATTCCACTCATTCTTCTCTCTTGATAAATAGGTTAACAGTGAAGTGTAGGAAACTTATTATTTTACTGCTCCTAACAGCATTATCTTTGGATAGAAGACCTCAAAAGAGGGAGACATTTAGCCCAGTGACAGCAGTGGGCAGAGTCCCGAGTGTGGTGGTAACACTGGTTAGCAGAGCTTAGATGCTGCCAAGAGCTCTTGCATACGTATTTCCTGAGGCTCATCTCACAGCATCTTTACATGTTAGATAGTCATTTTACCTCCATATTAGAGCGGAGAAAACAAAGGCCTAAAAATTACATAAGTGGTAGAAGTAATATTTGAATCCAGATTTACAGACTCCAGATCAAGTATTATGTGAAAGTCTCTTATAAGTTACAGTGGATTCTGCCAATGTTTGTGCAAATGTTATCAAAAAAGTACCTTTTCCACTGTGCCATTCAGCCACTAAGACAGGCTTACCCTGCGTGGCCTTCTGGGAGTGAGTTGAGTACTGGGAAGGGGGGTATTATGAAGCCCTGTCTTGTTCTAATCAAACTGTAAATAATCAGTGTGATTGTTCCCTTTGAGTAAGTGTGATTCTTTCCATTTTGCAGTATTGCCCAAAACACCACTATTTTGGAGTTCCAAACTTACAGGCACGGGTGTCCTAATTCTCTCTATGGAGAACCTATGGGAGCCATTGCTAATCAATCACAGCACATTTTTCTGCTCATTGCAGACACAGCCTGACAATCCTCAACACAGGCCTCTAGGTAGAGGTATCCATTGGTCATATCGCAGAGGAAACCAAATAGATGGATGAGAGTTGGAAAAGCTGTGTAGTTCCCAAAATGTTCTTGACTCTGACTTTGAGGTTTGGGCTTCACTGTAGGTTTTAACGTCAACCACCTGGACATTGCCCCGCGCTATGCCAGCATTCTCATGGGGATCTCAAATGGAGTGGGAACCCTCTCTGGAATGGTCTGTCCCCTCATTGTCGGTGCAATGACTAAGCACAAGGTAATGTCCTCTTTTGGGGCTGTGGGTTGCAGTATCAGAGGACTGAGGTACTACACAAACTTGAGATCTCAAGGCCCTGCCCCAGACTGTAAATGTGTGTGTTCTTGACCCTGGCTGAGTCACCTGAACTTCTATTTTTCTTTCTTCTTTTTTATTAAAAAAATTACTGTTTATTGATGGCAATAGGGGTGATTGATGTCTGTTTCCATATTTCCTCAACTAAGAAGTAAAAGGGGAGTGTGGGCCTGGGGGTGGGGGGAGTGAACATCATAACGACTATTTAGAGACACAAAGAAGAAACTCAGGATAAATAATTTACCCAAGATTGTTTTATAATTCTAAGCAATTAAACTTTATAGCCTGTTTCCATCTATTACTTAGCATGTTCCAGTGTAGAGATATTAGTGCTGTTAGACTTCCTTATTATGAAGAAAATGAACAATACATTAATGGCCTTACCTAAGAACTACAAGGGTGTGGCACTCAGTCAATACTGAGCCTTTGTGTATTCAGATGAGGGTGGATCTTAGAGAAGGAGCCCAGATCTATCCAGAGTTCAACCACAGGCCACATGGTTTCCTAATCTCTGTCACTGAAAAGGGTTTAGGATGCTGCTTTCCACAAATAGCAATTTTTTGATTCTATGGAGTTTTTATCCAACTATTTTCTTAGTTGGATTGCCTATTACTAATATGATTTCAGAAATTTTTCCAGCTTCTTGGAGGAGAAAGTGTAGGTTAACTTTTCTTATTTTTTGATAGAAAAGGAAGGTGGGATTTGGGGGTTTTAGAGGCAGAAGATCTAGGTTTTCCTCTTTGTTCATGAGATTATGGGATGGGTAATGATTAAAATCTCAGATATTAACTTCACCTAACTTTATGTATTTTTTAAAGTTTATTTTGTTTATTTTGAGAAAGAAAAAGAGAGAGCACACACATGGGAGAGGGGCAGAGAGAGAGGGAGAGAAGGAGAATCCTAAGCAGGCTCACACAAAGCCTGATGTGGGGCTTGAACTCACAAACTGTGAGATCATGAACTGAGCCAAAAATCAAGAGTTGGATGCTTAACCAACTGAGCCACATAGACACCCCAACTTCACCTGGCTTTAAACACAAATTCCCATTATTTTTTGATTTACTGTATTTACACAGAAAATATGATTATAAATACATTATTGACAGCTAAGAGTCAACATTTTCAAGGTTCAAATATTGTTATGTATCCAACAAGCAAGCAAGAAGGTGAGCTCTGATATTTAAAATGGTGGGTTTCTAAAGCAAGTTTAATTTAAACTACCATGTGAAGGAAACCCCACTGTATATTGAAATGGTGCCTCATGTATTTTTACATATTGTTTATTTTAAAAAGTATTTTTATAAATTAAAAAATGCACATTCACTGTAGTCTCTAATTTTTATACTCATTGTACTGTTAACTCTCATTAAAAAAATTTTTTTTTAGGTAACTCTACACTACACATGGGGCTCAAACTCACAACCCCAAGATCAAAAGTCACTTGCTTGGCCAACTGAGCCAGCCAGGTATTCCCTTAACATTCATTTCTAAACATTCAAATTCTGTTTGGCTCCCGGGCATGCTTCTGACCTATGTCTTTCCTAGATGAACAGCATTGCCTTTGGGGTGGGCAGGAGTTTTTGTCCCAGTGAAAGCCTCTAGAACCTATTGTTAATCTCGATTTTTGGTTAAGGAGTGCCTTGGGTGGCTCAGTCAGTTAAGCACCTCACTTTTGATTTCAGCTCAGGTCATGATTTCACAGTTTGTGAGATAAAGCCCCACATTGGTTTATGTGCTGACAGAGGGCAGCCTGCTTGGGATTCTCTCTCTCCCGCCTGCCTCCCCCCCCCCCCCCCCCCCCCCCCCCCCCAACCCACTCTCCCCTGATCTCATTCTCTGTAAAATAAATTTTAAAAAAATTATGTTTTTGCTTAAAATACATTAATTGGTACTATATTTCCTTGTTTAGACTCGTGAGGAATGGCAGAATGTGTTCCTCATAGCTGCCCTGGTGCACTACAGTGGCGTGATCTTCTATGGGGTCTTTGCTTCTGGGGAGAAACAGAAATGGGCTGACCCTGAGAATCTCTCTGAGGAGAAGTGTGGAATCATTGACCAAGATGAATTAGCTGAGGAGACAGAACTCAATCACGAGGGTTTTGCAAGTCCCCAAAAGAAGATGTCTTATGGTGCCACCACCCAGAATTGTGAAGTCCAGAAGAAGAAATGGAGAGGACAGAAAGCAGTGACCCTCGATGAGGAAGAGCTGACATCCTACCAGAATGAAGAGGGAAACTTCTCAGACACAGCCTAGTGTTGGAAGGGCACTTCCATCTCCTCACTTTAGAACCAGAAAGTATCCATACCTATTGCCTTCCCCATAACCTGGCTTGCCAGAGAGTCAAATATGGGGACCCTGGAGGTAGGAGGGGGAGGAAGGAAAACCTAATCAGCAATAGAGAAGAGAAAAGAAAAATATCTTGCAATGACACTTATGGGTATGGGGCTTGCTCTCAGTTGACAAAATGAGTATATCCAAAACTTTTGGATTGGCAGTTGACTCTTCTCAAGGAAGAGTTCTCAAAGGGACTGAACTTATTCATGAAGGAATGACTAGAAGAATAAAGGAGACAATACCATGCTGTGCAAAGAAAAATAGAAGGAATTGAGCATATTTGGCCCAAAGCAGAGAAAACAAGAGCTGCCACCACATTTTTGAGGGCAGCCATGCAAAAGAGGGTTTCATATTCCTAGTAAAGGCTACTGCTCAGGAGGACCCTGCATCATGCCAGAGGTTTATGTGCATTCTCATTAATTTCCACACTGCTATGACATACATTTCTTATCTTCGTTTTATAACTAAGGAAGCTAAAGCAACATGACATTGAGGGCTAGGGCTGAGATTCATAGGGTCCAAAATAGGTGGCAATTTTGGGAAAGAAGTTTTCACCTTAAGTAGAGGGGTACACATTTTTTAAATAATGAAAACTGAAAGTGGAGTGGGTTGTCTTGTGGATAATTCCCTATTTTGGCACACATGAAGGATGGGAAACATTTGGGTTGATATGGCAGAAAGTATTGTCATTATACGAGGGGCTGGATTCAAAGATCCTGGGTTCAGAGAGAGGTTAGAAGATAAAAAAGAAAAGAAAAGAACACAGAAAGAAAATTAAAAGGAAAGAAGGAAAAGGAACAATAAAAAGGAAAAAAAGCTAAATAAGATGGCTAAATTTCTAGGGATCTGGTGTCCAGAATGGCTAAGAGAAAGTAAACAAGGGCTTGACTGAATTCAACTCTTCATAATATCAAGAATGTAGTTAAATAATGTCCCAAATTACTTATACATCTTTAAGACATTTAGTCATTTAAGAGTTGGTTCACATGTTTTATTAGGTAAAATTCTCTTGAAAGAGTCTTTTGTTTTAAGAAACCTATGTCTTTAGCCATTTCTGTTGGTCATATTTAGAAGTTTGATCAAACTATGCACAACTATAATCGAAATATTCCTAATTGCTGTATTTTGAATGTTATTGAGGAAAACCACTATCTTATGGCAGTAATTATATAGGGAAATGAAATGAAAAGATGAAAGAAAACACCTGTGACAATTAGACTGACAGTGCTGAAAAATTCATCTTTGATCTCATAAGGCAATAACATGGATACTCTCTGGATAAATTTTAAAATTTAATGACATTTTAAAATTTAAAATTGGCATGCAAAGGATTGTTTGAAAATAAAATTATTTTTCCGTTTATTGGTTTTAAAAATTTCATTTCAATTTTCAGAAGAAAAATATAATATTAAAGAAAAAATTATGGATTTACTTGTACCTTATTATTATAAAGTGTTTTTTTTTTTGTAATTTTTCCTGTATACATTTCTGGCCCCTTATTGTACCAGCAGAGTTGTAGTGTATTTTTTAAAAAAGAATAATTTTGAGAGTAAAAAGGAATTGCCTGACCAGTAAATAATATCCAATATGTCATTGTATATAATTTATGTTATCATATACTTTTAAATTTATTTCATGAGTGAATGCATGTGAGTCCCTTAGAACAGTTCCTGGCATGTAGAAAGTGCTCAGTAAACATTAGCTATCATCATCATTATAATCTTGCAACCTTTTTGGGAATGCTTCAGTTGAAAAGAAAGCATGCTATACAATTTTCATCAATTAGCCATAGAATTTATTGTGAAACTTGTGCTGTTTTCTAAGTAAAAAAAAAAGAAGAGAAATTTATGGTAGCCAGAGTTTTATTCTTTCTTGTGTTAATAAAGTCAAACAACTATTTTAAAAACTCATGATAATCCCTAAGGTAATATTATAGATTGCAATACAAAGTTGTGTTTACTCCATCATTTAAAGTCAATGTTACGTGCAGAAATTCCACATTTTGATAAGTCAAAGCATTTAGGATTCCTGTAACTTGCCTTTCTAATATTCAGAAAAAAACCTATAGAGCTCTGGATCATGGTGTTAAAAAGGAAAACACATTATTTTGTTGTGATGGGTTTTGCAAACGTTGCATTGTATACGTAATTACATTTGAACACCAGGCAGGCACAGTTTTCAAGTCATTGTACATTTCGCTGCAAATATCCATCTGTAGATCAGCCCTTAGAGGCAAACCGTAGATTCCCGCAGAAGGGAAGGGAAAACTTGAGAGTGTCAGATTGTTGAAACAAGAAAGGTTTGACTGGCCTTTTTTAAAGAATGCAAGCCTTGGAGACTCCTAAATATGACCCCAAAAAAATTATTCAAGAAATCATGACACATTTGTTATCCCTGTTTGGATGCTAAATTCAACAGGTAAAAACTGGAATCTACTATTTCTCTTTCACACTGCCTCCTCCTGAACCCAACAGACCTGTTCTTCCTTCTGTGTTTCCTAGCTAATCACATCACTCTTTCGCTGGAGCTAGAAATCTTGGAGTCATCCTGGACTTTTAAAAAAAGTAACACACACTCTCTCTCTCTTTCTTCCCTGCCAGATCCATTTAATTTTGTTTTCAGTCTGTGGCTCAATGTTTTACATCAGTTTTGGAAAAATTTTAGCTGTTGTCTCTTCCAGTATTGCCTTTGCTCCACCTTTGTGGAGTTTCTAAGAGTCCAGTTAAATGGATGCTGGACGGTGTATGGGACAGTCTCTTCTGTATCTCTTCTACATCTTCTATATTTTCCAGGCTTTTTCCTCTTTATGTGTCATCATTAATATCTTCTTCTGATTTATTTTTAAGTTCTTTATTTATCTCTTCAGCAAGATCTAATCTGGTAAAAACTCAATTTGTTGTATTGTTAGCTTCAGTTATTATATTTTTAGTTTTAGAACTTCTATCGATTCTTTTAAAATTCTGCTGTCTTTTAAAAAATATTTCCAGTTCTCTGACGAAATTTTCAATCCTGTATTTTATTTTTTAGAAAGCAGTAAGATAGTTATTTTAAAGTCTGATCAGTACCAATATCTGGAGACCATGTACTTCTATTTTCTGTTGGTTTTGCTAATTCTTGTTCACATTATCTTATCTTGGTCTGTGCTTGGTTTTCTCTGTATCCAAAATTGTATTTGAAAAGTTGTTTGTAGAAATGATTTTAGGTTTAAAATAATGCATTTTTTTCGTCCTTTCTCTCCCTCTCCAGAAAGGATTTTTGTTTGCTTCTTCCAAGAGCCCAAAGAATTTCGAGTTGCAAAGTCTAAGATCTTCTGGGCCACCCAGATTATTTGAAGCTGGGCTGCAGGCAGCATGAAGGCTCAGTACTTTTAATTCAACTTTACTCCTAGAGTACAGCACTTCACAGTTCTCACCCATATGACTGTGCTCTACCAGCGTCCAACTTTTGTCTCTATACTCAGCCATCAAACAGCTCAGCTATCAAACACTGGCTTTGTTATAATTAACAAATGCTCCCAGGAGAAAAGTGGCCTCAAATATCAGGCTTACTTCTCTGGATTTTTATCTTTGCCCAGATAGCCAGATGGTAACCAGGTAATTTTTCACTTCCATTATGACACTCCAATGCTATTGAGCAGATATTTTAATAAATAAATAAATAAATTTCATTCAGCTTTTCTAGTGTGAAGGTTCATCTGAATTACATAGCCTACTGTTAATGGATGCTGAAGTCTCTTTTAATTTTATCTTCACAAGTTCTCTTGAACTGATTTTTTTTCCCTAGAGACAGTGTGGTAGTAAGTCTCAAATCTCAGTGGCTTAACAGCAAATGTTATTTCTCTCTTATATTACTAATCAACTGGACTGGAAGCTTGTTTCAGACAGTCACTTAGGTATCTAGGTTTTTTTTTTCTCCACTCACCATCTTGTAGATCACCATTTGGAACCTATAACCTCTAATATCACCATGCAAAAGGGGCACCACTTGGAAATGACACTGTCATTTCTGCTTCTAGTCCATCGAACTACACTAGCCATATAGTCCCAACCTAACTTCAGAGGTGGCTGCAGAATGAAGGGGAGCACGTGGATTACTGAGTGAAGACTAATTACAACTGCTACTCAGCTCTAGCCTAGGTTCAGGGTCTTCTCTCTCTCTCTCTCTTTTTTTTTTTTTTTTTTTTTTTTTTTACAAATTGTTTATTTCTTTTTGAGAGAGCGCAACACAGGGAAGGGGCAAAGAGGGGGGATAGACAATTTGAAGCAGCCTCTGTGCTGACAGGCTGTCAGCATAGACCCCAAGGTGGGGCTCCAACTCAGTAACTGTGAGATCATGACCTGAGCTGACGTTGGATGTTCAACGGACTGAGTCACCCAGGTGCCCATCTTTTTCTTAATGTTTATTTCTTTTGAGAGAGAGAGAGAGAGAGAGAGCAGGAAAATGAGAGAGAGAGAGAGAGAGAGAGAGAGGGCCAGAGCACATGCACAGGTGCAATCTGGGGAGAGGAAGAGAGAGAGAGAGAGAGGGGCAGAGAGAGGAAGAGAGAGAATCCCAAGCAGGCTCCATGCTGTCAGCACAGAGCCCAACTCAGGGCTCAAACTCATGAACCATGAGATCATAACTTGAGCATAAGTTAAGAGTTGGTCACTTAACCAACTGAGCCACCCAGGAGCCCAGGTTCAGGGTCTTTTGAACTCTCACTTGGCATGTTGAATTAGTCTCCTAACCCCAAATTCCATAAATGGTATGACTCTGCTATGTGGCATTCTGGAAGATCTGAACTAGGTTGTAGGGAGGAAATCTTGAATGAGAGGGAGTTTTGAACCCCCTCCAGGAAGACTACAAAGAGATCAATTCATTAGAGTAGAATAGATTCTGGCCTGATTCAAGCTTGAGTTAATAACCATATGGACCAATTTGAAGGACCAGGGAAACTGAGCTTTTCATTAGATTTCATGTGTTACTATGTCCCAGACCTTATGCTAAGGCCTTTCCATACAAGATCTCATTTAAGTTTCATGGCAACCCCATGAGGAAGGTTGAACTATCTGTTCCCAAGATTTATTGATAAATAAATGGTGTTTCTGGGCAGAACTTAAAAACAAGGCTCTAATGGCCATGTTTTAATCTTACTTCTTAATTTTTAATCTGTTCTCCACTGCTTCTACTTGCTGTAGTAATTCCAGACAATGGTGATTCTGAAAGTCAGGAGAGTGTCCTAGTTATTTCAGCGAGGCATGAACCAGCTGATGGAATGCGTTGTGGCAGTTAAGACTCAATCCAGGGACGAGTGAAACAGCAGATGAGCAGGTGAGATCTCTCTTCTTACCAACTGCTGGACTGAAGTGAGATTAAGAACCAGAGGTCCTTATCTTTTCCGTATTTCCCTGAGTGCACAAACAGTAACATGAAAAGGCTGAACCCAATGCTTACTGGGTGTGTGTGTCTTGGGGAGTGGGGTGGGGGTAGGTTCCACAGGACTGAATTTCTCCCAGGCACCCCAAGTGTGGCAACACAAACACAAAAGAAAAGAGGTGAAAACTGCATTTAGAAGGTTGAACGGGGATACATCAGTCTTAACTGACCTCAGCAGAACCAAGTGAAAAAAGAAGGAAGCTGTTTTGAGTTACTGCACCCGTGGAAGCTGAAGAATTGAAGGCACCATCACCGGGTACCTCTAGAGCACAGAGTGGGTAGAGTGAGGTCAGAGGAGGGGGGCCTGAAAACACAAGTACTGGTTGAAAGTGAGAGTTGCCAGATTTCACAACACTGCTGGAAGTGTATATGTGGTTATAACCCCCCAGAGTCTGTCCCTGACCAGCTCAGCCAAGAAACTGCTTCTCCCTGTACCTAGTGGAAAACAGGAGTTCTATCTTCTGGGCAGGGAATCTCTGGACTCAAGGACACCTATGATTGCTCAATACAAGCTCCAAAAGGTAGAGATTTTAGTCTGTTATGGTCACCGATAATATATCTCAAGTACCTAGAACAGTGCCTGGCTTTAATAGTTACTTGGTAAATATTTGTCCAATGAATGAATGAATGAAGCTTACTAAACACAGAGAAATTAACACTTTGCAGACTGAACACTGAAAGTTTTAAGCTGCTTTGTGGGTGGAATTTTCAAAACACTGGCAGTCAGGTTTATATCCCCTATACAGGAGACTGGAGGAATCTTGGGGTGAGGAGTGGGGATTCACTAAGAGAAAGGCATACAGCCATTGATATTTGCAGTTTGTTTCCCCATCAAAATAACCACCCAGTCACTCTCTGTGGAGGCCACCCACCAAGTCCTGCCATGGGAATAGAAAGTCTATCATTCATTCATTCATTCAGTCATTCATCCTACAATTATTTAGCACTCATAATGAGCAAGTCAATGATTGAATACCTACAACGGTCCAGGCACTGGAGATAGAAAATAAGTTAACAAATAAGTCTTCTATAGAGGGCAGACACACACAAAAAAGTAGGTTGATGAGTAAATACAGTATAGCAGAGGGTGGTAAATGCTAAGAACAAACATAAAATAGGGTAAAGGGGATAGGGAGTGTAGGGGTTGCTGTGTTATGTTGAGTGTTCAGGGATAAAATGAACTTTGAGCAGAGAAATGAAAGCAGTGAGGGAACAAGTCAGTCATATTTGGGCAAAGAGTTTTCAGGAATAGGAAAAAGCAAGTACAAAGGCCCTCACATGGGAAAAAAAAACTTGGCGTATTCAGAAAACACCAGTTCCTCAAAATATCTGAAGATAGATATTTTGAAGGAAGACATAACATTTACTGAGAGACAGAAGACTGAGGAGGATCAGGATTGGTGAGGAAGTGATCAGGAAGCTGGACATGTTTGATTTTGGAATTTCATTACCTATTGATATGTATGTGGCAATATCGTGTGGGCAGTGGAAACCCATTCTGGAATTCAGGACAGAGGTCAGGTCTGAAGCTGTATAGTCAATCATCATCACATCACACAGTGATAGTTTAAGCCACAAGACCAGATGAGATCATCAAGATTTGAACATGACTGAGCACTGGGGATGCTCCAACATAGGGCAATCAGAAAGATGAAAAGGAATCAGCAGAAGAGATGGGTAAATGGGGGATAGAAGGGAGTTGGGCAGAGGGCAGAGGAACCTAGTGGTCAAGTGAAGAAAGCATGGCTTAGAAGGAGGTTTAGGGTTAGGTTGTGTGATCAGTTGTGTCAAAGGAAGTTCAAGGAAGATGAGGACGGAGAATGGATGCTTGAATTTAAGAACATGAAAATCATTGGTGACCTTGACTAGAGCATTTTCAATGTTGTGGAAATGACAGAATCTTGGATGTATAGGTTTAATAAAGGGTGGGCTTTTTATGTTCTCTGTAGGGATTAGAATCAATCTTAATCTCAAAGGGAAGAAAAAATATTGCATGCATGCCACAAAAATAGAATTCTATTTTTTAAAAAGGAAGAAATTTCCAGAGAAGCAGATTGGGCTAGATAGACTCTTGAGTCTGGGACATCAGTTAGGAGTCTGTTATAATAATTTAGAAATGAGGGCAGAGCTAGGATTGGAGGAATGGAAATGGGGAGGAGAGAGTAGTTACAGAATACTTAAAAAAACATTTTTTTTCCAAAAAATGTAATATATGCTCCTTGTAGGAACATTTCAAAATATAGAAAAATATATTGAAGGGAATAAAAATTACCCTAATAGTAAAGAAGATTTACTTATCCTTGCCATTTAGCACACATGCCTCCAGTCTTTCCTCTACACATATGTATTTTTTGAACAATTTGGGATTATACTGCAGCGAACAGTTTTATATCCTGCTCTTAGCACTTAACCTTGTATAATAAATTCCCATGTCTTTAAATATTCTCTGAGAACACGATTTTAAAATAATCACTGAGATATAATTTACATAGGGTAAAATGCACAAATCTTAGCTTTATACATCAACTGATTTTTACTTATGCATATATACACCTACATACTACCCTTACTGGTAATCACTATTTTGATTTCTATTATTGTGGACTAATTTTGCCTATTTTTGAGCCTCATATAAGTGGAATCAAATGGAATCAACTCTTCCAAATCCTACTACTTTCTCTTTGTATAATATTTAAAAAATTGATATATGTTACTGTGTTTATCAGTAGTTCCTTTTTTTATTGGTGTATAATATTATATTGTATGGATATAACAAAATTTGTTTATTCATTCTCCTATTGAAGGCCATTTGGATTGTTACTAACTGGGGGGTGATTGTGAATAAAGCTGCTATAAATATTCTTGGTTTTTTTTTGTGGACATATGTTTTTATATCTCTAGAAGTAGGGCTGCTGGGTCATAGGGTAGCTATGTAACTTTGTAAGAAGGTGCCCAACGCTTTCCCACACTGGTTGTATCATTTTAATTTCCCGTTATCTATGAATAGGAGTTCCCATTGCTCCACATCCTTGCAGATGAAACCATGTTTTTAAAGTGGCCAACTGGGGGGCGCCTGGGTGGCTTAGTCCCTTAAGCGTCCAACTTTCGCTTAGGTCATGATCTCGCGGTCCGTGGGTTCGAGACCCGCGTCGGGCTCTCTGCTGACTGCCAGCTCAGAGCCTGGAGCCTGTTTCGGAGTCTGTGACTCCCTCTCTCTCTGACCCTCCTCTGCTCACGCTGTCTGTCTCTCTCTCTCCTAGAAATAAATAAAAAACATTAAAAAAAAAAGTAAAGTGGCCAATTGGTATTGTTATTTCATTTTATGTGCCGAGACCAGTTGTTAGATGTTTTAGGCAATTTCTAAATTTTAACTATTCACATTTATTTATTTTTGAGAGATAGAGTGAGACAGAGTGTGAGTGGGGGAGGGGCAGAGAGAGAAGACAGAATCCTAAGCAGGCTTCAGGCTCTGAGCAAGTGTTCAGCACAGAGCCCTATGCTGGGTTAGAACCCATGAACCCTAAGATGATCTGAGCCAAAGTCGGATGCTGAACTGACTGAGCCACCCAGGCACCCCAAAATTTTCACTATTTAAATAATAGTTTTTGATTATAAATCCTTGACTTCATCTGTGAGAGATATTTTCAAGGGAAAATTAACTTGACTTTCCATTTCTATATTACTTATCATTCAATAAGTGACCAGTTAAACTTATTAGCAGTGACAACAGACGATGCAAAATGTGGCTGTCTGAAAAACAATTTCAAGGTGACTTTGAAATGCATTTCTTTAATAGTTACACTTGAAGAGGATAGCTAACTAAAATTATAGCCTGAAAATATTTCAAACAGGAATAGCACAAAGTAATAGCATTTTTCTCTTATCTCTCCCTTCCGTTCCCCTTTTGCCTCTCTGTCCTGTCAAATGAAAAAAATGAAACTATTTATTTACTTTTGTTTTTTATTTTTAAAAAATTAAAACAATTTAGTAATGAGTTTGACATCCTTTATCCCAGGGAAAACAACACGTGGACTGGGAGAGTCCAGTGCCTCAAAAGCAATGGAACACTGTTCCGGAAGGATTTGGGACAGGTGTGAGTTTTATGGAGCATTGGAAGAGGCAATACGGAAACAGGGCATGATTGGCTAGGACGTTGGGGATTTTCCTAGGAGGTGAGCAGGTTCTGTTTTCCAAGATAAGGTAAGACCTAGAGCTGAGAAGCATGACTGTGATTGGTGTATGTTAGGTTTCCTTGACAGGTATTTTTTCTGTACGTGCAGGCTGACTTAGGTTTAGATTCGGGGTATGGGTTCGGCCACTGGGGCTGCCTTCATTCTGTAGGTCCTGATATATGAATTAACTTTATCGTTCCACATACACAAATCCACTCCTAATGTCTGGATTCTGAAATAAAGTTTGAGCTCAGTCATATGACTAAGACATACTACCAACTTAACAGACTTTCATCTCTTTCAGCCACATTTATAGAATTTGCAGATTGGCTTAGGAGTTGTTGCCAGGTGAATCTACTTCCTTTCTTCCTTAAGTGTCTCAAATTAGGGTAGATAGCACCACCTTTCAGTCATAGCTTGTGGCAGAGCAGAAGTAGCCTCCTTTACCCAAACTGGGAGAGGAGTCTGAGTTTTTCTGGCAAAGTGCTCACCTTGCCACAAATTTCATGTGGAGAGAGTTTCACAGGGAAAGAGGAGCAATTATAGTTGGATCTTGAAGCCAGGTAAAACCACTGTGGTTCCGGGTAATGTTGGTGTGGGAGTAGCTACCCAAGTACCTTAATGTGAGACCTTGAAAATTCTCAATTTGAGATAGAACACCAAATTTCATAGAACACCCCCTTCCCAGACAATATGAAGTAAAAGGTAAGTGTATATGTTCACTTCTGCCTGGAGAGAGGATCTATCTATATTTTATAACTCTTATCATATTCTCAAAGTCATCCATCATCCAAAAGAGGCTAAGATTTGCCAGAATGAGCTACAGGTGCAAAATTGAAGGAATCCTAATACACAACAGCTGAGTAGTACCTCCTGACATGCTGTTTGTGAAAGCCTAACTCTCTTGCTCAAGGATCTGGCCTTCTAATCTCCCCTTCTTTTTTCCTCATCTAATTTCCTTTCTTTATAATTTTTTAAATCATATTTCCCCTTCCTTCACTTAGATTCTCCTTTCTCATCTGTTTCTACACTCCTTCCTCTGCTGTCCTACACTGAGTAGACAAACTTGGCTTGGAGTGGAGGGGCAAGAACTTCTCTAAATTATTTCTCTTTCCTCTTTTCCCATGCTTGCTATAAGATACTGAAATATAAGATATGATTATAAGACATTGGAATTAAATAAGCTCATTTTGAAAGTATTATACATAGTTTTCTTTTAAGCCATATATTATCTGACCATAATATGTGATCAAACATGATGAGGAACACCCCAGGAAGATAATGTTAACATCCTTGAGAAATTAATGGAAAATACTATGAGGTACTATGAATAAATAGTCATAAAGCCTGGTTAAATATTATCACTTAAAAAACAATTTAAAAAATAATGCTATTTATATAACAAAAGTGAATCCCATTTCTCTGCAGATCAAATAATTATGCACAGCAAGAGCAAACATCTTGGCTTTTACTAATTACAGAATTTTTTCACAAAATAGCTTTTTATATTTTAAGAGTGCTGGTTGTTTTCAAGTTGTTTCCAAGATTGTATGTTCAAAGATTATCCTTCAATCTTTCACATTTTTAAGAATGATGTAATGGTTCCTTGATTATTTCAGCATAACACAGAATCAAAACACATTTTAGGGCTCCCAGATACTTCCTTTTTAATCTTCTTTAGAAACACATTTCATAATGAATTCTGGTCTAAAATACTATCCTGGTTTTCATCAGAATTTTTCTCACACTATTCTTAGCTGAAATAGGGTAAAGAGTCAAATGACTTTTGGCTCTTTTTTTTGTCTAGTGTTTGTGGTTTCACATGGTTTTAATATTCTTGAGTCTAAGATTTCATTTTGAAGAGAAGGGACTAAGACCCCTGTGCCCCAACATAGCCTTATAAGCTGCACTCTCTCTAATGAAGGCTGTAATATTTTTATCTTTTTTAGAAAGATTGAAGACCATGAGTTTTTAAAAAAATTTTTTCAATGTTTATTTAATTTTGAGAGAGATAGGGTGAGAGAGAGAGACTGTGTGTATGTGTGTGTGTGTGTGTGTGTGTGTGTGTGTGTGTGTGTGAGCTGGGGAGGGGCAGGGAGAGTGGGAGACACAGAATCTGAAGCAGGATGCATGCTTTGAGCTGTCAGCACAGAGCCCAAAATGGGACTTGAACCCACAGACCATGAGACCATGACCTGAGCCGAAGTCAGATGCTTAGCCAACTGAGCCACCCAGGTGCCCCCGAACACCATGCTTTTTATGGATGGATTCATCAGTATATTTGGGATGAAACTGCTCTTTAAAAAATAAAAATTTTATTCTACACCTTATTTAAAACTCCAAAGATTTCTGTAATACTTATCTATCACTGCAGAAAAAAACCCACCACTGTGGTTTTTTATGTTTTTGAAATGCCAGACTATGAAATGGTCCACAGTTGTATGGGTCAGCAATTTAGGTTGGGGTCAGGCAGGTGGTTCTTCTGCTGGTCGCTCCTGGGGTCTCACATGTGACTTCAATTGATGGCTTTCACAGAATTGCCTTCACTTAGTGCTGCATGTTGCCTGATGAGGGGCAGTGGCAGGGCAGGGAGCAGAGAGGAAAAGTCATTTTCTTGGCACTGGTTTCCAAAACCCGTAATTCTTTGTTTGAAAAAATTGAGATTTGATTCACGTGCCGTAATATTCACTCTTTTAAAATGTAAAGCTCAGCAGCATGTTCAGAGTTGTGCAACTGACATCACTATGTAATCCATAGTGCTTTTATTAGCCCAAAAGAACCCGGTACCCATTAGCAGTTACTCCTCACTTCTGCTTTCCCCATCTCCTGGCAACCACTAATCTACTTTATCTGTCTCTGTGGATTTGCCCACTATGAACATTTCATATAAATAGGATCATATATGGCCTTAGGCAACTGGCTTCTTTCATTTAGTATTTAGCATTTAGCATAATGTTTTCAAGGTTCATCCATGTTGTAGCATGTGTTAGCACTTCATTCCTTTTTAAGGCCAAATAATATCCCACTATATGAATATAACACATTTTGTTTATCTGTTCATCAATTGATGGACATTTGGGTTGTTTCCACTTTTTGGCTATTATTAATAATGCTTAAGCTCTGCATTTTGAGATAGCCTTTACTACTTTCATGAGCCCTTTTTATTTTTATTTATTAATTTTAAAAATGTTTATTTATTTATTTTGAGAGAGAGAGATAGAGAGTGAGCAGAGGTGGTGCAGGGAGAGAGGGAGACAGAATCCCAAGCAGGCTCCTCACTGTCTGCATGGAGTCCTATGTGCGGCTTGAACCCACAAACCATGAGATCATGACCTGAGCCAAAAACCAAGAGTCGGGCACTTAACTGACTGAGCCACCCAGGCATCCCTTTTATTTTATTTTTTTTTTAAATAAAGCGATTTTGGAATTTTTAAAAAAAGATTTTATTTTTAAGTAAAATCTACTCTCAACATGGGGCTCAAACTCACAGTCCCAGGATCAAGAGTCACACATTCCACTGACTGAGGCAGCCAGGGGCCTCTGAGGAGCCCTTTTTATTTTTATTTTTATTTTTTTAAAACATTTTGTTTATTTTTTTGAAAGAGACAGTGTGAGCAGGGGAGGGCCAGAGAGAGAGGGAGACACAGAATTAGAAGCAGGCTCCAGGCTCTGAGCTAGCCGTCAGCACAGAGCCCGCCGCAGGGCCGGAACACACGAACCATGAGATCATGACCTGAACCGAAGTTGGATGCTTGACCGACTGGGCCACCCAGGCGCCCCTGAGGAGCCCTTTTTAATATTTCAAACGTGCTGCTAGGAACATCCCGTTGCCTCACACAACTGTTAGAATGGTGCCATTAAATGGAGATCAAGCCATTGTTTTTCTCAAAACCCTCTAAATGGCTTCCTGCTCACAAATAGTAAAAACATCCTGAGCACAAACCCAAGAGTTTCTTTGATCTGTTCTCCTCTGCTTCCTGCTTCTCAGCTGTCCCTTCCAGTTACTCCCCAAAGATACTGGGCATGCTTCCTCCTCAGGCCTGTCCCTCTTCTACCAGATGCCTCTAGGGATCACTCTGTCACATCCTCCAGATCTTTGCTCTAATGTCACCTTCTTGCCATTAAAAGGAACGACCTTGTCATTAAAGAGAACAACTCCTGTATGTCTACGATGTTTTGAGCATCCCATCTTCCTTCCTGCTTTGTTTCCCTTAGAATTCATGCCATCTGTATATTTTATTTATTTTTCTTCTTTATTGTCTATCTTTATTAGAACACAAACTCCACGGGGGTAGGAATTTTTGTGCCTTTTGTTCACTGCTATATTGTAGCACTTAGCATAGTGTCTGGTAGATAACAGATGTTCATTAAATACATATTGAACAAATGAACAGACTTCAAATTAGGCTGCTCTGGCTGTGTAAAATATCACATTTCTTTGTGGCTCGAAGGATGACCATGCAGCATGAAAATATGTCTACCTCACGTTGATTGGAAGTTCCAATGAGCATAAGTCTTTGACTATACTATTACTTTGACTAATGTAAAAAATACAGGAATTATCACTTGATACATCTATATCAATTTATTTGGTAGAAAGAACTTTGGAGACCTGGGCTTCTATGGGGAGGTTGTGGGAAAAATGGGATGTTTAATGGTGAGAGGTTGGGGAACAACTAGTCTAAACAGCTGTCTAGAAGGGTCTTGGTTAGTGCAGTTGGAAAATTCTGAGAAATTCCAGTGGAAAAACTGCATTCTAAACAAGTTTATCAGCGTGTGCAATTTGACTGGTCTTCTGTTCAAAGGTTCCTGTTGCAATTCCTTTTGGCATCTCACTTGCATAAAACTGAGGTGGCAGTAAGTGACAAAGGTTTTATTTATCTCCTGTTATTATCTGTTGACTTTTAAAGGGCTGGGTAACGAACAGAGGTAGATTAGCTAACTCATTGGAAAAGATTGAAACAATGTCTTGTGAGGCCCAGTGTTTCCGCTGGGCCCCTTGGAAGTCTCCAAGCTGGTAGTGGTCATGGGCTCCTACTGAGAGAGAACATCTCAATGAACCCTTTCATTATATAGCTGTGTGGACTGAGGGTCTGAAAGGGGGAAGGACTGTGTTCAAAGCCATGCTGTTAAGTAAGAATCTGGCCAAAGCAAAACAAAATTGCTACTTGAGTAGCAGTGTGGGAGAGTCAATATTAATTGTGCTCTGACTGCCCCAGAAACTTTCTTTTCTTTTTTTTTAAAGTTTATTAATTTATTTTGAGAGAGAGAGAGAAAGAACATGAGTGGAGGAGGGGCAGAGAGAAGGAGAAAGGGAGAATCCCAAGCAGGCTCCATGCAGACACTTTCTGTATATTACGTTACTTCATCAATTCTGCAACCTTGTGAGGTAAGTAATAGTTTTCCCATTTGTGCATTCAAGAGACTTGAAACTCACAGACACTAAGTAACTGGCTCAAGGCCCCAAGTAAATGGCAGAGCGGGGATTCAAATCTAATTATCTTTGACTATGAAAATTTTCATCTCCTCTGAAGTCTGGTGACTTTAAGTGAGGGAATCTCTTTCTCTAAAGGTCTCCTAGTTCCTGCCCCTTGACATTCACAAATAATAATAATAATAATGATTATGCATGCTGGGTGCTTTAAATATGCCAGGCATTATTCTGGTTTCTGGGGATACATAAATAAATAAAAGGAAGAGGGATTCCTGACTTTGTGGAAGAAGAAAGACAATGAACATAAGATGGAAACAATTTATATAGTTTTTTGGAAGGTGGTAAGTGTGACAAGGAAAATAGAGCAAGGTAAGGGAGTTTGGGAGATCTCAGAAGTATCTGAGAGTTTGACAGGTTCAAATAGAGTGCTCAGGGCAGGCCAACCCTAAGAATATAATACTTGAACAAAGACTTGAAGACGCAGATATCTGGGCTAAAACTCTGAGGTAGAGAGAAGAGCTAGTGCAAAGGCCCTGAGGTGGAAACAGGCCCTGTGGGTTTGAGAAACAGTGGGAAAGCCAGTGTAACTAGATAGCAAGAGTCAAAGAGGAGGATGAAGGAGATGAGGTCAGGTGAAATAGGAGCCAGATTGTTCAGGGCCTTGTGGGCCACTGTAAGAATGTTGGCTGGCTTTAATTTTCAGTGAAATGGGGGAGTATTTTTAGGATTTTGGTCAGAGAAGTGACAGGATCCAATTTCTATGTTAAAAGGATGCTTCTGGCTATTGTGGTGAGGAAAGTGAAAAGGAACAAGGGTGGTAGACACCTTGACAAGAGATGAAGATGGCTTAGGACAGAGTGTAGCAATGGAGGTAAAGGGAAGTGACTGGCTTTTGGATAAGATTTGAGAGAAAGAGAAGAATCAAGGATGCCTACAGCTTTCCCAGCAAGGCCCTCCCCATTGAATCTTCTAAGCAACACTGCCACAAGGGAATGGAAGGTTCCACCTTCACACTATGTGTGTGACACATGGGAAAATATTCCTCAGTCTGAGGAGAAACCAAAATACTGTAAACTATGTTATCTCTATGTAGGGAGATCACTCTATACAAGTTACCATGTTTTTAATTCTAAGTAGCAAGAATTAGAATCTAGCGTCATTATCTCTGATCATGATCAGAGTCTCTTGAGCTCTTTGGGCCTTCACTTCTTCTTCTGTGAAGTGGAAATTATCGTTCTGCTGCCTCAATGGGAGGTCATGTGAACTCCATGGAGCAGTGACAATGTTCTCCTTACTTCTGTGCCCAGGTGCTTAGAATGGTGCCTTGTGCAAGGTAGGTGCCCAATAAATACTTATTGGATGATGAAATGAAAGAGAATGAACTCGAAGACCTTTGGGGAAAATTTACAAATCTGTTAGGTTTGTTATTAGTGAACTAAGACAACTGCCGAGACCAGCAGCTTTTGGGGAGGTCTGAATTAACAGCATAATTACTTTGCTTTGACTTAGCCTGTCAATTCTAGTTGCTCATATAATGGAATAATGAGAACATCCCCTCAGCATTTCTAACCTCTGGTGCGCATACACATTTTCATAAGCCAACAGCACCTGGACAACTTATATAAGAACAGCTCTGATGAGCATCATCTTTTTAATTAAGGACATCTGCTTTTTAAAATCAGTCTCATTAGAGAGTTTCTTTGCACCATGAATCTGATCACTGGTGACACTAATAATAAAATATACAAGGTACATAAAGCCAGGAGGAATTGAATTATAATCTTTAGTCAATGAGTTCGTACATGAAAGCATGTAGAATAGCACCTGATATAGTAAATGCTCCAGAAGCACTAGTCATTCTTATTGTTAACTGTAAATTCATTCATTCGTTCTTCCTTCCTCCTTCTCTCCCTCTCTTCCCTCTTTCTTCCTTCCTTCCTTCCTTTTTTCTTCCTTCCTTTCTTTCTTTCTTTCTTTCTTTCTTTCTTCTTTACTTCCTTTCCTCTTTCTTTCCTCCCTCCCTTATTTCTTCCTTCCTAATTTACTAATCCACTCATTTTATTACTGTTTTCTGACACCTGTTTTGTGGCAGGTCCTGTGGTAGCTGTCAGACACATGAAGGCACTGCCTTTGCTCATGAGATAGTCACATAAGCCAATTAGAGAGCAATGCAGAGGGGCACCTGAGTGGCTCAGTCAGTTAAGTGTCTGTCTCAGGGCAAGATCTCATGATTGTGGGATTGAGCCGTGCGTTGGGCTCTGCCCTGACAGTGCTGAGCCTGCCTGGGATTCTCTCTCCCCGCCTCTCTGTCTCTCATGCACTTGCATACTCATATGCTCTCTCTCTAAATAAACAAATAAATGAACTAAAAGAAAGCAGTGTGGAAATGACATCTGTCCAACCCATTGTTTTCCTGATATTGTGTTAGTGTAATAATTGCCTGAGTGGACGTTCTTAAGTTCTCCAGACTTTTGAGGTCCCTTTTCTCTTCTTGTGGAAGTAAAATGGCTCAAACCTCCCTCACACCTACTGTGGGAAATTCAATGCTCTACTGCAGTGCTTTCTGAAGATTCCCGTCAGTCACTTCTGTCTCTAGTTCTTTCCTGCTCTTCGTTTGTCATCTTATTTCCTACTTACTCAATGCTAGATCTGAATGTATTTACCACAAGCAACCCATAGCACCACTAACTCAATGCTACTATGGAGAAAAGATTTTTCACTGTGTTTTGAGTTGATAATGGAGGATAGGGTGTGTAATTTAAGCACAGAATAGGAACATAACTTCATATACAATGTCAGACTCCAGTATTCCTTGAATTGCATCAGTCTTTCCTGGAATTCTCCTGTTAGAAATGCTCCTCTTTAGACTTTGGCTTCTTCTGTGAATGGGACCCTGTTTTACTCCCCCATAATTTTCTCTTAAAACCCCTCCTCTGGCCTTTCTAAAGATGGGGGATGGGAGTGAAGAGTAAGTGTGGAATCAACACCAGAAAGAAGGCTGTGGCAGAAATTTAGGAGCCAGATGAGGGTAATTTGGACCATCAAAAGGGGAGATGATAAGTGATTGAATAGATTCAGTACAGCTTTCAAGGTAGAGTTGACAGGTTTGCTGATGGAGTCGATATGGGATCTTAGAGGAAAAAAAAATGAGATAGCTCCAAGATTACTGGCTTGAGCAATAGGAAAAACAGTTACCAAAAGCAGCTCATGTTTAATGCAGGATATCTAGAAAGGATCTAAAATATAAGTAAGAAAACAATAATTACCCAAAGTTCCTATTGCCTAAAGACAAACATTGTTAAAATTTTGGTGTTTCCATCTAGTCATTTTTCCCCTTCTTTCTTAATTATTCTAGGTTTTTTTTCTCTGTGTGTATGCATATAAACAAAAATACATAAATACATATATAAAACAGCATACATACACACACATATATATTTATCCTACCTAAAAATATATATGTGAAAGTGTATCTTCAAGGTAGATTTCTAGAAGTGAGACTGCTGCTTCAAAAGGTAAGTACATATGTAGTTCTGTAATATATTGCCTAATATACTTCCTGAAGAGTTTTACTGGTTTACATTCCCACCAGCATATATGAGGGTGTCTGTGCCTGTTTCCCCACAGTCTTGCCAACAGAAAGTGTGATCATACTTTTTAATTTTTGGCCATCTTATAGCTAAGCAATGGTAGTTCCCCAAACTACTTCAGCTTAACATGATTGTCATGTTATTTCTGTTTGGTGGCATCTTCTTTGCATTGTGGCCTGGAAACTGCCTCCCAAAAGTAAGCTGGGCCAATTGTAATAATCACCTTATTTGTTTCACTTTTCTCAGGGATGATAGTCCTAAATTCTATTATCCAATGTCTAACACCCATTATTTCATATATTGTCCAGTTTTCTAATCTTTTAAGGCAAGAGCATAAATTCAGTCCCTGTTACACTATTATGCGCGCAGGAGTGAAAGCTAGTCCAATATTCATATGATAAGATTTCCAGACAGAGAAAGGAAATAATCAAAGATTATCAAAATAACAGAAAAAAACCTCTAGAGCTGAATAGACACATTACATTGAAATAGACACATTCTTACAGAATTACAAGAAGAAAATTTTTTGCAACAAAATTCATCTGGTGAAAATTCTTCACTCTAAAAGAATAAAGAAAAAAATTAGGAAACTTTTACAGAGGGAGAAAGAAGGAAAAAGAAAGGGAAGCTTTCTTTACCAAAAGGAGAGGAACTGAGTGGTAACAGACTTCTCATTGTCAGAATGCTAAAAGACAGTGGACCAAATTCTCAAAAGCCTGAAAGAATCTGATTTTGAATCTAAGATTCTATAATTGGACAATGTAAAATATGAGTGATAACTGAATTATAAAAATTTTTTTAATATTTATTTATTTTTGAGAAAGAGACACAGACAGAACATGAGCAGGGGAGAGGCAGAGAGAGAGGGAGACGCAGAATCCGAAGCAGGCTCCAGGCTCCAAGCTGTCAGCACAGAGCCTGATCCGAGGCTTGAACCCACAGACCACGAGATTGTGACCTGAGCCAAAGTCGGACGCTTAACTGACTGAGCCAGCCCAGGCACCCTGAGTGATAACTGAATTTTAAGAGAATATTGTGAACAGCTTAATAGGAACACATTTGAAAATTAAGTTGAAATGGATGCTTTTCTTGGAAAATATAGGTTACCAAAATTGACTCAAGAAGAAATAGGAAAATTGAGTAGAACTGTATTTATAGAAGAAATTAAAAATTAGTTTCAATATATTGCTCTTAAAAGGCACCAGGCCCAGACGTATCTATAGAAGAATTTTATTAAACATCATGGAACAGACAGAAAAATAAGGAAAGCTTTCTAACTCATTCAGAGAGGCTAGCAGACCCTGTTACCAAAAGCCAGATAGGATAGAGGATGAGTGAAGGTCTAGTTAGGAGACCGATACCTTGCCAATTATTGAAAAATGATAAAATAATGGAAAGAATTGATAACTAGATGTAAAATTGTTACCCAGGTAATGGAAAGAATAGAAAGCGAACTCTAAGGTACCAGCATTGCAGCAACTGCAGAAAGCAGGTTTCAGCTCAGGGCATGAAGAAATAAAGGGAAGAACTTAAGTTCTTGTGCTGGTGTCTAGGATGTGGTGGAGTAGGGGTGTGGAACACGCTGAGTCTGGTTCTGCAAGTGTTGAGTAAAACTACAATCTGGATTCAGCTGTTGCCATGGGAAGGCACTGCTGCTGCCTGGGTGAAGAAGCGGTGCTGTTGCCAGGAAACCACACACAGGAAGTGGAGCAAACAGGAATATCATAGCAAGCTGTCAGGAAGGAGTAAATCCCCTCTTCCTCTTCTAGCCTTGCAGTCTCCTTTGTTTGTTGGAACCTAATAAAAAGCCAGCTGACAGAGCAGAAATACAGTTTGCAGAGTTCTAGCCTCACAAATCAAAGTATAGAAGGGTGGGCTTGGAGCTGAGAGACAATAACTCAACAACTATCACAGAGAGCATACCCACAAAGGAAAATTTATGCTCACCCACTGATACATGTATGGAAAAAAACCAAAACATCCGAATATTAAATCAAGCAATGTAGAAAAAATAATTCACAGTAAGGTAGGATTCATCCCAGGAATATAAGGATGCTCCAACATTTGAAAAGCTATTTACTAACAGGTGTAAGTAGATAGATACTGGAAAGGCATTTGGTGACCCTCAATGCCTGTACCTCATCAAATCTCTCAGCAAATGTAGGATTTGAAAAAAAATATACCTAATGGTGAAACATCAGAAGAATTCCTACTACTGTCAGAAACAAGACAAGAAGGCTAATTATCACTGCTATATTCAACATTAGGCTGCAGGGCTTAAAACATACAATATAATGAGAACAAGAAGAAAGTATAAATATTTGATTGGAAGAGAGAAAATTGTCACTTCACTTTTTGTAAAAATCTGATGTTCTGTTTTTAAAGATTCAATGGAAAAACTAGTAAGACTAATATAAAGATTCAGAAAATCACACACCTGATCACAGAAGTTAGAAACCATAGCTTTCCCATGTATAACAGTGATGACCAGTTAAAAGGATAAAAAAAACAACAACAACCCTGTTTATCTCAGCAATAAAACCATAAAATCAGATCAAAAAACCTAACAAGAAATGTGCAGATAGCTCTTTTAAAGAACATAAAAATAGATCTGGATGGGAGGACTGAATTTCATAACATATCTATTCAATTCAATCCTAATAATGTTTACAGCTGGATATTTTTGGAAAGAAGACTAATAAACTGATTCTAAAGTTCCTTTGATTGAAAAAAATCGAGCTAGAATAAAAAATATTTTGATAAAAAAGAATAATGAGGATCTTGCCTTACCAGATATTAAAAGATACTATAAGACAGTATTAATGAAAACAATGTAGTACTTATGTGGAAATAGATAAGTTGATCAATGAAACAAATGACAAAAATAAAAATGGCTTTCTAAACAAGACATAAACACAGAAGCCATAAGGAGGAAAAAGTGGACAGACACAACTACATAAAAGTGGAAATGTTTTGCCCAAAGGAAAACACTACCTACAAGTTAAATAATTTAAGTCTGCTTGGGAGAGTTTTTTGCAACATAGTTAATAGATATTTAGCCTCAATAATCTCTTCCAATATTAAAAACAATCTGTAAATGTTTTGATTTAGGAATTTCAGTTGTTTATTAAAATGTACTATAAACCAGGCACTGGAAACCAGCTCTTTCCAGACATGATTTAGGCCTCAGAACAACCCTATGGGGTTGATATTATCTCCATCTGGCATACCAAAAACTGAAATTCAGAGAGTCCAAGCAACTTGCTTAATTTCTCACAGTTTTTAAGTGACAGGGCTGAAATTCAACAGCAACTATGACTCCAGAGCTCTTTCCCAGGCCTTTCTTCTTCCTACTGCAAAATTAGTTTACCTTAAAAATTTCTAAAATTGCACTATTATCTCCCATGAAATATTTCCTGATCTCATTTTTTTATGCTATGGTCTAGCAGAGTATTTATCCTTAAACCACCAATAACACAATGACAGAATAAATGCATTATATGGGCAGGGTTATGTCAGTGAGTCTACAAATATTTATCCTAAGTGAAGGGAGAGGGATAATCTTATCATGTCCATTCACAATTAAAAACTTGGCAGAAACAGTAGTTAGTCGAGAAATTTGAAGTTGGCCAGTTCACTAATTTGGTGTGTGATGTTGTCAGAATTATTCATTAGCCTGGCTTCATGCTGACAGGCAATTATTTCTCCAGGGCCAAGTGAATTTCATGACCCAAGCCCATAGGAAACTCTTAAACAAGGAATTTGAAGATATTCACTTTATCTATCAGTGAATGACTCCGTACTAGTTCTTGATTGGGATAATGGGGTGAAAAAAAGAATAAAGTTCCCATAATTAAAACAACAACAGCATTTATTTAGATAAAAACCTATGGCTCCTGTTTTCCATCTTATCTTGGCCAAATATTTAAACAGATTTGTAATTAAAGAGCTAAATTGTCAGTTTTCAGTTACATTTCTTCCTTGTGGTGCTGCTAGATTATGAGTACTCATGTCTTTGTTATTTGAGATTATTAACATCTGAGCTAGTCCTTTTAACAACCCTTGGTGGATTCCTTTCTCTCTTATCTGTCCTTCTAACATTGGCATTTTTCAGAGCCTTACCCAATGCCTTCTCTGCTGGTCTCATCCACTCCTATGATTCCAATTACCATAAGTGCAGATGACATCTGCATTATTTAGGGAGACTTTGGCTACAAACATCAGAATACCCAATAATGGCCTCAGAGTGATGATATTTAAGTACCATCTTATAAAACAAGAAGTCTGGAGATCATCTGTTCCAAGGTTTGTTCTGGGATTCAGAGATGTTACCAGATACCAATGGTCTTTCTACCTTTCAGCTCTACCATTTGCAAGGCCATCTCACAATTTCAAGATGGCAGTTAAAGCTCCAAACCTTAGGTTTCCACATAACACATTCAAAGTGGGAAGGAAGGCAGCTGAGAGCTTTATCCTTATGAGGCTCTCTGTTTTATCAAGGAGAAAAACTTCCCTAGAAGTTCTCCAGTAGACTTCCTTGCCTTAGAAATAGGTCAGATATGCAAATTCAAAACTGCTTACTAGTTTTAATAAAAATTATAAATTTTAGTTACTGATGGATAATACATGTTTGAAAAATTTAGGCAAGCTCTCTTAGTGTAGGATCCCTGGAAAAGAAAGTATGAAGCAAAACTTCTATGCCAATGTTTATCAGAGAACATGATGCAATCCTAAGAATGCAAGAGGGAGGGGAAAAGGGGAATAAGGCAGAGAACGAGGGAAAGCAATACAAGTTGGTATGTTGCCAAGCTTAGGCACACCTTCTCAAGAAAATATTGCTAGCTAATGTGGGACATCTCTTGAGTGGTCACATGGATTCATTGCTTCTTAATACAGTCCACTGTGGAAGAAGAATAAGGGCATGACATTTATCTGCAAACTTATTTCCATCTTCTGCTTCATTGGGAAAAGCCTGCCCTACAGCTCACTGAATTTCTCTTACTTGCTCGATGTATTACCCACCCCTTTTCGGCAACCACTTGCTGGGAAAAGCAGGTTGGGGCTGCACCCTGGACCTGCTGCAGTTATACAGCTGGTACAGAGGAATCTGTGCTTAAGCCCAGTCTTCATCCCAAGGGAGGATGAGAAAATTGGAGATGTTAGGATATGAGGTGATGGTGGCAGCAGCTGGGATGTGAGCCATCTCTGGGATTGCTCCAGCCTGGGAAGAAGGGCAAGTGGCCAAGGCTGCCGGATATATGAGGATGAGCAGATCTGGAGTGGGGCATAAAATGAGCTTGATACGTAAGCTGAGGGTCATATGTTGCATGAGAAATGGATGAAAGGATCTGAGGAGTACTTTAAAATTACATAAGAAGAAGCAATACGTATAACAGAATTCTTTCATCTACCTCTGATCTTCTTTGTGGATACTTTGGATGTCATTTCTACTTTTTCACAATTTTTTCTTTTGCCAATCCTTCAATTATCATAAAAGCTATAATTTTGTGTTTCCAGTACTAAAAATTTTTAATTCAAATTATATTATTTATCCCTGGATTAAAGACCTATATTTGAGAAGAAACACTGAAACATTTTTAGAATAAGATATTTAAGGATACTTGTATGGTTTCAGGTAGGAAAAGATTTCTTAATCAGGACAAAAGCACAATTCATAGAGAAAAAGAAATCAACATTACAGTGTTCAAATTCAGCGCATCAAAGTTAAAAGACAGTCCATAGAGAGAACGTATTTGTAATGCATATAACAAGGAAAATTGACAATCCCAAATATGTAAAGATTTAGCTACCAATCAATGAAAAATCCAAACAACGCAATAGTGAAATGGGCAAAGAATATTAAGAGACAAGTCACAGAATAGGAAAACTGAATGGCAAAGAAGCTTAACTAGTAATCAAAGAAATGAAAATTAAAATGAGATACCATTTGGTACCCATCATACTGGCAGTAAGTAAAACAGCTGACAATATCATATGTCAGTGAAGACATAGAGAAATGAGATTATAATTGGTAGAGCAAATTTGGAGAACAATTCAGTAAAGTCTATTAACGTTGAAAATGTGCATATACTATAGTGCAACCATTTCAGTTCCAGGGACACATCCTAGAAAACACCTGAACCTGTGCCCCTGGATTAGATGTGGGAATGTTCATTTTGGCATTGATTGGAATAGTGAAAAATTGAAAGCAACCTTAATGTTCATCAGTGGGAGAATAGACACATTGCAGAATAATTATAAAAGAGAATGAAAACAAATGAAATAGAGCCCAATGTTGAATGGGAAGGCAAGTCACAGAGTAATATATATAAAGTTTAAATGAACCAAGTATGACAAAACCTTAAAATTTCTTAAATATGCTTGATTAGTGATTTCTTGGGGTTTAAAAAATATATTTTGTTTCTCTGCATAGTTGAAGATTTCACTCTAAAACATTTATAGAAGGAAACAATCTGAAAGAAAAATTTTAAGCTTACTGAAATTTAAATAGAAAATTTAAATAGAAAATTTAAATAGAAAATTTAAATTTAAGTTAAATGTAAACTAATGCTAAATTCAGAAGCATGCGTGTTAATTGAAAATGTTTGAAAAAGTTCCATTTCATATAAAATGCTAAACTTTTAATTTATAACCCAAAACAATAGAGATCGGTCAACTTGATAAGAATTGGAAGAATGATTCTACATGAAAAAGGAAAACAAAACAAAACGAAAAAACAATAGAAAGGAAATGAGCAGGGCTCACTCTGATGGATAATCTGATTAGAATGCCTGTCACAGTATTTACTGATGCTGCTTATGTTTGCCAATATCTGTGGAAAGAGGTATATTAGGCAGGATATAGTTTTAATGTCTGCCACAAAGAACCAAAATAAAAGTAGCTTAAACAAGGGAAAGGTCTGTTTGTCCCTCACACAAAATAGTCTGAGTGTAAGTAGTTCAGGACTAAAATAGCAGCTCTGCATTGGCAGGGACCCAGACTTCTTCAAGCCTGTTGCTTTGTCATTCTCAACATACAACCTCCTCATATGGTCCATGATAGCCACTCCAGCATTCACCATCATGTCCATATTTCATCCAATAGGAAGCAGATATAAACAAAGTAGAGGACATGCTCCTTCCTTGTAAGGATATACTAGTAAGTTGCTAATGTTAGCTCTGCTTGTGTTCCATGATTACACCTGGCACAAAGGGAGGCTGACAAAGTCTGTTCTGGATGTCCAGGCACCCAGTTAAAATTCAAGAGTTCTAGTTTTAAGCTTATTAAAGGAGAAGGGATATTGGGAAATAATTAGGAATCTCTACCCAAGTGGTGAAAATCATTCTTTAACAGTTGGTACAAAGATTCTTCTTATAAAGAGAAGTGCATTGTTTAGGGAAATATCTTCATGAGTTAGTTGGGTATAAAAAAAAAAAGCATCAGGACAAAGACTAGGAAGAGAAGGTAGGATAGAAGCAGTTTGGATATTACTCTGCATGGGTAAATGAAGGTATTGGGAAGAGGAGAAAGGGAGGGGTACCAAGTTACTTGACAAAGAAGTATATTCTCTCCAAATTTTATCAGGTCTGCCATTTATTTATTAAAAATTTTTTAAATGTTTTTTATTTATTTCTGAAAGAGAAAGAGAGAGAGACAGCCTGAGCAGGGGAAGATCAGAGAGAGGGAGACACATAATCTGAAACAGGCTCCAGGCTCTGAGCTAGCCATCAGCACAGATCCCGGGGCAGGGTTCGAACCCACGAACTGTGAGATCATGACCTGAGCCAAAGTCGGACGCCCAACCAAG
This sequence comes from Crocuta crocuta, assembly GCF_008692635.1. Classification (NCBI taxonomy): domain Eukaryota; kingdom Metazoa; phylum Chordata; class Mammalia; order Carnivora; family Hyaenidae; genus Crocuta; species Crocuta crocuta. The sequence goes on along the minus strand of NW_027531504.1, from coordinate 1,798,560 downwards.
TGGGCCACCCAGGCGCCCCAAGGTCTGCTGTTTAAAGAAAGCCTCTGTGAGGTTGGTTTTATGTGTGGGTGGGAATCTAGAAAGGGGCTGAGTTTCATGTGCAAGTCGGTATCGTGCATGACAGAACACTTGAGAAAGTGAACAGTTCATGAATGGAGGTACTTAGAATCACCCTCCATGGGCTTGGTATCCTTGAACCCAATTTTGAAGAGTAATTTCTCAAGAGTTTCCTGGGTGTTCATAGTGAATGAACCCCTGGCAGTTCTCTTTCATGTCTTCTCGGCATGAAGTAGACCTGAGTTCTAGGAAGAACTCAACCCAAGCTCCAGCTGCAGACCTTACTAAACTCAATATGATCTTGGGAGAGTCTATTTGCCCTTCTCTACCTAAGCTTCCCCTATCACTAAGAAAAAAAGTATAACATCAAGACTCGACACCAGAACAGTATGAGAACTTCAAACGTTTGTTTGAGAATTTTGATGAAAATAGTCACAAAGAAATCCAAACTCAAATGCTGGTTGTGGCTTTGAAATTTTTCCAAAAATTGATTGTGGGGTTTTAAAAAGTTATTATTTTGTGGCGTAAGCTAAAAAAAAATGTATTTAAATGATTGTTATTTAAAAAGTTCTTTGTATCTCAAGTGAACTCAGCTAAATGATCATTCATTCATTCACTATGATAGGTGCTATGGGAGTGCATTAGATATGGTCCTTGGCTTCATGTAGCTTTTCATTAATTGGTTAGTTCATCCATTGAGTCAGAAAATATTTATTGAGCACCTACTATATGCCTGCCACTGGGCTAGGAACTGGGGATGATTGGGGAAAGAGAAATACTGCCCGCCCTCAAGAAGTTTCCTATGGGTGAGAGAGACATGGAAATAAACAACAAGAAAGTGTGATTCAGGTTATCAAAGAGAAAAGCATAAGGTGCTTGCTTATTGAGAGCAAATACACAACTTTTAAAGCGAGACTCATTTGTGGGGTCTTTAAGATAAAAAATAAAAAACAAAAAACTGCAGACTGGGAGGGCCCTCCCAGTTTTCAAAGCATCTGTGATTTTTCTGGTATTGTTTATAGAACAGAGCCTGAGAAAATCTTTTCTGCTAACAAGCCAGAATTTAGTTTATAATTAGACAAGAGGGCTCAACAACCAGGGGTGATGGAACATTGCCATTGCCAAGAATGCTGGAGAGGACCAAAGGGAAGCAGTTTAAAATTAATTTAAATTTTGAGGTTTTAAAAATGTCCACTTATTTTCCATGGAAACCAAGTTCAACCTACCTCAGAGACTGAGTATTTATGGGTAGAATTATTTGTTGTGTATTTACGTGCTTTATTCACAAGTAGTGACTAATAAATACTGTGTGCCAGGCAGTGTCAGATGCTTTAGATACATTATCTTACTTAATTTTTATAAACACCTTGTGTGGCAATCTTTAGTTCCATTTTATGAAACAGAGGCTCAGAAAGTGTATTTTGTCTCCGTTTACATGGTGAGTGGGGCAGAACTGAGATTTGAACCCAGAGACTACAAGATCCTAAACCTTGTACTCTCAGTCACAGCTACTACACTGTATCCCAGACTTTATTATTTTTACAGTAAGACCATTTTAGCTGTCAGCTATTTACATTTTATACCCTCTCTCCTACTCCCCAAAACACATGTAATAGAATACATTATAATAAACATATAATAGAAAAACAATTATAATAAAGATAAAAAGGAAGTCAAAAGCCTTTGAGGTAGGGGTAAGATAATCGCAGTAATCATTTTCCATAAATGTTTGCTGAATGAACAAATGAGTGAATTAAAGTAAAATCAGAGATTTTAAGCTTAGAATTTCCTAGAAGCTAGAGCAAAAAGGGAAACAGGATGAGTTATATATCTAACACAAGAAAACATGTAAGCTTAGCAAAACAAGTTATTGTGTGGTCTTTAATAGCAGATGGAACATAAGTGATGATATCTTCAATTGCAGTATTTTAGAACAGAAGTGATCTATATATAACAGTTATTTTTCTAATGGTTTTTAAAAAAGAGATGATAAATCCTTATGAAGCATTTCTATGAGGAGCTAAGCTAATATGCTCTAGGTAGGTCACTTTCTGTTATTCTAACATGATGATTCTGGTTTTTCAATTGCAGGAAAAGCCCTCTGCCCAGAGAAGACATCCCTGTACAGGGAAAGAGTATGGTACTAGAATGATGTGGGTCTTGGTTCAAACCCCACCACTTGGACTTTCCAGCCCTTGGCTTTAAGCAAGCCCCTTAGCCCTGCTTCAGCTTCCTCAGCTGTATAGAAGGTAACAGGATCTACTTTGGAAAGATTTTTTAAGTACTTGGGTAATTATATGCAAAATGACAGGTCAGGACGTAATAAGTATGATGATGATTGTCTAGTTTTCTTTGATTTCTCTTTGTAGCCATGGAGGTCTAAGTTTGTTTCAGTTGCCTTTGCTTTTAAACATTTTTTTCATGGTGTTTGTTTATATAAAGTAGATTTGGAATTTTCTAGATAATATGCTTCATGAAAATAGGAAATGTATCAGTTTTGTGCACTGTTGTATGCCCAATGACTGGCCCAGAGCAGAGGCTCAATAAATATGTACTGAATGAATGATTGAATGAGTGAATAAATGAATGAATGAATTAGGATGAAGTGGGGAGTACTTGTGCCCATAACTGTACTCATCCTCATTACACCAGGCATCAAGTTTTCTGATTTGGAAATATCTTTCTAATATAACATTGTCCCTGAGGATGAGGGGGTCCAAAGACTTCCCATTCCCTCATTGGTCTGAATGATAATTCACATGTTCCCTTTTCTACTATTGCTGAAGATCTCTTTGGTTTGATTTTCATAATTACTTTCTCCATCTTTTAGGAGGGAGCAGAGGAACTCCAGCTCTGAGTATAACTTTAGATTTCATATGTGATTGTTATGGATACATTTTGCTCATTTTATCATGTAGATAGTAGTTCTGATTTTTCAATATAGTGCTTTCAGCAGCTGAGCCCAGGGAAGCCCACATTTGTGGATAGATGGTTTAATATCATGCTATAAGAATAATACTTTAATAAACTATCCATTAATGAAAAAGCACATAATTAGTTGTATTAACCATTGGCTATAGGTTCACAAAGAAGATATTACCAAAGTGATTTATAGAGACTGATGCTTAGCACTGAATTTTAAAAATCAATTAAGAAGAAATGTTAATAAACCAGGTATTTAATATTTATGAGATATGGAATTATAAAATCAGAAAGGATGGGAGAAACTTCCAAGGAGATCTTTTAGAGAAAAAAAAATGAAAGGAGGTGGCATCAACAAAATGAAACCTAGTAATTAAAATCCAGTGAGTAATGATCTACTTTTCTTTATAAAATGATGCTGGGCCTCGTTCTGATGATAATCTGATTCTCTGTGATAAGTACAGTAGCAGGGAGGGACAATGCTTTGAAAATGGGCTTTGTTAAAAGAACAAAGCTTTCTCTTTTCAGCCTCATCCGTGATATCTGATCCCTAAATCTGATACAAACACATTCCCTTCCTCTGCCTACCAATAGGAAAGGGGGGGATGGGCTGAGGGCATCTTATGTCTGAAACAATTTATCATTTTGCAGTGAGATGTGTCTCCCTAAAGTGTCACTTTGTCTTATATCCTTCCAATATAATGGATGATGATGTATTATTGTAGTAGGAGTACAAGTTCATTTCTGAAATGTAAAACCCAAGAGATGAGTATAGGTATTCAGCTCATCTTTTGCCTATTGCTGCAGTCTTGCTTTTAAGACACCAACCTGACAGCTTATGCCCAAAGTGTAAAGTCTAATTGGCTGAGCTGGACCAGGGGAGAAAATTGCCTGCATAGGTAGAAGTGTTCTCAAAGGCCAGAGGCTCCATGGTCCAAGAAGAAAGATTTCAGCTACATCTGCATAGGTATCACTAAGATGTCAAGTCCAGGAGTGAGTAAGTTTAAACTGCTGGCCAGAAACTCAAGTGTGTGAAAAATAATCTTATTTTCCATTCTGCCAAGCTGGCAAGATAATCAGTCTTGGTCATTATTGGGATTCTATTCCAGTGTTGTGTCAAGCTCTTACACATAGTACAACTTCATCAATCATGGGACACCATCTGCAGTATTCACCACTGGGCTGCCCATTGTCCAAGCCTACAGAGGCCTTCTCTGCAGCTCACTGGTTTCTGCGCCACACTCAGGGTGCCTGAATCTTTGGCAAGGCTTGGAACCCCTGGGCCTAGAGCCCAAACTTTCTAGAAATCCCTTGGAGTCTTTTTCTTGGAAGTCCTCACACTACCCACAGAAGAGTGGGAGTTCTTACGAATCTTCTACTTTCCAGTCTTAAGAACATCTTTCCTCTGAAGCACTAAGTGTTAGATAAACCCAAAGGCTGAATAGTCAGAGTGTTAGCAATGTAGGGACTTGGGTGTGCGCACGCACACGCGCACACACACACGCACACACACTTTTAGAAGAATTGGTATTACAAAAAATTCATCTTATTGATCAAAAGAAATATAAATGTAATTGGATTTCTTTTTTTTAATGTTTATTTATTTTTGAAAGAGAGAGAGATAGAGCATGAACTGGGGAGGGGCAGAGACACACACACATAGAACCTGAAGCAAGCTCCAGGCTCTGAGCTGTCAGCACAGAGTCTGATGTGGGGCTCAAACTCACAAACTGCAACATCATGACCTGAGCTGAACCCAGATGCTTTACCAACTGAGTCACCCATGCACCCTCAGTTGGATTTCTTTTTATTGATGTTATGAGTTAATATTGTTTCTATTTTGATTTATGTTTGGAAGATGGTAATGTTGGCACCATATTCCTCTCAGTCAGGGTCTCTAGAATTTTTAATCTTGTCCAGAAGGCACTTCTCTTCTCTTTCTCCTCTCAGGTTACCATTAAAATCACTTTCCAGAGGTCTTTCAGGGGTTTTTCTGCTTTCCCCCCAGTTGGATATGTGGGACCTTGGAGGTGGGTAAACAAAGAAAAGGAAATACTCAAGATCTACCTACCTGTGTAGAGTTGTTGCTTTTCCAGGGAGTAGAGAATAGAGGGACAGCATACATATATGCCATTAATATTCTGCTTCACAGCTCATGATAAGAAGTTATAAACATGATAGGAACAAAATTTGAAAACTGTGTTTAGTTTTTTCAGGATCAAGGCAAGGAATTATAACTGCTATGTGAAAGGGGGCTATGTTTATGGGTGAAATGCCCATCTGTTATTTCTGACAATTTATTTCAAATGACACTGATCTTGGATTTGTTGTAGTTGAAGGAAGAGCTCTTTCTGGTAATTTTTCTCAACATCCAAGATGGATTCTTTTTTTAAGTTTATTTATTTATTGTGTGAGGGAGAGGCAGAGAGAGGGAGAGACAGAATCCCAAGCAGGATCTGCACTGTCAGTGCATACATAGGCTTGAACCCACAAACTGGGAGATCATGACCTGAGCCGAGATCAAGAGGCCGACACTTAAGCCACTGAGCCACCCAGGTGCCCCAAGCTGGATTCTTTAAGAAACAAAATATTTAGTTATTTTTTTTTTGTATTTTTGCCACTTGGAATAGATTTTTTTCCCCTAAAATAAATTCTGTTCTACCCTGCTGTTTTTTTTTTTAAATTAACACTTATTTATTATTGAGAAATAGAGAGAGCATGAGCAGGAGAGGGGCAGAGAGAAGAGGAGACACAGAATCCAAAGCAGGCTCCAGGCTCCGAGCTGTCAACACAGACCCGGACACAGGGCTTGAACCTACAAACTACTACCCTGCCTTTTACATGGAAGAAGAGGACACAGTTTACCTCTCCCTGCAGCTCCCCAACACTCACTCTCATCTGGGTTTTTATATTAAGCAGAGTCCTCTCATGTTCTGGGGAAAGCTTTGGCCTCCTGCATTGTGGCCATCTCTCACCTCATTCTAGGTTCTTTTCTGGTCTTTTTTAGGTTCTTCTCTAATCATTTGTTATCAGAGAGGAAACCTAACACCTCAACTTTGGATACCTACCAAATAAGAGCAAATGAGCTCTGGGCTGGGACCCATGCCTGGCTTTGGGGCAGGGCCTTCATGGCAGCCATTTTAATTACATCATCAACTTTAATTGAGGAAGGTTTATTAAATAAAAGTGAGGTACAGTGTATTTGATGTTCTAAATTAAACTTCATAAGACACCAAGTTGTAGATACTTTCATCTTCTTTTTATAGTTGCTCTAGTAGACCCTGGAGCAGATCAGAAACTTGCCCAATGCTCTTAGACTTGACACAAGTTTTTCAAACTATGGGTCACAATCCTTTGGCAGGTCATGAAATCAATCCAGTGGGGCAAGATCAGTTTTTAAAAGTTAGAATAAAATAAAATAGAAAATATCAGAATAGATGACACATACAAAGCCTAAGTACTTTTGTTTGTGAACTTTTGTTTCAGTCACACATATATAAGTATGTGCGCGTGCACGTGTGTGTGTGCATTTCTGGACTGTGTTGCGGTATGAAGTTTATTTACTATTTGGGTCCCAATTCAAAATATTTGAACAACTCTGGTTGTTCTGCACTTCCCCAGAGAGTAAGGCTGTTTAAATGTGACTTCTGGGAATATGGCTGACATCAGAACTCCTTCCAACCAAACCAGATAAGATGAAGGGTCTACTATTTATTACAGAAAAGTTAGAATTTCCTTATAAAGCTATGGACATAAAACCATTGAAGCACTGGGATATTTGCTTGAATTCAAAAGACCACCAGGGGCCATCCCAGTCACTATCTAAATCACTGAAGGTTTTCATCATTAGCAGACAATGTCTATTTTACCCTAAAGGACAATAGCTGCTATCTAAATGCGCTAAATTCTCACAGGCTCTATTTTAACCTTTATAATGACTATGAGGTTGGTGTTGCTGCGCACAGCTTAAGATGAAGACACTGGTATACACAAAGGATGACTGAGTCATGTGCAGCTTGGTTTCTACACCATTAGGTCTAATTTAGAAGGAAGGATATTGATACCATATCTTCCCTCGGAGTCTGTTCCCTCAGTATTTAACAACTTAGTTTTTTTTTCTGGGGAAAGATTTTTTCTGAATCTAATTTAGATTGCTCATGCTATAGTTGAAGCCCTTTCCCTCTTTGTCTCCTTTGTGGTGGCAGAGAACAGCTGGTCACCCTCCCAACGACAATGATGTGCCGTCAAGGAGGGAACAGTAATTGTCTTCCTTCAGAACCAACAATATCAGCTCCTTGGACCATTTTTCCTCAGCCCTATTTTCCACCAACCCTTCAATTACTTCTTTGTTTCTTGTCCAGTCCTTTGAGAATGGCTCCACAGCTTAACTCCTTACCAGCCCAGGATGTCAGACAAGACAAAGTTTGGGCACTTCTAGGTTATGTTCCCTTGAACTTCCCTAGGATAGGCAACACAAGGCTGATTTCTAATCCGCATTCAACCTCAGGGGCTCCTCCCTGACACTTCACACCCAGATCTTGCCTTCCTATGCATGTACTCACAACCAGAGAGGACACACAGACCTCCCTGCATTGTGTGCTGACGTTCATCATAGCTTCCTTACCTGCCCCACAGCAGGCTGCCCTTCCCCACTCCCCAGATATCCTCACAACTTTCCCTTCTTTAAAGGCTCAGCTCTGCCTGATAACCAGAAGGGTGTAATCTCACTTACCCTGACAAACTGCACACCTTTTCTGTTTCTCTCTAAGCCCTTTTGACTTTCTGACTCAGAATCTTTGTGTACTTATCATTCATTTAAAACACTAATTTGCAGTTTAATTTTAAAACAGGCAGTATGTTCATGTAGTATACAATCCAAAAGGTGCAAAAAGTACACACAGCAAACATTTTTCCTAATACCTTGTCCCCCCAAAGCAGGCAACCAGTGTTACCAGTTTCTTACATATCATTTCAGACATATCCAAACTGTGATTTTATGTGTGTGTATATATATATATATACATACATATATATGTATTTGTATATAAATGTGTATACATACGCCTGTGTATCCACAAATTGGATAACAACTACACACATTTTTCTGTATTTTCTTTTCAATGAGTAGTTTAGCTTGAATGCTATACCAGTTATGAGTTCATAAAGACCTTCTGTGGGGCACCTGGGTGGCTCAGTTAGTTAAGTGTCCAACTTTGGCTCAGGTAATAATCCCATAGTTTGTGAGTTCAAGCCCCGCATCAGTGTCTCTGCCTTTAGTGCAGATCCCATATTGGAAACACACACACACACACACTCTCTCTCTCTCTCTCTCTCTCTCTCTCTCTCTCTCAAAACTAAATAGACATTAAAAACAAGAGCTTCCCCATCTTCTCTGTGGCTGTATAAGTTTCCATTCTATGGATATACCCTAATTAATGTCACCAGTTTCTACTGAAGCACATTTTGTTCTAAGAGCATAGGCTTTGGAATCAGACTACCCTGACAGATTTCTGGTTCATCACTGATTAGCTATATGATGTTGAGTAACTTACTTAACTTCTCTATGCCTCCTTTTTCTCATCTGTAAAATGGGAATTATAACAGTACCTCCTTCCTAGGGCTGTTGTGAGGACTAAATATGAGAATCAATGTAAAGTGCTTAGAACAGTGTGTGGCACGTAGTAACCTCTCAATAAATGTTGGCTTTTGATTAGGTTGTTTCCCAGATTTTTCTATTGCATTCTATGCTGCAGGGAACAACTTTGGACATAGGAGTGCTGTCCAAATATATAACAACCCTTACAGCACAAGCACCGAGCAAGCAGAATGAGGCTGGCCACAGTGCAGAAGCATGGTCTTGGAGGTCCCTGCAGTATCAGGTGTACCTCTTTTTTTTTAATATAAATTTTAGTTAGCTAATATACAGTGCAATATTGGTTTGAGGAATGGAGTTCAGTGATTCATCACTTACATACAACGCGCCCAGTGCTTATCATAACAAATGCCCTCCTTAATAGCCATCACCCATCTAGCCCATCCCGCACCTCCTCCATCCACCCTCAGTTTGTTCTCTTCAATTGCCTGGTTGCAGCAAGGTCTGGGGTTTGGAGGAAATGACTAGATGACAGGGCAGCAGTGGGGGGCTGGGTGGACTCAGGACAGCTGTGTTTACCAACAAAAAAGAATTTTAATATTTTAATCATCAGTACAGTACACCTGGGACATACCAGGTGAATTTAGCCTGTGTTCAAGTATAATTTCATGCATCTGAGTGTGTATCTTTTAGGATAGACTCTGGGAAGGGGAATTACTGGATAAAAGGTTATGCACACTTGCAATCTGTCCTCCTTGGAGATTGTACCAATATATATACCCACCAGCAATATGTGAAAGCACTTGTTTCTTCATCCTCACTGGCACGATATGTTAGCAAACTTCTTTTTATATTTGTCCATCTGATAGATGAAAAATGATATCTCAGTATAGCTTACATTTCTCTTACTGTAACTGAGTGTGAATGTCTTATGTGTTATCAGCCATTTATATGTCCTTTGTTGTCTTCTATTACAGTTCTTATTATGATTGAGTTTACATGTCTTTATATGTTGGAAAAAAGAGAGGGAAGCAAACTGTAAGAGACTTAATGATAGAAAACAAATTGGGGGCTGCTAGAGGGAGGTGAGTGGGGAAATGGACTAAATGGTTGATGGGGATTAAGGAGGGCACTTGTGATGAGCACTGGATGTTATATATAAGTGATGAATCACTCAGTTCTACTCCTGAAACCAATACTTCCCTATATGTTAACTAGAATTTTAAAATTTGAAGAAAACAATGTCTTTTCATATCTTTAGCTGTAATTTGTACAACTTCTTCTATGTATCATCTTTGCATGCACTTTACCCATTTTTCTTTTGTGTTGTTGATCTTTTTCTTATTGATTTGTTCTTTATTTTAGTTAACTGTAGAGATTTTATGAGTACCTGTAATAGGCTTGGTGCTGTGCTAGGACAAGAGATGGAGACACTAAAAAAACACCACCACAGGACTTGCCTTCAAGGAGCTTACAAACTAGTAAAAGAGTTAGATGAGGATATAAACAATTGCAATAATGAATAAAAAATGCATGGAGGGGGGTGAACATGGAGTGCCTAAAGGATACAGAAAAGAGATAACATTTTCACATGGGCCATGCTGATTAGGGAATTCTGCAAAGGGTGAACAAAGTCTTTCAGTAGTAGATGTTTAATACATGATTTGTTTGGCTCCTCTGTTTCAGTATCATGATTTTCTAAGGAGACCAGCATCATGATTTTCACCATATCTGATGCTGCTCTATTGTCATGGCCTATATTCGATCCCTGGAAACACAAAAGGAATAGTGTAAATACAGTGTCACCACCATTGTGAAGGTCTGAAAATATGTCTTCTTGATGATAAGTAGATTTGTCCCCATTGAAGAAAGATAGCTTACCATTGAGCAGTCAGCTGAATTTCCCAAACAGATGGGGGGCCTTTTCAATTATAAAATGGACCATGTCCTCAAATGTGTTATTTGTTATACCTATTAATCATCTTTTTAGCAACCTCTGGGTTTAAAACGCAGCTTGGATATAATATAGCACTCAGGCCCAACACTGACCTTCATCCTTCTATTATATCTTTTATTGAGAACCTGCTGTGAATGTTTCACATCCAATTAACCCGTAGAGAGGCACATGGCGTTAAATGGGTCATCCTATTTTAAGATTATTTTTTTTAATAAGAGTTGAATGCAGTTTGGACAATCCACTCCAGCTGGGGCTGGAACAATTGAACACAAGCCTTGGGCAGAACAGAAGTTCTAAACAGCATCCCTTATGCGTTGTTTGTAGTGCACCGCAGACTTTTGCAAGTCATAAACTGTCTAAGCAGCTTGTACTTTATCCACCAAGGTTGAGAGTCACTGCTTCAGCTCTCAGCAGTGCCAGAGGAAAGAACTCCATGTTCCTATCAGGAAGACTTCATGTTGTCTGACTTAATAGAATGGACCAGCTATGCAATTTGTGGGGCTCTGTGGTAAGTTAAAATATGGGACCCTCTGTTAAAAAATTAAGGAGTTTCAAAACAATGACAATAAACAATTAAGCACAAGGTCTTCTAGGTTAAGGACCCTGTATGACTGCACAGGTTGCATGCTCATGAACAGCGCTGTTAATGGACCACTGAAAGCTGCAATGGATCAGCACAGCACAGACCCCTGGGACCACAGATGTGGAAGGTCCCTTGGCTGTCATCTGGTTGAGCATCCTCATTTTGTAGGTGAGGAAACTGGGGCTTAGAGAGATTAGATGAGTTGCCCCCAAAACCATGGGTGGGGATAAGCAGAGGCAGATGTATAACTATAAAAAAATTTTTAAATGTTTATATTTGAGAAAGAGAGAGAGAGAGAAATCATGAGCAGGAGAGGGGCAGGAGCAGGTGGAGATACAGAATCTGAAGCAGTCTCCAGGCTCTGAGCTGTCAGAACAGAGCCCGATGTGGGGCTCCACTCAGTGAGCTATGAAATCATGACCTGAGCCAAAGTTGGATGCTTAACCAACTAAGCCACCCAGGCTTCCCTGGATCTATAACTAAAGACATAATGTGACAGAAATATGTGGAGAAGAGAGGTACAGATTACTTGTCCCATCCTGAAATTTATAGTTTCACCTACTATAAAACCATGACTTATGTTACACTTTTTTAAGTAGCTAATTTTATGTACTTCTGAGAGTTCTATCACATTTCCATCAATAATATTTTCTTACCAGGGAATATAAATTGAATGTATGTCCTTTCTCTATACCCTTGGTTTCCCTACCAAATTATGCCCTAAATTGAAGCCTCATCAGCCTGGGTTCTATGATCTTTTGACTAACCAGTGCTTAGTTAGATCTATGCTGTGATCTTACAACTGTGTTATGTTGAAATCTAGGCCTCATCAACACGCACACGTGTACATGAAACAAAAGCTCTAGTAATTGATATGTACCTTTCTATTTGCAATGGTAATATTTGCTATGCTATTTTAAACAAACGCTCTATTTCACTGAAAACAAGTAAATACTGGTCATGACCCATGAACTTGATTTTATGAACCACTAATGGGTCATGTCACACAGTTCAAAAGATGCTGCTTGGATGTCCACGTTGCTTCTATGCTGGGAGGGGTAAGTGAGGATGGGAGGCATCTCATAGGACATTTCTTCTGGACAAGAGAAAAACCAACAAGGCCACCATGTACTAGCAAAGGGCAAGAAATAGACACATTTAGGTCCTATTAGGAGAATATAAATTGGCACAATCTTTCTGAAATCAGTTTGCTAAGTGTGTTATCGAATCTTAAGGATTTTAAGGATTTAGAATCTAAGGATTTAGCTACAAAGGATGATCATTGCAATATTATTTATAATGGAGGAAAATTGGAAACAAGTGAAAGTTTCAACAATAGGTGATTGATCAAATGAGGGCACATATCTATGAACTGAATATTACATTGCTATTAAGTGTTATATGTATAATAAAAGATTTAGTGATATTAAAATATTTATGATTCAATACAAGAGGAAAGCATATTCAGAACAGTATATACCATATGATGCCATTTTTATAAGAAGAGAAGATGTGACATATCTATTAGCATTAAAAGTTAAGAAAGAAACACATCGGTGTTAATAGTATATTCTATGATTTTACAGGTTGTAAGAATATAAGTGAATTGTATTTTCTTCTTTATGATTATCTGTATTTTCTATTTTTCTACAATGACCATTGATACTTATGAATTAAAAACAATAATAGCAATAATAGACTTCTCCAAAAAAAGGGAGGGGCAAGGAAGATACAAAAAGCAAAGTGCATTTGACCTAAGATGAAAGGAGAAACTAACTTGAGACCTCCTGAGTACAATATAGTAATGTTCTATCTCATGGGTTACATGTTAAAATAGGTTGTGAATATTTTATTTTCAAAAGGTTCTGATCATTAAGATTGGCTGTCCAGGTTCAGATGAATGTTCAACTATGTTCTTCGCCATCTATAGGAGAGCTATCTCTGCAATGTAGACCCCATGACTTCAGTGAGTCACTTAGAAAAAGGTGATTGCAGTGAGATGGGTCAGATTCTGGTATGGTTCCAGTTTCTTTTTTTTTTTTTTTTGCTTATCAATAATTACTTTATTTTTTTATTTTTTATTTTA
>NW_027531504.1:1784978-1785220 GCF_008692635.1 Crocuta crocuta | reverse complement strand
AAAAGAAAAGGAAAAAAGAAGAAAACCGATGGACAAAGAACGGTTTAAAGCATATAACCGGATTTCCCAGCTACAGTTAAATAGCCGTGTGTATGCAGTGCTGGTTGAAGAGCATAGAGAATGAGAGAGAAGACTGGGTGGGATGAGGCAAAATTGGAAATAGGATGAACAGGCAGAAGGGACACGAAGCTTTTTTCAAAGAGGTAAAGGGTAGAATATGGTTGGATAGGTGAGAGAAGGAT
>NW_027531504.1:1646443-1784973 GCF_008692635.1 Crocuta crocuta | reverse complement strand
AAAAAAAAAGAAAAAAAAAAAAAAACCCAAAAACAAAAAAAAACAAAACACAAAAAACAAAAAGAAAAAAAAAAAACAAAATAAAAGGGGAAAAGGGAGGAGGGCAGCTCTCAAACAGGGATGGGCGTGTTTTGATCCAATGAGTCAGGCGGGAGTTCTGCCTGGAGGTTGTAGGGAGGAGAGTGGCAGCGCTCCACCTCGCTTTTATAGGCGTGTAAACTTTCTGGGCCAGGGGCTCAGTCAGAGTTTGTTGCACTTTTCAACCCAGGCCAGTCCCAGCCTCCAAATCCTAGGCCAAGCATCTCACTGAAATTTCCTCAGGCAATCCCCTGGCTTCCCCCTCAGGGCAANGCGCTGAGCCCGCTGGAGTGAGGAAATCAAGTTCCCTTTGTGTCTCAATCACCCAAAACACGAACTGGAGGTCACATCTGCCAGGGTTTAGCGCTCTGCCTTCCCTCTAGGGCTCCAGCCAGCTAGGAGCACGGACGCGCCTCCTCAGGGGTCCAACCCCGCCTCGAGGGTAATGGCTGCAGGCGCGACCTCTCCCAGCCAGCCAGGAGCCCGCACAAAGAAGCAAATCGCAAGCGCAGCCCCTCCTGGGCGACTTGGAGCGTGGAGGGGCCTGACGCGCAGGTATTTTGTGCGCAAAGATTTTCTACACCCCGAGCAGAGGATTTTCCCCGGAGCGGAGGTTTTTCTGTTTCGGACTCTCTTTTTCCCTTCTCACTCCCCACAGAGGGGGTGGCCCGTCTCTCCAGTCTCCAATTCAGGCCCGATTTTTACTTCCCCAGTTTGCACTCACGTTAGAAGGCTTTCTCAGTGGAATCTGCGTCCTTTCTCTCCCCATCTCTTGGGTGTGGTACGGTTTCCTATGGCTTCAGATCTTTTCCGTGTGATGCCTGGGCGCGAGTGCAGGTACGGAGCTCCCTACTTCTCCGCCATCTTCTATACAAAAAAAAAATCTGGTTCCAGTTTCTGGAAGATTTCACATCTGATTGTGCCTGCCAGTTGCTTCCCTTTGCTGTTTTCATACCATGCATTTTCATATGATATTTCATGTTGATTTTCATAATAATCCTATGAGGTGGGCACTGTTTTCCATTATTATATTCTTTTGGAGGGAAAAACTAAGACCCAGATATTGACTTGCACAAGGTCATATGACAAAATGAGGGTCAGGACTCAGACCTAGGTCCCTGACTCTAATATTAGCCCATACTTTTGGCACTGCCCGTACCATGTTGTCCTAGGTCTTAGAAATTTTCTCTGGTTTGAGAGCACAGCTTCTTGAGGGCTGTGATGCCTTACCAGAGAAAAGAAGTTATTTAAGGCTGTAGTATAAGGACTGTTGCGGACACACTTCTGATAAGATCAGTTTAGCGTTGGGACAGAGATTCACACTCACATCCAGGACTGAGCCAATGGGGAAAGAGGCCAACTCAACTATCCATACTCTCTTTCCTTCCCTCCCTTTTGTGCATTCTAGAGTCCCCCTGTGGTCACTGCCTGTGAAGCTGAGTGCCCAGTTTCTGTTCTCTGACTGTGGTGGTCACCCACGCCTCCTGTCCCTAGGTTAGGTTACACTTTTGCTACAATATTAACAGTTTACCTGTTCTGCTTCCCATTTGCTTCATGATCTTTTATCATCCTTAATCTGTGATAAACTCATTCATTAAGATGGATGGGAGGAATTTTCAATTTAAAAAAGGAGGAATCCTCAAGAAGACAAAGAAACAAAAACATTAATCAAAAAATATTAATTTCTATGAATAGAGATCCTTTTGTGGCAGAATGGTTTTTCTGCTGCACACCTAACACTATACCAGAATTGATCACTAACAATATGTTAATGACTTCCCTCATCTATATTCTTTTCAGCAATTAATTAAAATATCCCAGTTCTGATAAGCATTTCATAAATACTTTGATCTCACTTTGCCTGCGTTAGTAGTGGAAGAAAATGTAGGAGAAACTATATCAGCTTTGAAGAAAACAAACCCAAGTTGAAAGCCCACCTTTGTTGTTTTTGACAAGTCACTGAATCTCTAAGTCTTGGTTTCCTCATTTGTAAAGTGGAGTAATACTTCCTAGCTTCTAACTTATAAGGACTGAATGTAAGAAGCCCTCATGCCCCCGGTGGCGTGCTGAATTGGCTTGTCCTGGTTCCTAAGAGCCAATTGTTAAATTTTCAGGAACTTTCTGAGTTGGTTGTTAAACATAGCTATTAGTAAAAATTAAATAAACTTACAATTAAATACATTTTAAAAACAGAGGTAATAAATACTCAAAACTCATCACATGCTAGTTATTTTACTATATTTTACAATTATCTCTGCTCTTGTGGTTAATTCCATCTATTGTATCTGTAAGGTGGAAATACTAAATAATGGTGTGACACTGTACATTTCTCCCCAACCTTGTGTTGAGTAACACCTTGTTGATAGTGTGGCCACGATGAGAATATTTACACCACCGAAATGAGCAAAATCTATAAATCAGGATCTGATTTATTGCTTTGTTGATTACATAAGACAAGCAGGGCTGGTGGGCAAAATTTGGCCCGTGGATAATTTTGTATAGCCTGGAAACTAAGAAGTTTCATATTTTTTAAAAACAACAGAGATCATATGTGGCTGCAAAACCTAAAGTATTTACTTTTTGGCCCATTAGAGAAAAGTTTGCTGAGGAGAAAATGTTAATAGTAAAGATTAAACTTAAAAGCGCCTCATGCTTGTAGCTTTACATTGTGAGGAGCACACACATCAAAGTGAAGAAATGTCTTCCAGTGTCTGAAAACTATTATTTGGTTCAGCAAAGAAGCTGCTTATGTCACTGATTAATAAGTGAATTTCTAACATATATGTTGCAGCTGAAAGAGGGATCAGTTTAATGAATGTAATTTGTGTGAGGGTAACAGTTCCACAGTACACTGCACATGTGATTCCATGACAGCAAATCTAGTGGGAAAAGCATTAGTGGACTAGAATGCAGTTCCATTTATTAAATCATGGTTGAAAACCAGCTACCAATACAAGAGAATTCAGCAAAGCTAAGTAAAAGGATTCTGTGAGAGTCAATTGGCTACATGGAATTTACAATATACCAAAACTCTGTGTTTTATTATTATTTGTGAAGCGTGTTACACATCTGTTATATCTAAAAAGTTGAAATATATGAGCGTGTGTCTGTGTATGTACTCATCTCTCTGAGAGCTATCTGTTAAACATTCCCCAGCCCACCACTGCCCCCACCCCTATTTCTTCATGCCTCCTCCATACTCTGTTGAAAAGCACTGGCCTTCTTTTTCTTCATGGGATCCTCCAAGCTACCTCCTGGCTCAGAGCTTTGCTATTGCCTTTTCCTTTTCTCCTCAATACCTTTCACTCTCAAGACTCCTGAGCTCCTTCAGATCTAGACTAGCTGGGCAAACGTGATAGTGTCAAATACCAGGGAAAACAACAATAGCCAATGCTTAGATAGCACTTCTATGTATCAGATTCTCTATATGTAGCAGCACATAGCAGATATGAATTGATTTAATCTTTATAATAACCCCATGAAATGGGTAGTAATTATATGTCCGTGTTACAGATGAGGAGATCTAGGGATGTAAAGTAAAATCCTAAGGTCTAAGGCCACACAGCTCATACGTGGCAGAGCTGAGGTTTGGATACAAGTGATAGATTCCAGAGTCTGTGTCCTTCATCATCATCTTCCACTGCGACTGGTGAGAATAGCATAGGCTTCTGCTATCCAAGAAGAACTGGTCTGGCAGTCATTCAGGAGTCTTCAGGCAGCCCAGAGCTGCAGAGCAGGATGAGTGTTATCACAGACTCTCCAAATCAGAGTGGGTAACTTAAAGGGCTGAATTCCTCTTCTTCCTTGTGATGAGGGGTGTGTCTGGGGGTATGCTTCAGTATATAGGGAACCCATAGGTATAATGAACGTGAGCCTAAAGGACCGACACATGTTGTTTAATAAGAGGACTAAAATTTAGCATTCTTAAGAGATTTGAACGTAGAACTTTCACTAACTTTACCAAGGAACATTGGCACATGCACACACACACACACACACACCCATGTGTGTGCACAGGCATGCTACTTTGGAAAGTTGTTCTTTTCTCAGATCACTCACTGATTTAGCTAACGAATAGTTATGCAATCAATTTTCCATGAGATGTACTATGCTAAGACCAGGGATGGATATAAAGGCAAGTTGGCTACTGTGTGTGTCCTCCAGAAATTTTGTTCTTATAAAAGAGATAGCAGGTAACTCTAATAGACAAGTTCAGAAGAATTAAGGGACAATGAGGGAACTACAAATACAGGATGACAAGGGTTTGGTGGGCAGCATAGAGGCAGATGAGGAATGGGGCTGGCTTCAGGGAGGACACAGCACATGTGGTGGGCCTGACAGACCTGAGGATAGAAAAGGAAGGTGATTTAGTTAAAAGGAAGAACTTGTGCAAACCCACGGAGGTCAGAGAGCTTGGCATAGGTGTGCAAGTAGTCAAGGTCCGTAGAGAGACAGGATGTGAGAAAATGCTAGAAAGACAGATTAGGGCTAGATTGTCAGAGGTGGAAGAGGTTCTAAATGTCAAACCATAGCATTTTAAAATTATTTTCTGGGCAATGGGAACCCATTGGGAGTTTTTGATTAGGAGAGTGTCTAGCAGGGTGCTTGCTGGGTACATAATATGCAGACAACCAATCAATATTAGTTCAATTGAGAAAGCAAAAAAGTAATAATGGCTAAAATTTATTGTGCACTTTCTGTAGGTCAGGCACTTTTTTCAAACATTTTATACGTTTTTAACTATGCATGCAAGTGTCACCACATCCCATGAGATACTCCATTTCCACCTTCCAGAAGAGGAAGCTAAGACTCAGACAGGTTCCATATCTTGCCCAGGGCTGTGACAAACAGGCAGGCATCTGACCGTAGCCCAAGCTTTATGCCTCTATGAAACTTGGAAAGCAGAGAAAGAAGAGATATGAGGCCAATGCTGTTCTTCAGAAAGGAGGCTGTGGTAGGCCCAAATTAGCAGAGGAACAGGGTGGGTTGGAAATAAGAGACATTCCAAAGATAGAATCCACATGAATCTGTTATTACTTGATATAGGAGGCCCAGGAGAGGGAAAGGGTCAAGAAGGCTCAGTTGCTAACTTCAGTCCCTGGGAAGGTGGAGGAGCTATTAAAAGAAATTGGGGGGAGGGGAGAGGACAGTTCCAGTTTCAGACCATGGATGCAGAAACCTGGGTCCTCAGAACCCTGCAAAGCAGTCTGAGGAGAAATGTTTTAAAAGGCAAGCTTCAGGGCTCCTCGGCTGGCTGGGTCCCCTTCCCTACTCTGGAGCTCTGGGAGTTGTCCTGGGAATCTCAAGGCTCTCCCAAGGTTCCTTTCTATGTTTATATCATTTATCAGGGAAAGGATTGTTAATGACTAATCTGTGTTCATGAGGCACGGAGCCAAGAATGAGATGTTGCTGCTGAGCCGGAAGGCTGCCTGTGATCATCTACAGCTTTTGCTAGAACTCTCCCCTCTTCCGCCTCCTCCTCACCCCACTGTCTCCTGGACTCACCCCAATGCAAACCCAGGTTCTGAGCATTTGTAGCACAATTGCTGCGATTTGGAAGTAGACTGGACTCAGAATCCTCCCAGGGCCTTGAAAGTTCATCTCCGACCTGAGACAATCCAAGTGAGTACCTAATTCCTCTGGGAAGGGTGTCTATCTCAAGGCAACAGAGGGGAAGTTATCATTTAAATTTTTTCATTAACATTAGGAAGTGAGTCAATGAATGAATTCTAAGTAGAGTTTGATATAAAACCCTGAAAACAAGAAGGGAGAGAAACTTTAAAAACAAACAAAAGCAGCAGGAGTTATTGGGTCTAACCGTTGCTTACCTTATTGACAAATTATTTAGGAATATCTTTTAAACATTGTGGTCGCCCAGGAGAATCACCAGAGACTGTGAATTTCAGAAATGTTTCTGTTCTGATTCCATAGACAATTTGGCCTGTATAGTATGCTCTATTTTGGTGATTTATTAAATCTTGCTGTGAGTCTGGGAATATTGCTAATATCAAATGACTTGGGGACTAGGGACAGGAAAATATTTAAGCCATTCTTAATTGAGATAAAAGTTTTTCCTAGGAGAAGAGTAGGTTTAAAAGCTTTCTCTTTTAATTTTGTTGTAAACCTGCTTTCTATTTATCATATTAATATCAGATGGAGATACTAAAAAAACATGGAAAATGTTAGGAAGAACTTCAATATTAAAATTGTACAAGGTCTGACTCTATGGGTAAGGCATCTCCTGGTCTGCTTACTGTCATAGTGAATTAAGCAACTGAAAGGTGAGCCTGGATTGTTTCTCTTAACTGATTTTTTATTTAGAAAGGGGGAGGGGATACACGTGGCTCATTTTGGATTCTTTCTCTGGGAAACTCACCTGAGTTTTAAAGAAATTTGATGTGCCACTGGCACTGCCTTAGAAGGACTTTGGCAGTATTAACAGGAGAAATAGAGAATGATGTTGAGGGAACCGTCACTGGGTTTCTAGCTGTAATTTTATGAAATGGTAGACACTTTCATCTTTGAGTCACTCCCCCACTCTCCCCACTCCAAATTATGGACCTGTGCCATTTGCACCGTGGACTTTTCTCTTTTGCTGAGAATGTTGCAATGTGGCTGATGCAACTTGAAGGTAGCTGATAAGTACCAGCCAGGGACAGCACACTCTTGTCCTGAGACCCTTCCTCAGTATTTGCAGCAATGTTTTTCTCCAGGCTCCTCTGCCCTCTTCTCATAGTCGGAGAAAGAAAGTAATGTAATCTGGTCTTCCCACACCTTCCATACCTCCCAAATCTGGCCAGATTGTAATGGAATACCCAATAGTTGTGAGGCCCTGAGTATTTTGTAAGGAAAAGAAAAGAAAAGAAATGTGTGTATGTGTTCATGAGTGTGTAGTGGAGCTGATTTTGAGTGTCTGCTGACAGGTCACAGGCTTTGCCTAAACTGCCTGTTCCCTTCTCATAATAAGCCTACTTGAATTTTGTCTTATATTCATTTTTCAGATGAGCAAACAGAGGCTCAAAGAGGACAACTCATTTTTAAAAAACCAACTCTACCTCCAGTATGGGGCTAGAGCTCACAACCTTGCGATCAAGAGTCTCATGTTTCTACCAACTGAACCAGCCAGGCACCCCCGAAAGAGAGCAAATAGATTATCCACAATTACACAGTTAGGAAGTAGCAGGTCCTGAACATGAGCACAGGTCTTTCTGACTCCAAAGTCTTTTCCTTGCTATCCTGACATTGTTGGAGGCTGGGAAAATTTGAAATCTGGAATTATGGGAGAACAGCGGACCAGCCTACAAACATTTCAGCTGGCAGGAGTGATGTGTTAGCCGTAGCAGAGTTGTGAAGATTCCCAAAGCTTCATAGGGTGTTTTCTACTGACTGCACCATGAGCAGGGGAAATGGAAATTTTCAGCACTATCTGCTTTAACCCAGAGGTCAACCTGGGAGCGTTGGTTGGAGATTTCAGTTATGAGCATCTTTATTAAAGACTCCATGAACCCGCCATGGTGCTATGATTAGGGATGTCCAAGAGAAACTCAGCACTCTATTGGTTCACAGAGTCTGCAGGTTATGAAAGCCTGGAGAATACACGTCACCATGTGATAAATTTTAAAAAGCTCACATTGTCCTCAGGTGAATGAATAAAGGAAAGCATGAAGGTATGTGTTCTTTTCTTGATAGGAAGAGTTTCCCCTTCATTTTGCTATTAGTCTCATTTTCCTCTTATATCCTAGCAACATAGACTATGAAGGGGCTAAAAGAAAAATGACCAATTTTCTTCTTCCCAGGTATTTCCTATTGTGGTGTTATTTCCTGCCAGTGGAGATGTGGCTACATACTATGCGAGTGTTTTTAGTTACTAGCTGTATGAGAGCAAACATCCTCTCTTCTCTCTTCTTACTCTATTAATTCTCTAACCCCTGTGCTCTCCACAGGCAGTTAGTTTTTAACTCACATTGCTCCTTTCCAATTTTCCTAATAAAGGAGTGTCTGCTATTCTTATTCTCTCTCCTTTTTGTAAATGTGTATCAATACAATGTTAATATAATGCAACTTGATGGCAAAGTGAAATACTGTACAGAAAGAGTAATATATTTTTTCTTTGTTAGGTCCAAATATTACAACAGGGTTCTGGTGACTAAAATTAATATGTGTGAATGTAATATAGATAGATGAAAATAAAATAGATTTTGATTAATTTTTATTTTTAAACATGAAATTCTAATGAAACTTTGAGATTTTACTTCCTGGGCTCTAAACAGAATCAATGTTGCAATGGACATCCTTGTGCATATGTGCAAAGGCTTATCCAGGAGCCATATTTAAGTATTAGAATTGTATTTTATTCTAATATACAGTGCCCAAGGGCCCTCCAAAAAGACTAAAAACTATGCCCTCACTAGCATAGTCTGTGATAATACATATTATCAAAATATTCTGATAGTCTGATAGGTGGAAAAAATGTCTAGTTATATTAATTTGCATTTTTCCAATTAATTTCAGATGTTTTGTATATTTATTGGATTTTTGTTTTCCTTTTGGTGACTTTTCCTCTTTGTATCCTTTGCCAATTTCTTTCTTGGATTGTTTATCCTTTCTGTTTTATTTATAGGAGTTATTTATGTATGGTTTGGACTAATTTTTGGCTGCTATTTATGCTGTAAACATTTATCCCAATTTGTTTCCTATATTTAACTCTGTTTATGGTATCTTGATTTCTTCCTTTTTTATTTTAATGAAGTCAAATTTATTGTTTTCCTATTTATTTACTATTTAATACATTCTTCTTAATCCCTACATTCATAAAGGTCATGAATGTATTTTCCTATATTTTCTCTCAATAATTTTATAATTTTAATGTCTTTGATCCACCCAAGACTTATTTGTAAGAATGATACAAGATAGAAATCTTTAATTTTTTTTCCCCTCAAAGGAATAGTCAATTTTCTGGACACCATTTCTTGAATAGGTCATCCTTCCCCTACTGACGCCACCTGAATCCACCAGCATTGTTCACACTGCTACACACAGCATGCTATTTCCCTTCCTAATGCCATCCGCACTGCATGCCCTCTTCCTAGTCTAAAGCCTACTCAAGATTAAATTCAAGAGGCAGCCCTCCACCCTCAGAAAGGTTTCCTAGTCACATGTATGCTTCACACCAACCAGTGATTCCCATTTAGAACAAATCCAAACTCCTTACCGCAGTCAACAAGGCCATATGAAAGCTGTCTTCTCTCAGACATCATCTGCCATACTCTCCCTTTGCTCACTCATCTCCAGCTTCACTGGCTTTGTTGTTCCTCCAGTATTCCAAGCCCAGGCTCTTAGAACTTGTGGACCACGCTGCCTTTGGATTTATTTCCCTCTTGCATGCTTAGTTCCTTGTCTTCCATTTCTCAGCTCAAATGTCCACTCTTCAGAGAGCTCTTTCTGGTTTGCTCTGTTCAAAATAGTGTTTTGTCCAATGGCATCACGTTATCCCTTGTCACCTTTATTTTCTTATTATCACTAGTGGAAATATCACTTTTTGTTTATTTCCAAATTATCCATCTCTTGCATTAGAATGTAGTGATTTTTTTCCTGTCTCATCTATCACTCTAGTCCCAAGATCTAGGTAAAAGCCTGACACATAGTAGAGAATTAATGAATGTTGAATGAACGAATGTCCTTGCTTATGTTCCTGAAGGGATGTGTGCTTACCTCTGTCATAGCAGCCCCCACACTATTTTAATTGGGTTTTCCTTGACTGATGTTTATACTAAGCTTCCTGAAGGATCATGATTTTTTTTTTCTCTTTCTTTCTTTCTTTCTTTCTTTCTTTCTTTCTTTCTTTCTTTCTTTCTTTCTTTCTTTCTTTTGGTCTTTATGTCTGGTGCTTGACACAGGGTCGATAAATGTAGATTGGCTGAATAAATAAGTGCATAAATGAATTCACTTGGCATTGACATTGGAACTTGACACTGAGATGCCATTTTTAAAGAGTAAATATATTACTTTATTTTAAAAAGTTTTTTTAACATTTATTTATTTTTGAGAGACAGAGAGAGAGAGAGAGAGAGAGAGCACAAGCAGTGGAGGGGCAGAGAGAGAGGAAGACACAGAATCTGAAGCAAGCTCCAGGCTCTGAGCTGTCAGCACAGAGCCTGATGCAGGACTCAAACTCACTAGCCGGGAGATTACCACCTGAGCCTAAGGTGGATGCTCAACTGACTGAGCCACCCAGGTGCCCCAGGAGTAAATATATTACTTTAAAGAAAATACTCACTTTCTTTAGACACCAGTAAAATAATAGCCAACATGCCATATTGTTCATTTGGGGGATTATAATCAGTTATCTAATACTATGTAACAAGCTACCCCAAAACTTAAAGGCTTAAAAAGATAATGATTTATTATTTATTGTAATTCCATGGGTTGGATAGGTGATTCTTCTGCTGGTTTTTCCTGGACTCAATCATACAACTGATTTCAACTGGAGAATCAATTAGGTCTTTCTCCCATGACTGAAGTCTCTGATATTGACTGTTCATTGGGATGCTTGGAATGGCCAAGTCTCTTTCTCCTGGAGTATTTCATTCCTGGCTTCTTTATAGCATGCTGACCTCAGCACATTATTCCAAGAGGGTGAAAACAGAGGTCACAGGTCTCTTGAGGCTTAGCTTCAGAAGTAGAACAATTCTCTTGGTCAAAGAGTCATAATAATAACAGCTTATTAAAGGGGTGGGGAAATAGAGTTTATTTAATAATGGGAAAAATGACAAAGTCAGCTTTTGGATCAAGATGGCACTGGTCTCACTAAAGCAATTTGCATAACACTTTATGGATTAATTATGAGCCTTTTTAGGACTCACTCTGTGCCTGAATATCTACATCGAAAATTTTTTGAGACAGACTCCTTTCTACCTGGGACATGTCAAGCTATTGTGGAATAAAGCTATGGGATAATGGAATAATGCCCCTTTATCTAGAATGCCTTTTTACCTAGATGTGAATATCTATTAGGCACCTTCTTAAGTTTTTTGAACTCTTAGCAAAGGATCTTAGAGCCACACCCATGATACTTATTACCCTGGGTCCATTTATTACTTGAGAATCTTCTGCCAGATGGAGAGACCAAAAATGCAAAACAGTCTTACTTTTAAACTTAGCATGTCATCATTTTACTTTAAATTCTATTTGTAAAATGAACACTGTCTTCATTAATCCATCTCTTTCTTCATGGACCTTATCACGAATAGCTAAAAACACCAACTGACACATTCATTATACTCCTTGGGAATCTTCTTATTCAGATCCACAACTTCATTAGGAAACTTTCCATCTTCCAAGTTACCACAGGTGACAGTGTTGCCAATTGTTTGATGACTATAAAAAATGACCCATCCCCTTTCCAGCTTCTTATAGCAATTTCCTCACTGTTCTTCATATTTCCAAAGCAGTCTTCTTACTGTCCTTCTAGACTCTGCCCAAACCCTAATCCCAAAGCCAAGGCCATACGTTTTAGCCCTTTTTGTGTTGTTGTTTTTACACCCTTCTTCTTACATGCGTCTATATCTGTTATTTTTTCTTTGTTAACAACTACCCAAAGAATACTGACTTAAAAGAGTCATTCATTAATTCTCATATTTCTATGAGTCAGCTGAGTATGTTATCTGCCATTTTTGCAAGGACTCATGTGGCTTATTCAGATACAAGATCAAATGGAAAGGAAGGTCCAAGACAGCCAAACAAACATGTCTGTAGGTTTGATGTTGCTATCAGCTGGGACAATTGGGATAGCTTGACCTCTCTGTCCTAAAGGTTTTGTATCTGGGGGCATCTGTACATAGTGTGCCACTCTCAGGGCAACATTCCTAGATGAGGAAAAGAAGATGACTCAGATGTCTTATAGCATTGTGTCCACCATTCTTCTTGTCAAGAAAATTACCAGACCAGCTCAAGTTTGAGGGCTGGGAAATAGACTTCATCTATTGAGGGGTAGTGGCAAACCCACATTGCAAAATGGAGTATAGAATGGAAGATGTGTGGTGCCTACTTTTGCAAATAAGAAATAATTTATATAAATAATAATATAAAATTTTAGGAGATCTAATGAACTATTTGGGGAAAAAGATGATAGGTCAGCAATAGAGAAAACATAAAAAACTTCTTTTTAAAAATAGTTTATTGTCAAGTTGGTTTCCATATAACACCCAGTGCTCATCCCCACAAGTGCCCTCCTCCATGCCCATCACCCCATAAATAACTTCTTGACTATTCTGACTATAGAAGATTATGGAGGAAAAGAGATGAAATCATGGAGTGCCTGGTGATTCAGTTGGTTAAGTGTCAGACTTTGGCTCAGGTCATGATCTTACGGTTTGTGAGTTCGAGCCCCACCTCGGGCTCTGTGCTGACAACTCAAAGCCTGGATCCTGCTTCAGATTCTGTGTCTCCCTCTTTCTCTGCCTCTCCTGTGCTCACTCTCTCTCTCTCTCTCTCTCAAAAGTAAACAAACATAAAAAAAAAGAAAACACAAACCTACTTCTGATAATTCTGAGGGAAGAGAAATTAACAAAAGGAGATTTGGGAGGATTATTAAAATTACTTTCTGGAGTAGTCCATTCGTATATAAAATGGTTAAGAGATTTCCACCAAGATTGGATACAGTTTACTATTTAGCGCTTCATTGTGGAAAAGCAGGCTTAGTTGTCAGGTTTTGTATGTGATTTAAAAAAATCCGTCTTCAGTTTCTATGTGTGTTGTTGTTGTACATTTCTATTCACTAGTGGTCCTGTGGCCCAAATGAGATTGACTCGAAATGTGATTATCTACTGCGGTATATTATTCAGGTATTCAAATGTATGTGCAGTTAGTTTATTTATCCACTTTCTAATTCATTTAATCAATAAGTATTTATTTTGTATCTAATATGTACCTAGCCATCTGCTAGGCACTGATGATCCAGTGTGAGCTCTCTTGGAGGTGATAGTCCAATGGGGTAGATAGACAACCACTCACCACAAACACAAAGACAGAATTATAACTGTGACAAGAAGAGGTACCTAGAAGAGGTATAAGAGCCTCCTGGAGGTTAGTGCTAGTCAAGGTAGTTGAGAAGCCAGGCTGGAGCTTGAGCAAGACCAGCAGGGGACCAGGTACAGAATGGAAGGAGTACTCACTGTCAATTTCCTAGCTCTCAGGGCCTCAACTTTTATAGCCAGCTGGAAATAAAGCTCACCCACTCTTTTTTTTTTTTTTTTTAATGTTTATTCGTTTTTGAGAGACAGAGACAGAGAGAGACTGAGCGTGAGTGGGGGAGGGGCAGAAAAAGAGGGAGACACAGAATCCCAAGCAGGTTCTAGACTCTGAGCTGTCAGCATGAACTATGAGATCATGACCTGAGCCAAAGTTGGATGCTTAACTGACTGAGCCACCCAGGTGCCCCAAAGCTCAGCCACTCTTTAGGTACCATTGTGTGACCTTCAGAGCACAGAAAATCAAAGGGCTGTAGAGGTCTGGTTGGCTTAAGTATTTTTGGCTCACAATGCCTCAAGGTAATATGCCTTTAAGTGGATACTTTAGAAACACGAAAGAAGGAGAAACAAAATAATATAATGGGCAAGCCCTGTATAGCTATGCTTATTTAATTAATTTGTGCATATGAACACATCAACTGTCTTAGGCAGAAGTGACCTTGCAGAATTGCCAATTTACCCTTACTAGGGACTGGTAAGTGGTTAGTGGCAGTCTTGGTGGGAGAGTTACGTGAGAGACCATGAGTTTAGAGTTAGATGTGGATTTACGTCCCTATTCTGCTTCTTACTAGCAGTGTGACCTTGAGAAGTTTGCTGAATCTCTTTGAACCTCAGTTTTCTCACCTATAAAGTGTGTAAGTTAATACCTGCTTGGCTTATTATAGATTAAATGAGATAACATAGCATGGATGCTACCACATAGTATGTACTCATAGGATGGTAGATGTTATTTTAATCTATATCTCCCAAAAGATGTATTAGTTACTCTGATAGTAATAAATATAATCTGGTTCCTATATGGCATCGCTCTCAGAATAATGTGGTCACAGTGGCCATACTGGCTTGCAATCATCCTGCCTGACCTGTGGTCGATACTGACCACAAATTGTCCTATAAATCTCTCTGGACTTTGAGAAAGATCTAGTTACCTTAAATTAAATTTGTATTTTTTGCCCTGAAAAGAATGACTTCAGTCTGAGTGCTTCTGGGAAGACCAAGTTCCTGGAAAGATAAATCTCTCTCTTTTTTTAAAGAGCTCCTTTAGAGCTCCTTTTTCTTAAGAACATTCTTCCAGACTTTGGGCTAAATCCAGGGCTTCCCCTGGGCATGATATAATAATAGCTAGGAAAAGTTTACTTTTTCCCTGTTATTTAAGAATGATTTACATATTTAACAAAATGTGTCTTTATCATCAACAACTGGGTTCATCTGAGAAAAATGTCACCAACGATGGTGTTCTTGGGTGTGTAGAATTCATAGGGAACCAACACATGTAAATGGTTTTTATCTTCATTTTCTGAAAACTGAGATTCTTCTAAATCAGAGTCAAAGCTATTTAATTGGAACAGGGTCTTCCCAAGGTCTCTATTTGCAAATGGTTTATGCTACATCAGAAAAGCTCTACATACCACGAACTTCCTGTGACACTCAGTATCTAAACAAGTAAAAATTGATAACCAGAAAGTGGGAGTCCAAGTTACCAGTCACTATGTATCTTATCACATTAAAAACAAACACTGTGTACCAGTTTTGAAACTATTCCTGGGTCCTTAAGCTAAGACTTAGGTTGCAGCACCATACAAATAAACATAAAGTAAAATAAACATTTTGTCCCTGCTCCCACAAATACCCAAGGCTTAAACTTTGAATCATCAGGCTTTTTTCTCTCCTCCCTCCCCCTTTATGTCTGCTCTATTCATTCTCTTCCTTTCTATCCTTCCAGACACCACTAGGCTAAGCATAAACTCATCTCACTTTAGCAGCAAATTCCCTCCTTTAACTCTTTACCCTGCCCATCCCACCTTCTCATTAGAATATTCTTGAACATAGATTTCATTATGACACTCAGCATTTCCGCTAGTGCCACACGGATACACAGTCCCCAGACATTTTATGGAAAGGAATACTTTCCTTTCAGAGCCTTAGGAATGATAGAATCCTGTATGAATTTGCATGACTTTACAAATGAGGAAGCTTTTCACATACATTCATTTCATTCAATATTTTGTCATTTTGAAATATTTCCCATATGCAAAAAAAGTGGGTAATATCATCAGCCTCCTTGTATTTACCCTCTGGCTTAAGGAGAGTATTACATGTGATGTGGAAATTCCCTTATGTTCCCACCTAGCCATTCTGTGCCACTATTCTGAAAGCGGGTTCAACACTTTCTCTATACGTGTCACTATAGGTTACCGCTGGGATCACAAGTGTTTTCTATAAAGGCCAGATAGTGAATATTTTAGGCTTTGCAGACCATGTGGACTTTGTTGAAACTACTTAACTCTGCTATTGTGGCATGAAGACAGCCATAGACATAATGTAAACAAAAGGGCAAATTTGGTCTTTGGCAGGCTGCATTTGGCTCATGAATCCTAGTTTACTAACCCCTACATCAGAGTATCAATGGTAAGTGATATAGAACATTGTTTGCAAATCTTTAAACTTATATGCATTTTATCAAACTGTATTTTTCTGTAACCTGATTCTTTTGCTCAATATGATGTTGTAAATTTTATCCATATGGATACATATAGTCCTAGCTCATTCACTTTAAGTACTGTATAGCACTTATGAATATACTTATCGCATTATGCATGTAGTATTTAATGTATCCATTTTCTTGTTGATGGGCATTTATGCTTTTTCCAGTTTTTTACCATTGCAAACGATACAGTGAACATTTTTGTACATGTTATTGATATGTATATGTAAACACCTATGAAAGGTTACCTTTTAGGCTTTACAGCAGCCCTATAATTTAGACTTTTAAGCCTTCATTCACCTGAAGCTCAGGGTGTAGTATGGGGAGGGGAGTGTTAAGTGAACAGTCCCAGGTCATACATGAAACTAGAGAAGGTCAGCATAGTTCTCCATCCTAATCTCACGTCTCGTTCCCCCAGGACACTTCTACCAGCCCACAGCTATTTCTTCTGTGTATGTGTAGCACTACCAGGTGTGATAGGGGGACACAAAAGAAATATAAGTTGTGATTTTTGCCTTCTTCAAATGTATAATCCTGTGCTACAGTGGGGACTATGACAGATAGAGTTAAATCATTAATTACCACATGAGGGGGAGAAAGATAAATGACAGAGGAATGTCCATGGAGAAGTTGGGGCATACATGGGAAAAAACTACAAAACTGAGAGCTATAAGAGCACATTTGAGTATATAGGGACATACCTTGCCTGTGAAAAACAAAATTACATATTATAAAGAGGTAAATTCTCCTACCTAAATGTATAGGTTTGGTACCATTTCAAACTTGTAAAGAAACTTTTTAGAAAAAGAATGTGACACAAAATATGATGATTTGCTACAGGGAATAAGAAGATGAGACTATCTTGGGAAATACTGAAAAAGAATGAGCCAAAATAGGGAAGGATGATATTGGTACAAGAAAGAACTGTGAGATCAATGGGAAACTAAATTCAGAGTCAATAAAAGAAGGAGCATAAATCGGTGGGGTAAAGTATTTAACAAACAATTCTGAAAAAACTCACCTTGTGCCATAAACTTAAAAATGAAAAACAATAAAAATAAACTTTAAAATATCTGATATATTTAACTACATACAATGGAAAAACTTTTCAGATAAAGATAATTAAAAGACAAATAAAAATGTTTGTAGTAAATGTTCCAGAATAGGAATCATTCAATATGCAAAGAACTCTTGTAAGTCAACAAAAAATGAACACTTCCGTAGAAAAATGACAAAGAACATAAACAGAAAATGGGAAGAAGCTATCACATATAGACAATAAAGATGTAAAAAGGCACCTGGGTGGCTCAGTCTGCTAAGCATCCAATTCTTGATTTCAGCTCAGGTCATGATCTCACAGTTCATGGGATCAAGCCTTATGTTGGGCTCTGTGCTGACAGTGCAGAGTCTCCTTGGGATTCTGTCTCCCTCTCTCTGCCCCTCCCAAGCTCATGTGTGCATTCTCTCTCTCTCTCAAAACAAAGAAATAAAAAGAAAAAAGATGTATACATTTTTTTGAACTTTACTTATAATCAAGAAAGGCAATTTAATACAGTGAGATAAGATTCGTCACCTATCAAGTTAGAAAAGATTGTTGAAGGTATTTCTAACGAAGGCGTGCTGACAAAGGCAGAGCTCTTACTGAAGCTGCTAGGAGCGTAAATTGAAAAAAGATTATAAAATGCAATTTGGCATTCTTTAATGCTTTTTTATATTGTCTGGATTTTCTGCAATGGCTCTTTTATTTTAAAAATATTTTCTTTTTTTTTAATGTTTTTTATTTATTTCTAGGAGAGAGAGAGAGAGAGAGACAGCGTGAGCAGGGGAGGGTCAGAGAGAGAGGGAATCACAGACTGAAACAGGCTCCAGGCTCTAAGCTGGCAGTCAGCACAGAGCCGACGCGGGGCTCGAACCCACGAACCGCGAGATCATGACCTAAGCGAAAGTCGGACGCTTAACCGACTAAGCCACCCAGGCGCCCCTAAAATATTTTCATTTAAAAATAAATTTTAACAACATTTCAGGAAAATAGGAAGGGAGGTAAATCTCTGTGCACGTTTGGATATCTTTCTTTCTTTGCTCTGATTCTAAATTCAATCCTTTGTGTATTAACATACACACATGAATGCATCTGAATAGAAATAATGGCTTTTTGTGATCTGCGCTTTTATTACTAACTCCAGAGAATTTTTAGACTCTCTGTCTACAGTTTCTTAAAGCTCAGTATTTAAACAGAACCTTTAACCGTATTTCTACGGAGATGTTCTTCTTCTAAAGCATATGCTCAGTCATTGTTGGCTGTGGCTGGTGCCCTACAGTGGTGACTTCCTTTCTCATCTGCACACTCTCTCTTCACAACAGACTTTCTCTACTTGTACTCTTTGGCACCAAGAAGAAAGATCCATGTAATTTCATGTTGTGGAGAAAGCCTAATGGGCAAGGTATAATTTTGATGAAATGGGCACTCATAATAATTAGTAATAAACTCAATCCAGAATATTTATAATTTAAATATTAAAAATCTTAAACTCACTAGCCTTTTTAAAATCCATATTTATGTGCATGTTTTAGTTACAGAAAAGTATGATATGATAATCAATGATAGACATTCAAGCATTAAAATGTGTAATACTAGAGTAAGATCCTGCAGTCTGATAGAATGAAATGTGAACTTACAGAGGAAAAGGAATGCTAAAATTTTTTTTCAGATGTTAACACTTTTTAGTGTTTCTTTGAAGGATGAGGGAGGATATTAAGTTGCTGTGGTATTTAAGAGTATGGTTAAAAATAATTGAATAAATTTGAGAGTAATGTAACAGCACATAAAATGTTAATTTTTATAATATGTCAGGAGTTAACCTTTTTTCAACTTTTAAGTGAAAAACTATAGATATAAAAGCAAAAATGTGTTGATGGAGTATATTGTTTTTCAACCATTTTGTAGCATATAAATAAACAAAACTATTCTGAGGCCACTAGGGTAAAAAATATTCATTGCTTATTCTCAACCTACAAAAACGACTCCTTATATGAAAGGGAGGATTTGAGGGGAATAAAAAACTCCAGAGCTAAGGTGTGGGGTCTCCTGGGACTTAGTTTTTCCATTGCAATTCTTCCCCTTAACAAGGGGGTAGAAAATATTAGAAAAAGGAAGACATAAAAGTAACCCTAATTAAAGAAATAATATATGTGGAAACAATTGTCAAATGTTTGGGACATGGTAGATATTCATTAAATGACAAACTAAGTAAGACTAAAGTTGCCAATCCCAGTAAGGAGCTGCTAAGAGGTGAAGACCCTACTATTATGAGATGTATATAATTGGGTTTATACCCCCAAGGCAATCTTTATGTTATTTATAGCTTGCCTATATTTACTTAATTAAAAAGGATTCTTCTGTTATTTGTTTAAGGCAGAGATTAACGAACTTCCTCTGCAAAGGGCTAGATAGTAAATATTTTTGGCTTTGTGGGCCATACAGTGTGTGTTGCAACTATGCAACTCTGCCATTGTTGGGGGAAAGAAGACATAGATATTCCATAATCAAATGAGTGTGACTATGTGCCAGTCACAGTTTATGAATGGTTATATTTGAGTTTCATATAATTTTTATGTGTTATGAAATATCCTTCTTTTGATTTTTTTTTAAACCATCCAAAAGTATAATACCATTGTTAGCTTGCAGGCTGTACAAAAACAGATGGTGGGCCAGTTTTGGCCTGTAAGCAGTAGTTTGCCAAATCCTGATTTAAGGCACAGTGTTTAAGGGTCTTTTATGCTAAAAGAGGTTGTAGTATTGGAAGGATACACAAGAAACTGGCCATTGAAGTTTATTTTGGTAATGGAAATGAGTAACAGAGCCAGAAGGAAGACTTAGTTTTCAGTGTACTGTTTAAATTGCTTATCATGTGCTTGCGTTACCATTTTAAAAATTAAAGAATTACCTTTTCTTTAAGTCCCTTCAGGAATCATAAACCCAACAAATCTGGTATGAGCGGACTCTGCCAACTGTTTCCGGGTTCTAGAGGGCTCTCTTGTTAACTACTCAGGGGCACCCACATAGTGGATCTCCAGCCAGAGCTAATAAACTCAAATGCCACAGGATTTGGGGAACTGGACTTTCATTTGGGTGAGAGACTGATAAACTATGTCCTTTGTATTAATAGGGGAATCTGATCTTTATCTTGTGCCATTTGTCCAGGAAGAGCATGCCAATTGGCAGAGAATTGGGCAGAAACAATAAATTGGGACAAACAATAAATACGGATCATTTAATTGAGCCAACATTTCTTGAGGGCCTATTAGGTGCCAGGCACTTGAACTAAAGACACCAAATTTATATGAACATGTAGAGGAAAATATAAGAATCCAAAATGAAGATGAGTATACCTGGAAAATATTACAGAACTACCATGTGGTATAAGGAAGCTTGATGAACATGACTGAAGGCTAAAAAAGACAAATGTGAGAAAAACTTAGCACAGAGGGAAATGTAAAGAAAAAGTCGAAGAACTAAAATCTCCCTTTTTTAAAACACTAGAGGAAAAGGGTCTTACATTATTACAGAGTATACATTTGGATTGAATATTAGGGGAAATTCCTGACTTTACATTGTGGGTTCCTGGAAATTATTATTATGGGAAACTGTGGAATTTCCTGTTCCAGAGGAAGAANTTTGGGGAAGTTTTTCAATCCATTTATTATACAATATGCAAACACATATACGCAATGATTAAACATAATTAATTTATATATTAATATATACACAGTGAATATATACTTAAACAATTCATACACACATATTAAAAGTTGGATTTTCCTAGTCCACAGCTAGCTTGTTAGTATGAATGAGGTTTTATTAATAGCAACAACTCAATTTTTACTGGTTTATTCCTCAGGACCTTGAGCTTTCTGTCAGAGTCCAAGTATTTCAGAAGTGCCTTAGGGTCTGTCTTCTCATGTTTGTTCATGATCAGGTTTGTTCTGGCTGTTTCTTCCATTACTTTTTGTGTCCATGAGTAAGAGTAATGTCCAACCAGCAGTCACACTTCCTATCCTTCTCCATGGGTTATGGTGATACCTAGGGTGCTGCTGCTATTTCACAATTGCCCCAGAAAGGCCCTGATCCTCTTAGGGTCAAAGTTCCACTGTGATATGTGGCAGAATTGCATGAGGGTGAGGGTGGAGTTGAAATGGGTAGTCTCTCCTACGCATTCTGTTGGAAGGATCTACCTCTACTTTATACTTCAATGCTTCTAGATTTCATTTTTATTTATAGTCTTCCCTCTCACCTTGGGTGGCAGGAAGGCCTTTTGAATCCAGTATGGTGTGGCCAAACTGTGCTACATTGAGAATTACACATTTCTCAAATGACTAAGGTTTGCTTTAGGGTGAAGGTTCCTGGCTCCCTCTGACTTTAGGATGGGTTTTCTCCCAACAGACCTCTTGGTTTCCTGGAGAGTAGATTCTGGCAGGGTCATGCCATTGGTTCACCAGATGGACCCAGATTTGTCTGCATTCTCACAGTGGGTATCATTTGTTCCTATAGCAGGAGATTCTCTCTCTTGCCTCTACAGCCACCCCCTCTCTAGTGTCTGCTCATCAAATCAGATATACCATTGTCTTGACCATCTCTAAAAATTGCCATTGAAACCACATCCTTCATCAGCTACTTCCCTATCTTGACACCTTTTCACATCCAAACCTCCCTATTAGAGCAAACTAATCTTAGGCTTCATCACCAGCTTTCATTGACAATCTGTACTCGTTTGTGTATATGTGTAATTTTTTTTAAGTTTGTTTATTTTAAGAAAGAGAGAGCACAAGCATGTATGAGAGCGTGGAGGGGAGAGAGAGAGAGAGAGAGAGAGAGAGAGAGAGAAAATCCCAAGCAGGCCTTGCACTGTCAGTGCAGAGCCAGATGTGGGGCCCAAGCTAACTAACTGTGAGATCATGACCTGAGCCAAAGTTAGATATCTAACCAACTGAGCCACCTAGGCTCCCCAATGTGTGGCTATTTTTAATGTCTCTATTCTTTATTAAGCTTGATGTCATAGATCATGGACAGTTTTTTCCCCTTTTACCATTTTATCTCCAAAGATCCAGCACAGAGCTTAATGCAAAATAAGTCCTCAGTAAATGTGTTTTGCAAGCATGAGTAAATGAATGAGTGCATCAGCATAGTCTGGTAGACTACCTTACCAGCAGCCTAGTGTATCTGAAACCCACTTCTGCTTGAACTGGAACATTCTGCTGAGTGAAAGAGAAATAAATAGAGACATAAATAGTAGGGACATTCTAATGAAATAAATATTTGTCCAAAAGAAACCCTATATTCTCTTCCTGAATAGCAAATATTTATTTGTAAACAAAATTATTTCTTAGTAGAGACTGGATAAAAAGGTCTAAAAGTCATCCTTAGGAAACAAACTTGGAAAAGATATTCTGATTGAAAAACTTTTCATTACTTGACCTTTCAAATTACCTCTTTAGGAAAGGAGGAGACATATTGGAAGGAAGGAAGGAAGACCTAAAGATACAACTGAAAGTGGACATTGCTTCTTTTGGGTTCTTGGATTCATTCCGGACATTTACCCAGGATGAAACTTCAGACACTTTGGTGAGATTTACCATTATTTTCCCTTTTTTTAAAGACCATGGTAGACCCTGAGAGTGAAAATGCAAGCCCCTGAAATTTTCTCTAAAAAGCAAAAATTAAGATCCTGTGAGGATATTTTGCAAATTTTTGATTTGCTGACATAGTGTCTATTCAAGAAAATTCCAGAAGGAAATGGTCTTAAATCAGTTTTGTGTCTTTGGAAATACCTGTTCAACTTAGGAATAAGGTTTAATATTCCTTTAAAGGAATTTAAGTCATTTAAGTGAATTAAATGTGATTTAAGTCATTGATATATCCCATATTTAATCAAAGCCTCTCTATTTGTTTCTGTTTCTTTCTACTTATAAAATAAGTAAAGATATGACCAAAATGTCATCAAATCTTGCCCAAATTTCTCAAGTGCTGAAATTTAAATGAAAACATAATGGTGTTTTCCCAGACCCATTACAGAGTGTCTCTTTTGAAAGCACATATCCTGGGCATTTGTAAGTTCAAATGATGTATAAAAATGATAAATATTGAGAGCAGATATATACAGAAAGGTCCTGGCAAGCTACAAGTAGATCCATTTACTATTTTGTGTTTAAGCTCGCCCCCTCACTCCCTCTCTCTTTTAACTAAATGTGTATGCCCCCAGCCCTTCCTCAAACTCTCTGCTATTTATTTGTCTTTCAGGGTTTTCTTTTGAAGACTACCATAACAAAGGGACATTTTAAATAGAACATTTGGATGGGATCAAAAATGAATCTCATCGAACACTCCCACTTACCTGTCACGGATGAATTTTCTCTTTCTGACAATTTATTTGGTAAGTTGTCAAGTTCATTTGAATATAAGTGAAAATAAAGTGCAACCTGGAAATACATGAGAAAAAAAACCTAGATGATGTCCAACAGAACCCAGAAAAATTTTTGTTCTATCTAAGTACTCAATAAACATTAGATAGTATGGAAGGTTAGAGGTAGGTCAGACCTTGGATTTATTAACCCTGATGGTCTTCTTTTTTATAGTTGAGGGCTGCAAGACAGAGCTTTGTAACTTGTCCAAGGCCATGAAGCTAGATAATTAACAGAGCTGGGAGTAGAAAGAGATTCCTGTTCTAGGATTATTCTGATATTATTATAGCATGTACTAGAGTATGAAATCATGCTTCTTATGGTTTAATATTACACCTATAAAAGGCTGAGGTTACTTAGGTTATAGTTCTACAATAAGTTTCCTTTCTACTCTTCTTCCCATGCTGGGGGATATATGGCACAGTGTCATGCTTAGTCATTTAAATTGGATTGAGGACAAACTGTACTAAGTTGTTTTCAGTAGATCTGTAACTAGATGATACCATAAAATGATATATTGCTTCACTTTATGCATTTATGAAAAAACTTCTCATAGTTTCACTTGAGAACATCAACAAAGACTCAACAGAGCCAATATTTTGGATGGGGAAGGGAAGCTTTCTGCCATTCTAAAAATAATTCCTTTCTATATAATAGCCCTGCTGGGAGGCTTGGATGCTCCCAGTTTCTTACTCTGCATTAATGTATGGACCATGGACTCCCGACAGTGAAAATGTAAACATTTGTAATTCCATAAAATTCAATATTTGAAGGCATGATATCCTTGCCTATTTGGTTGCAGACATCCTTGAAAGATATTAGTTAATAGCTTATACTATTACCTACTAGTCATTAGCATCTTAGTGTGTAATGGTTTAGCAGGTCATTTCCAAGGAGCAGTCATTATTTGTATTACCTATTTACATATTTACTTGCTCCATACAGTATAAGACCATTTAACACAGTGACCATATTTTATTAACCCTAGTATGCACTTGATAAATAAGAATCAAGTAATAAATAATAAAAGGGAAGGAGAAAAGAGGGTAAGGGCAAAAAAGAGATATTTATCAGTAACTCTCAGAGACACCAAAGGCAGCAGTAATTATTTATGAGATGTCAGTTCTGAGACATACTTGCTGCATATTATTTCTTCCATTTGGCTTTTTCATCCTGTGGGTGCATTCAAAGTCAATAGGCCCTAAGTAGGTCCATGTCCAGCTACCTGACCATTTGCTTCTGGTCTACCCTTTTATGAGTCCTAAAAACAACTTGCATAGACATCTTTATAATTTTTGTCCTACTAATCAGAGCTCACAGGATAGTTCAAACTGTAAGTGCATATCATAGGCTAAGGAAAATTCCACTTAAGATTATTTTTTCACTTCATTGAAATTTTATGATTGCATGGTAAGATCTCCAAGAAGGCAGGTTAGATTGAAGGCTGACCTCATCAGTCATGAGGTAAAAAAGATGTGAACAGATAGAGAAAAATTTGTAAAGGTGCTGTCAAGTTAGAAGCATCTGAAAATGATTGCTTGTGGAAGCACTGTGACTCATACTTTCCGTGTTGCTTTCCTTCAGCTCTCCTTTGCTAGACCATGTTCTTATCTTGTTTCCTAACACAGTCATTTAAGATTTCTGAGAATACATAGTACAAGATGCATGAGCTGCCAGCAGAGCTGTTATTCCTGGCTGGAACAGTTTCCTCAAATCTTCATCTGGCCTTCTCTCCTGGTAACAAATACCCAGTGTGGCCATGGGCCATGCTTTCCTTTTCTCTATTAAGTTCTAGAGCCATCTCTAAGCATTTTTATCACATCTCTTTTCTCTTGGGGGCTCAGTCTCTCTCTATACAACTTACCTGAGCTAAAGGTACGCCAAAGTGGTGGATGGAGATTTTCATTTTAATTTCCTTATTCTTCCTCCCATCTTATTTTGTCTCCTGATGACACTGATGGATTCTTTGGCCTTCCTGCCTTGAGCTCAGGATACAGAGCACGAAGGAAAAGACTGTGGCCCATGAATGAGTAACCCACAGTGCCCAAGTCACCACTCCTGGATCTTGAGATATGCCAGAGACTCAGAAGCGTTCACACATGGGCTCAACTAGCTGGAGAGTGAAACTTTCTTCCAGTGGTCTGTGTAATGAAAACCAGCTATCACGTTGTTACAACAAAGGAAAGTGAGCTTAATGGTATGGCATATGGATAGCTATCATTTCTTCCACCCAAATATTGAATACCTCCTATATACCAGGCATTGGAATAAAGCAGAGAAAAAGGCAAGATCCAAGTGGAGGGTAGACTCACAATAAACATGCAAATAAATAAGTAAACAAAATAACATCAGATAGTGATAAGTGCTATGAAAACAACAAAACAGGGTGATATCATAGTAACTGGAAGGATGGGACTGCTCTAACTGGTGTGGCCAGGGAAAGCTTCTGAGGAGCTGACAATTGAGCTGAAACTGAAGGACAAGCAACCAAGGAGAACATTCTAGGCAGAGGAAATAGAAAATGCAAAAGCCCAAAATCTGGGATGGACTTTAAAGGCCTTGTCTTTTAATTTTTATTTAGGGCAGTTGAAAGA
This sequence comes from Crocuta crocuta, assembly GCF_008692635.1. Classification (NCBI taxonomy): domain Eukaryota; kingdom Metazoa; phylum Chordata; class Mammalia; order Carnivora; family Hyaenidae; genus Crocuta; species Crocuta crocuta. Next base: position 1,759,114 of record NW_027531504.1, on the reverse strand, counting down.
GCCTAGAGATCTGGCTCTGGATCCTGCATTCTCATTAACCAGCATGAGAATTCTAGAACCACTGTCTAGTTTTAACATCCACACATTGCTCCAATTGTGCTAGAAAGTGGTAACCTGGATCAGTGGTACTTATCTGGCATATGACGTGACTTTTAAGGTGGCCTTGGGTATGGTCCTCCTCCCTGCAGTTCACTATAAAGGCCATAATGAAATCCCAACATTAAGACATTGGGAAGGTGCTGGTAATATTATTCAGTAAATACTGAAGAGTATTTACTAATGGGCACTGGGAACACTAATGACCTCTGGAGTAAGAACATTCAGCTTCTTATTTTTTTTGTTTTTTGTTTTTAATTTCTGAGAGAGAGAGAGAGAGAGACAGACAGACAGTATGAGCAGGGGAGGGCCAGAGAGAAAGGGAGATACAGAATCTGAAACAGGCTCCAGGCTCTGAGCTAGCTGTCAGCACAGAGCCCGACGCGGGACTCAAACCCACAAACCGCGAGATCATGACCTGAGCCGAAGTCGGCCGCTTAACCAACTGAGCCACCCAGGCGCCCCAAGAACATTCAGCTTCTTCTAGTAATGGCTATGGACCCCTCACTCTCTGAAGGCTTTGTGTAAGGGGAAGGGGAAGCATCTCCTCATGTATAAATGGTTACCCTGAAGAAAGGAGCCCAAAGCAAGGATTTGTACACAGGCAGTTTATGGAAAGGTGATCCTGGGGTGTAGAAATGAAAGACTGGAGTGATGAGACAGGGACAGAGGAAGACCAACATGAGATGAGTTATGAGGGTCACTGTTGTGGACAAGGGGAATTTGATTCCCCTGGGAGTAGCACAGACAATTGTCCTCTGAGGGACCAGGGACTGGGGCAGTTACTAACAGTGTTCACCCATGGGGGCATGAACTGCCTGGCACTTCTGGGTTGTGCTTTTACTACGCCCAGTGGAATCAGGCCAAGTGGTCTCCCTCCTATGGTGTTGGAGAAGTTCTGAGCAGAAAGAAAAGAAGATATGCAGCATGCTCCTGAAATGCCAAAGTACAAGGGGAGTCTGAGCTTGTGTGTGGCTTGTGTGAACCACTTGCTGTGGCTACAGCTGAAATGAAGGGTGGGCTTCAGGATGTGACACTGCCACCAGAGGGGTCTGTCACACAGTATTAATGTGATTTCCCCCCAAATCAGTTTAAATATTCAAAGGAAGGGTAAGATTAAAAGGTTGATGGTGCAGATTTGCTCTATAGATTCTGTTTTCTTAAGCTGGTCCTTGTAGAAAAGAAGGAAAGAAGTTTGGACAGAATGGAATTGTAGAGATGAGGCTAGAATCACTTTCTGTGGTCCTTTAATTTATTCTGCTATCACACTTCCCTGACAAATCCAGATGGGAATCTAGCTCACTGGTAACTGAATCCACATATAGGACTCAGAATGGAAGGACATGGTGACCCAAAAGAGATGTCTCCTTTCTTTTGGGACATCCTGCAAGCCAGGAAACTTATCAAAGATTAATTTAGTGGATTGAGAAAGGCTTCTCTGATGAATGAAGAAGGCAGGGTCTTTATGCAATTAGTGCACAATAAAAGGTAATAATGACAAAGTCCACAGCTTCCCACAGTTTGACATGGTGAATAGGTATGTTAAATAAGACCTATGTATTCTTCTAGCAAACTGTGTCTTAAGAACTCAAAAAAATCACAGAATTTCAGATGAATAAAAAAGCATTCTAACAATAGGACTGCATACGCAAAAGAAGGTACTGTCTTATGCTCCACTATCTAATGTTCTCAGTGCAGTTAGTTCTGGATCTTTTGGCTCAGTGATATTGGGAAAAGTTCACTGATTGTGAATGGAAGTAAGCAATGAAATTGAAAGAAATAAAGTCTTAGAGGCAATTGAGTTTATTAGTTTAGTTTTCTCTGTAATTTAGTTTTCTCCCTTGTAAATGGCGTTAATAATAACACGCTATGGCTTGTTGGGAGAATTGAATGGCTGTGTTGAAAAGGGTTTTGTAAATCTGAAGGCATCACACAACATAATTAATCCAGAGTTTTCAAGGTGGTTGTTGCTATTTAAATTGTTGAAATGATAAACACCACACTACTCATTAAGGGAAGGAAGTGCTATTTATCTTAAAATTGTTCAATGCAAAGAATCTTCAAGGAGCCAACAAAACCCAACAGTATGGAAATAAATTTCTGGGTGCCCTAAGGAAGGAAAGACATGTTCTATCTCATCTTGGTATTATGGCATTGCTAACAATAGCTAGGAAATTTGTGTTTTTATATTAATTTTTATTATTGTATCTAATAGTCTTTCCAAAGCCCCATTTTAAATGAGGCCCAGCAAGTGATAGGAGGCATATCCCACATAATCCTTTTCTTTTAGCTATTTTTCATTACTTTGTGCTTCCCTCAGCTGTTTATGCCCATTTTCTCTGGGTAGTTTTACTTTTTTATTAAATTTTTCTTAATGATTGTTTATTTTTGAGAGAAAGAGAGAGGCAGAGCATGAGCAGGTGAAGTACACAGGGAGAGGAAGACACAGACTCTGAAGCAGGCTCCAGGCCCTGAACTGTCAGCACAGAGCCCAATGTGGGGCTTAAACTCAAACTGCGAATTCATGACCTGAGCCAAAGTTGGATGCTTAACCAACTGAGCCACCCAGGCACCCCTGGGAAGTTTATTTTTATTAGAAGATATTTATTTTAGAATCTTATTCTTCTTATGTCTTTTGCTTAAATTAAAAGAATCTTTCAGATGCTACAGAGTCGGTCAAATGTTTTAAAATACAATTAAAGGTCTTAAGATGGAATTTTGTGGAATATTTCTGACATTTGACTTCATGTATTTTTTTTTAATCTCACTGAGTTTAACTCAAGTGAATATAGTGCTGATTTGATGGGTAAATTGAAGCTGAAAGCATCCAGAAGATGAAAAGATACCATTGGCTCAGACAAAATGGAAGCTTTGTTTTAGCATGATGTAAATATTGTGTCACTACTATTTCTTCCTCGCATCTTTTCTACAGATTTATGCAATATCTAAGCTTTTATTAATTCACTATGGCTTTGGTTTTTTCTGTCCCAGGAATCTCAGATCTGATAACCCTTGTTGGTGAAGTTAAGAAATGGAAGATGGTAAAGAAATATCGACAGAGACTTTCCTTACTACAAAATAAATTAGTGGTTCTTCTGATAGGCCTTTGGAAAAGGCATGCAGTGAGATGCATGAAGTGGCTAGCTGGTGAGCGACTCTATTGCCATCCAGGGCTTCGCTCTCAGCCTTTGCAGGCTAAGAAACAAATCTCAAGGGCGCTCAAAATAACCAAGCTGAGAAAGGTTGAATATAAAATCAGGTTGCAAATTTATATACTTACAGTGATAAAAAGAATTGTGATAATGGTAACAGCTACTATTTCTTGAGTGCTTTCTATATGTCAGATATCATACTTACTCTATATTTGTTAGCAAGCTTCCCGCATTCAAGTCCATCTCTGTAATTTACTTGTATGTGGTCTTAGGCAAATTCTTTAACTTTATGCAAGTGACTTGCTTTGTTTAACCAAGTTCTCAGAAGAATGCCTGGCACATAACAAGTACTCTATAACTATTTGCCATTAATATTAATTCTTACAACACTCCCATGAGGTACATACCATTATTATTCCCCTTTTACTGGTGAGAAAATGGAGATTTAAAGAAGTTCAGTTATCTGCTTAAAGTTCCATAGGTAGTAAGTGGCAACCAAAATACAATCAAGACAAGGAATTAGAATTGGATGGTTAAGAATCCAGGCTAAGAGAACATTCATGTTTACCTTCTTAGTGGAGAAAGTCTTTCCAATGAGATTACATCACTCAGAGTCTATTGACCAAGTCTCCTCTCAAGTATAGTTCTCAGAAAACCTGGGACTGCCTTTTTTTCAAGGCTTCATAGCTGATGCTCCCACTTACCAGGAATGACATATCATTCACATTGCTCCCAAGTACCTTATGCAACAGGATCAGTAGAACTTTCTGTGATGATGAAATGTTCTAGATCTATGTTGTTCAATGTAGTTGCCACTATCCACATGTTAACATTTAAAATAGGATTAGCATAACTGAGGAATTTATTCTAATTTAATTTAATTAATTTTAAGTATCCATATATGGCTAGTGGCTAGTATTTCGGTGCACAGAACAGCAGGGGGAAGATGTATTTTTAGAAAAAAAAAAACATGAGGCAGTTGGTCACTACTGATAAACAAAAGGATCCAACCAGTCTTATTATGAGAACATCCTGTGTGAATGTCACTCAGCAACAAATGTTTCCTGGATCAGTTAAATTGTCCTACTCACGTTCTTGTTAGCATAGCAGTTTCTGAGGGCAAGAGACCCATTTGTTTGACCAGTTAAAAAATCAGTAGAGAATTCTTAAAATAGAAAATTCAGAGATAATTTGTCCTGGTTAAATCCTTTGGGTGGCTTTTCCACCCAGGATCCTCTCAAGGCAAGAGTAACTCTGGGGTTATGAGGAGAGGAGAATGAAGTTAGAAGTAAACTGAGGATTGAGAATAGCTTTGCAAATGGTAAGCTCTGATTTTGAAATCCAAACTGAAACATACCCATGGGCCATCACTCTTTTCTCTTTTCTTGGCAATTAGGGCAAGTGTGCATTAGTTTTTCAACCACGGGGTTTTGAGTCAGAAGACCTGGGGTAAAGTCCTAACTTCATCCCTCACTAACTGCGTGACTCTAGATAAATCATTCAATGTCATTGCCTTGTAGAGTCTGTAAAATAGAGTAGAAGATAGTGGGCATCAGAAATAATACCTTCCTCAGAGGATGCAAGTAGGATCAAATGAGGTAATGCATGTGGAACCACTTTGTAAATGTGTGAAGGCTGTAGAAATGTCTTGGGAATGATGATTTCATTTATACAGATCACTTTTGCCTTTGAAACAGCTTTCATATTTATTGTGTTTTTATCTTCACAACAAGTCTATGAGGGAAGTAGGGCAGGAATTATTATCTATGTTTTACCATCTGTTGATGTAGACAAATGAGGCCCAGAGAAGCTGAGAGACTGCCCTAAAGTTATACGTGGTGTCTGGTTGCATTAAGTGTGAGCTTAACCCTAGGCCTACCAATTCCTATTCGAGAGCCATCTTCTCCAAAAAATAACCAACAGTCACAAGCTTGATATCCACAGGTTGTGCTGCAGAAATTATTCCTACTCAGTAAGCAAGCCTTCCCACAACGTGAGTCCAAAGATGAGTAATCATAACATCAACGTAATGATGGTGGGTATCCACCCACCGTACTGATTATTTCATCAATATTATCTTCTTTTATCCTCATAATAACTCTATGAGATTGTATGGTTATAAGTCCCACTTTACAGATGAAGAAATGGAGGAGGTAGATGGTTCAGGAATTTATCCATGGTCCACTGAGCTAGTGAGTACCAAGGGAGCCTGGATTTATTAATTTGCTAAGGATGCTGTAATGAAGTCCCAGACTGGGTGAATTAAACAACAGAAATGGATTGTTTCACTATTCTTGAGGCTAAAAGTTCAAAATCAAGCTGTTGGCAGGGTTGATTCCTTCTAGAGGCTGTGGGTGAAGGATGTGTTCCTGGTCTTTCTCCTTGACTTGTAGATCCCTGTGTCTCCTCATATTGTCTTCTCTGTATGTCTGTCTGTCTGTCTCTGTGTCTAAATTTCCCATTTATAGAAGGAGACCAGTTATACGGGATAAGGATCACCCTCGTGATCTCATTTAACTTGATTACCTCTATAAAAGCTCTCCAAATAATGTCATATGATGAGGTTAGGACTTCAACATACCAATTTGGTGGGGGGCGGGAGGACACAATTCCACCAATAACCCTGGATATAAAGCCAGATCAATGGCCTTATACTGTTAAGCATTATGCTTTAATGCTTCCTGGCATTACAAAATTATGTAGCCTTTTAATAGGAACAAATGTCAAGACCTAGAGCATGACAATTGATACCAAATCCACTTTTAGGGCCACTGACCAGAAATCTACTCTACATATTGAGTTCTCAAACTGTTAAGAGACTGGCTTCCAGTTTTCTAGGCAACTTGGCATCGAAGACTTTTCTCATAAACATTTACAAATATTCTGCTCTGTAATGAGTTAATCAGTAAACCATACAACCTCTGGCCTCTGTCACTCCTTACCTGGTCTCATTTTCAGTGGCTGTGAATAAGCTAAGAATGGTAATGCAGTTTCAGGAGTTAGAAAATCCAATTCAAAATAGTCTTCGCCATAGCCACATATCATCAGGATTTTTCATGGGAATGATGAGCGTGAAGCCTGATAAAGGTAGGACACTATTTACAATTGCTCTTGGTCGAGTTTCTGCAACTGGACTGAGCAAGAGTGGGGCTTTTGTCTGAAATTTTAACAACAGATCTCTGTCAAAGATGTCTCAGTCAGAGTCAGAAGACTGGGGAGAGAAGTTGGGGCAAGGTGATTTTTGTAGGATTCCAGGCAGGTAAATACCTCATTGAGATAAAATCTAAGTATGTTTTCCCTAAAATTCTTCATTGAATATTATGTAAAATTAGCAACATTTTTTAAAGTTAAACACTAGGCAGTTCTAGTAATAATACCTGTAGACACTCGTAAAAACACTTTGAAGTGCATTACTTAATACTGTGTTTTAAAAATGGCATGTCTTAGACCCCAGTGGGCCATGAAGTCTATTTGAAGCTTACAAACAGTATTAAAAACTAATAGAATAGAATAGAATAGAATAGAATAGAATATAAGAATAGAATAGAATAGAATAGAATAGAATAGAATAGGAGTAGAGTAGAAAGGAATGTGAGAGTGCATTTCAAGAAGTAAGGATAAGTGTTATTTCATGGAAATTTTGTTATGTGTATACAAGGGTCATTATAGAAGATGTATTTCAAACTATGGTTGTAGTGAGAAAAAAAGAGATTGAGAAACACTGATGTACTGAACTAGTTTCACAGCAGATTTCTCCCAAGTCTATGGAAAATCAATGAGTAAAGAGTTCAGCTTTAGGCCTAGGCTCTTTGTTTCCTCTAAAGCAAAATATAGATTATAATTAAAACATAGACCATATAATATAATATTGTCTATTTTAATATTCTTCTCAAAATAGAATCTTACATTTTAAATTTTCAGTTAAAAGAGAAACTCTAATCATTTTTACAGTAATTATAATTTTGAACCTATTTTTGATTGTAACATGGCAGCATACTATTTTATTTAAATATGATGTTCAAAAGTGACTGATACTGTACTTAGGAAATTAGTTGGAAGGTAGGAGAAGTAAATTTGCCACTATTTCCATTTAAAAGATATTTATTAAGTGTACTATGTCAGGCTTTGTGTAAGGTTCCAGGAATGAAAAAAAAAAAAGAGAGGAATGTAATCTAATATATTCCTCAAAGAGTTCACAGGCTAACCACAACAATAAAAAATGTATTGACTGTTTATGCTATATCCAGCACTATGCAGTTTACATTCTTTGCCTTAGCTAATCTGTACTACAACCTCTCACCCAGGTTGTTTATTCCACATTATATTTCACATTATAGAGGAAGGAAGAGAAGCTTAAACTAGTTCAATGTATTTCCCAAGTTCACACATCTAGCAAATTGCAGGTGAATTGAATCCTTATTCTTGTACCCAGTAGGGCCCTTGTAAAGCAGTATGTTACTAAACTTCAAGTTTAGCATGGAAGATAAACCTGTAAACAAGCCAAACAATTGTTTATACTTCTAAGTGCTGCAATAGTGGTGTGTACAGAGAGTAGGTGAGATTAATTCTAGGGGAGATAAACGGAGGGGAGCCAAGACAGGACTCACAGAGGAGATGATCAGATGACAAGCCAGGGAAAGGCACCAACATCACAAAGGCCAGGAATGGCAAGCGGCTTATAAATGAAGCCATATCATCTTAGTTAAGAAACCATGGATTAGGAAATAAAGGAAGACATTAAAGGCAATTTTTTCATGCATGAAACATTTTAACAAGCAGTCATGAAATGTTTACTATGGTCAGCATTGTGCCAGGAGTAAAATAATGGATATAATGTGCACCCTTTCTAGGCTCATCAGAAACAGACTGAGATCATGGGAAAGTGCCATCAGTATTATATGAACCTGATTCTCCCATTTGGGTACACAGGGATTCGATCACACACTCCTTAGAGCTAATATGGTACTCACCAGCCACATGTGGCCACGAATTTTAAAATTTCAATTATTTAAAATTAAATACAACTTGGGGTGCCTGGGTGGCTTAGTCGGTTAAGCGTCCGACTTTTGCTTAGGTCATGATCTCGCGGTTTGTGGGCTCGAGCCCCGCATCCGGCTCAGTTCTGACTGCCAGCACAGAGCCTGGAGCCTGTTTCAGTCTGTGACTCCCTCTCTCTCTGACCCTCCCCTGCTCATGCTGTCTCTCTCTCTCTCCTAGAAATAAAAAATATATATATATTATAAAATGAAATACAACTTAAAACTCAGTTTCTTAAAATCACTGGTCACATTCTCATATGATTAGTGGCTACCATATTGATAGGTATAGAACATTTCCATCATCTCAGAAAATTCCATTAGATGATACTGCTTTAGAGAAACTATTAAATGCTAGAGACCTACCCAAAAGAATTTTGCTTTCCTTTTGCAGGGGATCTCAGACTCCCCCAATGTCTGTTCATGTGTTCTCATTTAAAAGCTCTTCCTAAACTCTCAGGAAGCATTCCCTGTCATAAAGGAATCCAAANTTGTAGTAAAGTAGAAATAAATGTACCTTTTTAGAAAGCATATTTTAAAGTTGACTTACCTCTCTGTCCCTTCCACATCTGATGTGGAAAGTTCTATCAGAAAGTTCTGGTATTTGTTTACTTGTTTTTGTTCCTTGACATCTCTCTCTCTCTACACACACACATACACACACACACACACGCACACACATATACACATAGAGAAGGGATGGGGCCTTTTGTGTCTGTATTCTCTGTCTTGTTCACTGTAATATCCTCAGAGCCTAGCACAGTACCTGGAAAATAGCAAGTGCTCAGTACATATTTATAAATGAAAGAAGTATCCTATAACTTATGTTAGCAAAATAGACTAAGTGTTAATAATTACTCATTAACTATGAGTCAACTGTCATTAAAATCAGGATTTTGCTAGGTTCTTTTGGAAGCAAACATGTCTTTTTATGGATTTCAATATATCAAAACATTTTCTCAACTATTTTATATTCAGAACTACCTGTGAGATAGCAAGGTTGGGTGTTAATAGTCCCAGAAAAAAATGAAAAAGAAAAATGTTAGGCAGTTGTTTGAAGCTTCTCAGTGAGTTCACGATGTAAACTGTTCTAATCCCACTATTTTGGGGTTATGTTGATCATGCTGGGTTTTTTTTTTTGTTATAAGTTGCCTGCATACTGATTGTCCCTACTCTGTGGAGATTTGGTGGGGACACTGAAATACTAGAAGTGGATGTGCTTTGGGAATAGAAACATTATTTAATAATATTATGTGCTGTTCTCATATTCTTACCATGTTTTATTGTTTTCATGTGATATTATTGATGTATTTGTGAAAGCTTTCCATTTTACTTAAAATGATTCCAAAGACTAATTTGATACTGATTCCATGATCTGACTACTTGGGAGTACATTGTGTCTATTGATTATAAGAATATTAGTTTTATTGAAACAATGCTCTGAGATCTTGGAATTGTCACCTGAGGAGAAAAAAACTACACATTTCCTTGGATTTTGTAAAATCTAGATTCTATCATTAATTGGTTTCTTGACCTCAGGCAAGTTGCTCAACCTTGCTGGACCTGCAGACAGAGAGAAGCTGGGGCTGGGGACAGGTAATTGACTTGGGGTAAGATCAGTTGGAGGATAAAATCTAGGAAAAAGTGTAAGTGAAACTAATGTTTTTAATGCTTCTCAGTTCTTTTCAAACCCATTCATTCCACAAATTTTAGTCTTATTTGGTTGAAATAGATCAGGATTTTGCCTATGTTTTATCTTTTCTTTTTGCTGTGATAATATCATATTTTCATATTCTTCCATTTTGTGGCAATAAGACAAAATACCACTGCCGAAACATTTTGTCTGTCAGATATATTGATTCAATGCTGCTTTTATATGAAGTCAAGCATAAAAGACAGGAAGTTAATTTTTACCCAGATACTATATACTTTGTGCTTCAGCAATCTTTTTCTGGGTCAATGCAGAAAGCATTGTTTTCAACAAATTTTTGATATGCCTATATTCCCCATTGCCATTGTAGACGATCCGTGAATTCTCATGCCTATAGGCTACTAGTCACATACTTTGGAGATTTTAGATATAAAGAAGAACTATAAGATCATTCAGCGTGAAGTCTTTTCTTTACAGATGAGCAAAGGGCAGCCCAGAGAAGATAGGTAAGTAATATGTAATTAGATTCAGGATGCCCAGGAATATAGAGTCAGGGAAGACTTCCCAAGAGAAGCTTATACTTTAAAACAAATTTAGAGACAAGTGGATAATAGTGAGATGAAGCTCTGTGAGCAGATGGCTGTATTGCAGAAGTTTCCAGACTCAGGAAGGAATTGGGGTGGGGAGAGAGGGTAGGGGTGAGGAGAAGGGAGGTCCTGAGTCTGGAAGCAGCAGTGCACATTCAAGGAATAGAGAAGTCAAAACATGATAAATGGCTAGAAAATAAAAGGTAGGATCATGCAGAGCCTTGGACGCCTGGTTGCAGCTTACTTGCAAGCAAATGCATTGAAGGGACTAACCAAATGAAGTCCAAAGGGAGGAAGAGAAAACCGTTCACTATCATGCTTTAAAAGCATCACACATCTGAAATATCCAAGTGATGCAGCACATGGCTTTTCCCAGAGACTAGTTATGCTTTGAAGTCAGACTATCCAAGTTCAGATCTCAGCTATTTGGGTAGGTAGGAGTAAAGCTGCCTCACTTCTCTTTGTGCCCTAGGCTACTCATTTGTAAATGAGGATAATAATGTTATACACCTCATACAATTTTGTGAGAGTTGAAAATATACAAGTGCATGGCATTAGGAGGGAGTCACTAAGAGTTTTCTGACAGTAGTCGTTGTAGCAGTAAATAACAACCACATCTACAACCATTTTTTGAGCACTGCACAAAATATTCCACATATATAGATACATAAATCCACAGTCCCTAACTGACAATTCTAAATTCCAAATGCTCTAAAAACTAAACGTTCTATCCACAGTTTGACACAAACTCTTCAGTGGCAAAACCTGACCTGAATGGATGTGAGGATATTTGTGGCTTTTTAAAAATTCCTCTTAGTATGAATATTTGTACATTTCACTGTGGAAAAGAGTGCTGTATTTGATACTGAGTTCTGTCCCAGACCATGCTGGGAAAAATAGCACTATTTTCTGTTCCAAAACACAAACAGTTCTGAATTCCAAAACACATGTGATACCAAGGATTTCAGGTGAAGACCTGTGAATCTGGATATGCCATTCATTCCTCACCATACCCTTGATATAGATATTTTCATCTCAGGCTTGCTGCTGGGGTTCGTCAGTGCCTCAAAGTCCCACTGTTCATAGGAAACAGAGTTGGAATTTCATTTTCACAACGTGATAGTTTCCTAATACCTAGAGGTTTTATAGATAAAAGTCTCATTTTGTAATAATGGTAGTAGGAATAATTATTATTAATAATAATTTAATGGCAACTATAACTTATCAGGCACTCCTCGTGTGTCCAACATTTACCAAAGTGCTTGGCATGCATTATCTTGTTTAATTCTTACATCAACCTAATGAAGTAGGTATTTTTCCCTATTTTATGAAGAGAAATTTGATCCGTAAAGACATTAAATAAATGCCAACAGGGGTGCCTGGATGGCTCAGTCAGTTGAGCACCCTACTCAGGTCATGATCTCACGGTTTGTGGGTTTGGGTCCCGCATCGGGCTCTGTGCTGACAGCTAGCTCAGAGCCTGGAGCCTGTTTCAGATTCTGTACCCACCTTTTTCTCTGACCCTTCCCTGCTCACACTGTCTCTCTCTCTGTCTCTCAGAAATAAATAAAACATTAAACAAATTAAATTTAGAAATGCCAACATGCACACAGAAAATAACTAACAGGACTGGGATTTGAACCATACTCACAATTCCAGGCACTGCATCCTTTTATTTTTTTCAAAGCTCCTTCTTTGTTTTATAATGATTAAAATACAAATATACTTGGTAAAATCACAAACAGTATAAAGACTGTGCAACCTCTTACCCCAAAAAACAATTCAACAATCTCACTTTCCAGTCTACATCATCCAGTTCCTTTTTTATTATACATAAATTTTCCTTACACACACACACCACATTATTTTTTTAATACCCCATAAATCTATGCATTATTCTATAGCTTAAATTTTTGAGTAGTATCATATCACAGAAACCTTTCTTTATCAGTACATATAGTCTAAATCATTGTTTCATTTTTATATAGCATTTCAGTGTATGGACATCATGTAATTCATTTAACCAGACTCCTGTTGGTGGGTATTTAAATTGTTTCTGATTTATAGTTCTTACAGCTGTTTCTGTAAGTGGACATCTTTACAGAAACATTTCACACAGATGCAAACCTATCTCTAAAATAAATTTCCTTGGGGTACCTGGGTGGTTCAGTCATTTGAGCGTCTGACTTTTTATTTCAGCTTAAGTCATGATCCCAGAGTAATGGGATCAAGCCCAGCATCTTAAGTCCCTACTTAAGATTCTCTCTCTCTCTCTCTCTCTCGGCCTTCTCCCCCATTTGCATGCCATCTCTTTCAATGAAATGAAATGAAATAATATGAAATAATAAAATAAAAATTTCCTTGCAGTCTAATTGCTGGGATAAGAGTATTGGAGTTCTAGATGTTGAAAGATATTGAAAAATTACCCTCTAAGAATGTTTGCTTTTCTAAGAGGGTGTTTTGTCAATGATTTTTAACCTTGACTCGCTTGAGGATGAACATGGTCATAGTTTATATTGCAGTTTAAATTTAATTATTGGTAAGAGTGAATGCATTTTTGTATGCTTATAAAAACACTTTGTATTTCTAAAAGCTGTACATTCATGTCCTCCATCCTTTATTTCCATGAGCTGTTGAATTTTTCTTATTGGCTTCAAGTGCTCTTTACATATTAATGATATGAATCTTTTGTCTTTCATGTTGCAGATATTTTTCTGAGCTTGTAATTTGTCATAAATCCTTTTTACAGTGTGCTTGGCTGTAAAAAAGTTGTTAATTTTTATACAGTTAAATTTTGGTCTCTGCTTAGACATTAATTCCAGTTTTGTTACTCTTGTTTTATTCAGGTGTGCTAACAGAACAAGCAACAGGTCCTTTGGGACAGAATCTAGAAGTGGAACCATACTCACAATACAATGTTCCATTTCCCCAAGTTCAACCACAGATTTCCTCATCGTCCTATTATTCCAACCTGGGTTTCTACCCCCAGCAGCCTGAAGAGTGGTATTCTCCTGGAATATATGAACTCAGGCGAATGCCGGCTGAGACTCTCTACCAGGGAGAGATTGAGGTAGCAGAGATTCCTGTAACAAAAAGAGCCCGAATGGGTGCATCAACAGGGAGAATAAAAGGGGATGAATTATGTGTTGTTTGTGGAGACAGAGCATCTGGATACCATTATAATGCACTGACCTGTGAAGGGTGCAAAGGTAAGCTTCTTTTGTTGGTCATCTTCTCCTTGTTTAAGTTTTACTATATTGGTTGTTGAGATATATCAGACTACATTCTTCCCTTTTCCCAGATAGCTTCCCATTTTCCCTTCTTCTACTCCTACCTGTTATAGATCTCTAGGAAAAGGCTTTTCGAGAATTTGGCTTATATATAAACAAACTATTTCCTATTTACAACCTCACACATGGTTAAAAAGAATTTATGGATTGTGGGTCTTGTGGGGAGAGAGGTTGTTATTTTTTATTTTATTAATTTTTAATGTTTAGTCTTGAGAGAGAGAGAGAAAGACAGAGAGAGAGAGAGAGAGAGAGAGAGAGAGAGAATGAATTGGAGCAGGGAGGGGAGGGGCAGAGAGAGAGAGAGACATAGAATTCGAAGTAGGCTCCAGGCTCTGAGCTGTCAGAACAGAGCCCCATGCAGGACTCAAACCCATGAACAATGAGATCATGACCTGAGTTGAAGTCAGATGCTTAACCCAGGTGCCCCAGGTTGCTGTTTTTTTTTTTTTAAATTAAGATCAAGGAGAATAACACTTTATTGTATATTGTATTTATTATACCTCAATAGTAAACTTATTAGTTCTAATACTCATCTATACTCATTTTGTAGATGAAGAAAGTGCAGCACAAGAAGTTAATCAAGTTACTCAAGGCTTCATGACTAATTAGAGGTGGAGCTTCAAATGTACACAGCTTATGAATGTTACTCCAGAGCCTCTGCTATTAACCATGAGTCTTTTAATCCTTGCGTACTAAGTGATCATTCTACTTCTTGAGCTATTTGCTCAAGGCTAATATTGACTAATTCAGTGCTAATTCAATTGATTAATTCAGTGGCCAAAGTATTGGTATTGTCTGGGCCAAGGGAATAGATCCCCTGAAGTTAGTAACCTGGGTCGGTTCACCTCCCTACAAATGAGCACTTAGGAAAACCTGGTCCTCCTGAGAAGAATCTGGGGCATCCAGGGTGACTGGAGTGAAACCAGTGTGCATAGGACAACCATAAAAGACACCAACTTTAGAAGCAGGCAGACAAAGAGAATCCCCTAAAAGATATAGAAGGAAGCCAGAGATGGGGGCTACCAGGAAAGTGCAGGGTCATAGGACAGAAGGGGACAGAAAAGTGGTCAAAGGAAAACTCATCCTTGGGAGAGTTCAGGAAGGAAAAGGTGGAGATGGATATAGATATAATTTTTAAGAGTAACAAAAGGCAGAGCTTTTTCATTGATTTTGATTTGAGACTTTGTCCTAATGGTACAAGCAAAAGGACCAGAGTGCAAAGGAGGAGATGAGATGGAGCCCATGTGCTGCATCAGGGGTTGGCAATTTTTTTTTTTTCTGTAGAGAGAGTAAACATTTTAGGCTTTGTACCCTCTCTGTTGTAATTACTCAACTCTGCAAACACAGCCACATAAAGAAGGGACATAGCCATGGCTTTATTTAACCTACAAAATTAGGCAAGGATATTAAAAAAAGAAAAAACAGGCAGTAGGCCGAATTTGGCTCATAAGCCTAGCTGTAGTTTGCTGACCTTGTTCTGGATCAATGACTCTTGAGGGTGAGTATCAGAATTAACTAGAAGCTATATAGTTAGAGAGCACAAGAGACAGGGTATGCATACAGGAAACGTAAACTCATTTTGTATAACAGGATTGAATTTAGTTTCAAGCCCTAGTGGAACCTTTATTTCATTCAATTCAGGATTATTCTACTCACTGCCCACCCCCCGCCACCCCCTCCAAAAAAACTCCCATATTTCTCTGGGGTTTTGTCTAAATTCTGCGATTATTCAGGGTCACGGAGGGATTGGGCACTGTGGTTGGGACTCTGATCTCCAGTGTTGTTAACACAGCCCAGCATTTGTTGGGTGTTTTTCTAGCTGGTCTTCAGTGGCCAGTGGGAAAGGTCTGAGACTCCATTCCAGGGTCTCGAGTACATTCCTCCTTCCCATCTGACCTGCCTGCTGTCCTGCAACTCAGGTGCAGTGGGTTCCTGATACTCCTCCAGCTGGAAGGTCTGGCTGCCCAGAGAAACCATGCAGCCATTTCATAGGCTCCCCTACCACCCTGCATGCAGGCAACCCCAGGTGCCTTTCCGGGCTGTCTCCAGGAAACGATGCAAGGACTTTTCTGTTCTAGGATTCCTGAATGTCATGGAGTTTCTATAATCTTTCAATACATGCATCCCAAGATGTAGTCTGGGCATGAAGAGGGGAGGGACAGAGCTCAGGCCTTTCTCACGTATTTAATATGTCTTGGCTCTTTTTACTTCCTCTTTCTTTGTCTACCTCTCCCAACTTGGGGAAATTTAGTGTCTGGGATCTGGAGGCTTAGACTTTGGTGACTAAAAACCAATAATGAGCCCCTTTATGCTCTGTATATGTTCTCTTGAGGAAACAAATGAAAATGATCCTCGCTCAGTGAATAGGGGGGAGGTTCACAGCATAGGGTAGAGAACAAGGGTAAGAAACAAGAGCCCATCCAGACAGACCTAACAGCTTGGCCAACTTAGTCCTCTCACCTGACACCCCTTAGATGTCTGTGCTTACAAGATACAAAGCAAATTTTACTTCATAGCTTTCCATCAAAGGAAGTGTGTGAACTTTGGGGTTTCACAGGCATGCATTGAATCTAGACTCTGTAATTCTTGGCTGAGTAAGTAAGTTACTTAATATATCGGTCAGAGTTCAGTGAAATAAAACAGAAACCAAAACTTCAAGCAGTAAGAAATGAATGCAGGAGAAGTTGGAGGGGCACCAGAGCAGGTTCTATGCTGAGTCTCCAAGAGGATGCTCAGTGCACACACTGCAGAGCTGGCCTGCCGGGGCCATTGCTGTAGTCAACAAGATGGGGAAACAGGAGGTTAACACACAACTGATGGCTCCAGAAAGACACCACTTTAGCTGCCATCTAGGAATCAGGAAGCTGTCTCCACCATAATTACTCGCTCCAGAGCCATGATGTGCCAGCTAAATCTGTACATACACGTGATGAATGCCCTGTGTCTTGCCTTTCAATGCTCTCGAGCTAGAAACTAGAACCCAATATGCTGCATAGCACAATTCCACAATCCTACTTCTGCCAGTAGAAACAACAGTCTGACAAGGGTTCTGTCTGGTAGAGCTTACGTCATATCTACAATGTTAGGTGCAAGGGAGTCTGGGAAAGATTGTGTCCAATTTTCTGGCCTTTATAATAGAGAACATATGAGAGAGTAGACGTAGGTACAGTGGATACCCAGCTAGCCAATCTTTAGTTTATGGGATAGTTTTCTTCTCTGAGCCCCTAATCTGCAAAAATAGTATCTAATTTACAGGGTCTTTGTAGAATTAAGTTAAATTTTTATATTTTATAAGATTTTTAAAGTTTATTTATTTTTGGGAGAGAGAGAGCAGAGGAGGGGCAGAGAGAGAGAGAGAGAGAGAGAGACAGAATCCCAAGCAAGCACTGTGCTCGAATCCTACACAGAACCCAATGTGGGACTCAAACTCATGGAACTATAAGATCATGACCTGAGCTGAAATCAGAAGTGGGGTGCTTAACTGACTGAGCTACCCAGGCACTCCAGATTTTTATATTTTAAAAGATCCTGGCAGCTCTCTTGTTTTCAGACTTCACTGCAGATCTGTCAGACATGTGATACTTAAACATACACACACACACACACACACACACAGGAGAAAATTTTTAAAACTTAAAAACAAAGCGAAAATCATGGTTAAGCATCCTGATGTCCTTGGTTTCTATACCTGTTTCTGTTAGAAATGTTTTAATTTTAATGTATGTTTCATTGTGGTTATTTATGACATCAAGGAGAGACATTTCAATACATTTTTTAAAGTAATAATTGCAAGAACACAAGCATAACGCAGTGACAATGACTGCCATTTGCTCAGCACTAGATTAAATCAAGAGCTTTCTTTTCCCCCAGTGGAGCATATGAAAATGTGCTAATGTCTGGATGAATTTTGATTCAAACTTCAAGCCTCAACTAACAAAACTGATCTGCATCTGATTGGAAATTTCAAATGGTCGCATTTTCAAATAGGTCAGTGTCAGTCACATCCATCTCCAGGCCAGGAGACCCTGCACTTATCAGTGACAGATTGGAAGAATTCTTAAAAGGCAGTTGATGAGTAAATGGGTGACCAATTGTCCTTTTGAACATATTCTGACTTAGTTCTGAAGTTTTAGAAAAGATTCCATAGTTACAGAAACTATTCTGGTGTGTAGGATTGATGCAGAGTGTTTCCAGTGGGCCCTTTGCTTATGGGTCAGGGCTGAGGTGCCCTGACTCACACACAAACTTCCTGAAATCCTATTTGACTTTGAGGTTTGATTTTATAAGATCTGATAATAACCCTAATGAACTCTATAGGTGAAATTAAAGTGTGATGCAAGGGGGTGGGGTTTAACTATTTTACTGCATTGGAAGCCTTTTGTAATAAGTGTTCTAAAAATCACTTATTTGGCTCAGTCGGTTGAAGGTCTGACTCTTGATTTCAGCACAGGCCATGATTTCATGGTTTGTGAGTTAGAGTCCTGAGTCGGAGACTGTGCTGACAGCATGGAGCCTTGTTGGGATTCTCTCTCTCTGCCTCTCCCTAACATTCACTCTCTTTCAAAGTAAATAAATAAAACTTTAAAAAAATCACAAGAAGAGTAGGACTCTGACAGCAGGCAACCTGGATTTCATCTGACACTTCCCCCATGGCTGATTCTCTTCCTGGCTGTTCCAAGTTATTGACTAGGTCTAGGCTTCAGACTTCTCACTTATAAAATAAGGATAATAATAAAGATTAGGAGGAAGAGATTGAGATGAAGATTATGGTGATGCTGCTGATAGATATATTAAATGCGTATTATGTGCAGGCTTTATCTGGAGGCTTTGCATGTACTAACTCATTTAATCTTTAGGACAACCCTTTGAGGTAGCCACCTAGGGGCTGGTCAGAAGATTAAATAAGGTAATATGTATAAAGCAATTAACAAGTACTTGCCTATGATTAACCCTCTGTAAATGGCCACTATTGTGAAGAAAAAAAAATGAGACATTGTTTTTGAAACATCTAGTTCGATTTCTGGCACACTTGAGTCCTCAGTAAGCATTAGTTATTGCTGCTTTGCTGGTGAATTCTTCTTATTTTACTATTGTTTTTCTATTCATCCAGCCTCCCAAATTTTGATCATATATTATCTTCAAAATTATCTCTCTTCCTATTAATTAGTTAAGCCTCCAGCTCCTGAGAGGTTGAATTCATTAATTCAGTTTTTTATCCAGCAACTATTATAGGTACCAACCATATGCCAGGTCCTATTCTAAGCATAGGAGATGCAATAGTGAACAACACAGACAAAATTCCAGCTCTCTTCATCACTATTTTAAAGCAAAGAAGGGAAACAGTTTATATAACTGAGTTAAAATAGACAAAAAGAGAAAATAGTAAGAAAGAAAAAATAAAAGATTAAAAAATATAAAAGCAATGAAATAGTATCAAAAAGAACATCCTTAAATAGTAAGAGGATGATTTCTGGTGGATAAAAATGGAAATTTCAAATAAATATATAGCAATGATGCAAGACAAACTTAAGACAAAAATTACATTTAAACAAGGAAAATTGTTTAAACTAAATACATAAGCAATATGTAAGTATGAAAGTAGGACTAAAAAAACCTCTAGTTGGCATAAGCCTTCAACTCCTGGGAGTTTGCCTACTGGGAGTATAAGTGGCTCTTAAAGACTGCAAAATCAAGTTCACACAGAGCATTGTTACCCCTCCCTTCATTTTCCTCATCTAAAAGCACTGACCTCCACCTCTATCATCTTTGAGATGATCAAGTATAACCCTTTCAATGAGGGGTTGTAAACAAATGCTCTATGTGACAATTATCTTTTTCTTAGAGAGGGACTTTACCTTTTGTTTTATTAAGTGAATGTAGAAAGACGGCTACCCTCTTGGGATGGGAAAGAAAATAAAAGAGAGAGAGAGAGAGAAATCAAACCACCAAATCTCCCCTCGCCCAAAAACACAACCCCCAAAAAAACAATAGGAAAGAACAAAACAAACATGAATCACTCAATAAATTATCCTTTTATATGAACATCACTAAAATTATTGAAAAAATACACATTAATGGACAAAACAAATTGTGGAACATAATGATTTTCTGTTTCTATTTTGACATTCTGTTACAGACTGTTTAATTCATTTATTCTTATAGTGGCTCCAGTAGATGGTATTATCATCTCTGTTTGGCAAATAAAGATACCAACACTCAGAGACTTGTCCAGGCCTCACAGCTATGAAAGACTGGGGTAGATTGGGTAGTCAAATCTGCAGGCCTCCTGAGCCATACTTTGCCCTCTGTGCTGTCCTTCCTTGTACCTGCTGTCAGTGACTTTCTGAAGACCATCAGCACTAAAGTACATGCAAGGAAAATGAGTGTTTTAAAAGTTGGTTCTGTGTTAAGGAAAAAACATACCAACAAAGAGAAAACCAAACAAAATCTAGATAATGGTGAATCTAAACCCATTGGTCGTTTGACGGAATGGTCTGTTGGTGTTCTCCACCAACATACTTTCCCAAAGCACTCACAACTATAAATCATTGAACAACACTCACTTGTGTACAAGATGGACCATCCTCTTAATAACTAAGTAGGGTTATCAGCCCCTTACATAGAAATGACAATCACTAGTCATTTCACTTTTAAAAAATAAAGAATGAGGCATCTAAGTATCTTCCTTTCTAATGCTATATATGAGCATTAAAATATATAATTTAAAAAATGTCTTTGTGGAAACATGACTTGCAATGTCTTATACTTTACCCTGCACCTTCTATTAATAGGTTAAGGTGAAAGGAGGAATAGATTCAGAGTGGCCTCCCAGGCAGACTCCCACAAAGGCACCTCTCAAATGACTTTAGAAAGGAAAATTGTCTCATTAAGGAGCCTCTGAGATTTCCTCTTCACCCCTCTGAGGATGCTGTTTGTGTTTGTGCAGGCTGCTTTTAGCAATCTGGAGGGAGGACAAGATGTGTGTTGGATAGGATATTTTGGTTCTTATCTTCTAGGCATGGGGACTTCCCTTGCCTTCTGAGCATCACCCTCCCGCTCTGGTTTATATTCATTGCTTGAGACTGCATGCAAATATTACTGTCATCCATGGCTTAGATGGATGACAAACTTTTTGTAAAGGGCCAGATAGTCAATATTTTAGGCTTTGTAGGTACTAAAATCTCTGTCACAATTATTTGACTGTCATTGTAATGTGAAAGCAGACATGCAGATAAATGAATGAGCTTGGCTGAGTTGCAATAAAACTTTATTTATGGACACTAAAATTTGAATGTCAAAAATATTTACATACCACAAAATACTTTTGCTTTTCCTCCAACCAGTAAAAATGTAAAAACCATTCTTAGGTTGCAGGCCATGGAGAAATAAGCAAGGGGTGGAATTTTCCCTTAATGCGTAGTTAGCTATCTCCTGGCTTAGTACAGGGCTCCCTCTGAATGCTTGTAGGCCATCAGCATCTTGTATCTGAATTTGGGAGTTTTCTCCATTGCCCTAACGCTGTATTCTTCTGCATCTGTCTTGGGCAAGGTTTATTCACAAATTTACTCTGTTTCNTGTAGGCCATCAGCATCTTGTATCTGAATTTGGGAGTTTTCTCCATTGCCCTAACGCTGTATTCTTCTGCATCTGTCTTTATGCAGAAGGTTTATTCACAAATTTACTCTGTTTGCTAGCTTTCAGAGGTTCATCAACATTTTTGATACCCTGAGGGAGTTGAAGTCTAACTCTTAGAGACTATGCTGTTTCATGAACTTTTCTCTTATTTTGTGGTATTTTTTTTAACTGAAGGGAGTATAGAAGTTTGATGAATGCCCTATGACTACTAAATTGTTTGTAGATTTGTCTATTTTGAAAGGATGTTAGGCAACCCCAAATAATTCAAAGTCAGTCCTTTTAAAATTTATTTAAGAAAAAAAATCAGTAAGAATTATAGCTGGTAAAAGTAAGGGTTGAAAAGTCAGGTGAATTTCTTTTTTGCCTGTGTGTGGCTCCCCAACAGATTAAAGGATAAAAAACTCAAAATTAATTATTAGCAGTAACTAAATGGTCAATAATTTCATCACAAGAAACAACTGGTGTTGGAAAGGATGTGGAGAAAACAGAACCCTCTTGTACTGTTGGTGGGAATGCAAACTTCTGAAGCCTCTATGGAAAACAGCGTGGAGATTCATCAAAAAGTTAAAAATAGGGGTTTCTGGATGGCTCAGTCAGTTAAGCATCCAACTTTGGCTCAGGTCATGATCTCACAGTTTGGGGTTTGAGCCCTGTGTCAGGCTCTGTGCTGACAGCTCAGAGCCTGGAGCCTGCTTCAGATTCTGTGTCTTCCTCTCTCTCTGCGCCTCCCCTTCTCACTTTTTGTCTCTCTCTCAAAGATAAATAAACGTTAAAAAAATTTTAAGTTAAAAATAGAACTACCCTATGATCCAGTAATCACAGTACTAGGTATTTACTAAAAAATACAAAAACATTAATTCAAAGGGATACATGAATCCCTATGTTTATAGTAGAATTATTTACAATAGCCAAGATATGGAAGCAGCCCATGTGTCCATCAATAGGTGAATAAATAAAGAAGATGTGGTATATATACATACAATGGAATATTATTCAGCCATAAAAAAGAATGAAATCTTGCCATATACAACAACATGGATGGAGCTAGAGAGTATTATGTTAAGCAAAGTAAGTCAGAGAAAGACAAATACCATATGATTTCATTCATATGTGGAATTTAAGAAACTAAAACAACTAATCAAAAGGAAAAAGAGAGAATCCAAGAAACAGACTCTTAATTATAGAGAACAAACCGAAGGTTATCAAAAGGGAGGGAGTGGGGGAATGGGTGAAATTGGGGATTAAGGAGTGCATTTGTAGTGCTGAGCACTGGGTGATGTATAGAAGTGTTGACTCACTGTATTAGACACATGAAACTAATATAACACTGTATGCTAACTATTGAATTAAAAGAAAAACTTTAAAAAAATTTTCATCAACATCATTTCAGAAGTTTGAGGGTTGCCTTTTCGAAAATAATAGTATGAAACAGCTCCTGCCAGGTGATCAGGACTCTATTATCAAGTTATAAAAATTTCAACAAGCAGCTCAAGGAGAAGAGCTGAGATCTTTAAGCATAAGAAATTGTGGGATGGAGACCAAAGCTTACCTTTATATATTGGCTCCTTCCTCTCTAGTCTGTGGCAATTGCAGTTTCCTAATAGTGAGTCTGTGGTGGAAAAGATGCCTGGGCTGGACGAGGGAAAGTAGGGTGTTTTGAACAGTTTTGGATATAGAGAAACTGTGGAGCACTTAACACTTGGTGTGGGATTTGGGGAGATTAATGTCTAAAGACCATTTTCAGCAATAAAACTCCTTACTAGAAAGACAGCCTAATGTAGGAGTTAAGAGCACATAGTTTGGAACTGAGCCTATCAGGTTCACATCTAAACTCCACCATTTATTATCCGTACAACCTTGAGCAAATGCTTCATCTCTGTGTAACTCAGTCTCCTTAGCTACAAGAGGGAGATAATAATAGAATCTACTTCACAGGATTGTTAGGAATAGTAAATGAATCACCATAAGCAAAGTGTTTAGAACAGTGCCTGATACAAAGTAAGTTCTATATAAGTGGATGGGGGAGTCCTTATTATTCTACAATGTTCTTAGATAGACCTAAAGGCTGACTCTATTTAGGCTATATTGAACGTAAAGATAACTAGCAATTCAGCTCTGTGCATTTGTTGCTGTGTAAAAAGTGTGGGGACCCTCAAAGTTTTAAACAGCCAATATTTTATTGATTTCAGAGTAATGGGTAGCTACTGCCATTCACTGGAGTCTGATGTGTACATGTGCATGTGTGGTTGTGAGCATATGTGTGCCTACTTACACATATGTATATGAGTTGTGAGTAGGGTATGGAATGTGAGTTATATCTGTATAAAGAAGCAGAGAAGCAGAATGAGGATTGCTATGCATATTTGAGGGATCCATCTTACTATCCTATAGACATTCTCCAGGAATTCCCCCAGCACTGCACATTTCTCAGATGGCAATGCCAGCTCTGTCTACTCGTCTTTCATTACCAGGAAGCCTCTGTTCCTCAGTGAATTTCCTTTCCATTGATTTTCAAATGACTTTTCTGGGCATTGTTAAATATGCACAAGATAGAGGCAGAGGATGTCTATGGATAGATTTGCATAAGTATAAATACAGTATGTGTACCCATATTTAAGTGATATAATGATAGTATTGTGTTGCCACCTAAGAGTGAAAGCTAATTAATTCAGCTATTGAGATGATAATGATTTCTTTCTCAGTTAATATCAGAGTTTTAAAAAAAAGAAAAAGAAAAAATAACCCTGCAGAATTGTCCTAGCACTGTTCCTTTGATTCATCTTGGAATAAGGAGGTTTATTTCTGTTAACTATTGAGCTTTCAGTATCTATGGTGGTTTCAAATTGAATCATTCCTGGGAAGGGCTGAATATTTGTGGGAAGACTGACTCAGTTTGACTAATATGGTCATTGAGCTCAATTATTTGGTACCAGAAAATAAAATTTTCCTTCCTTCCTTCCTTCCTTCCTTCCTTCCTTCCTTCCTTCCTTCCTTCCTTCCTTCCTTCCTTCCCTGGTCTAGAGTCTGTTTTAAAATGCATGCTTTGGTATTTGCACTCCCAATATCAACGTTGATCTGAAGCACAAAAATCTTTTTTTAGATTTTGTGTGGTTGGATTTGACATTTAGGAAAATGGTAAAATCTTTCCTACTGAAAGTTACACCATCTGACAATTTCACAAGCAAGTCTATGACTCTTTTTAACCTTGCTATCTCTAACTTTTCCTTTAGCCTCTGTTTTTTTTTTTTTTTCTTGTTGAGTTAGTTACCAAGTCCTGAGTTCCTCCTTTTCCTCCTCCCTATTCCCATCCTCCAGCCAGTTCAGGCACCAATCACCTCTGGGCTTGTTCACTTTTCTTCACCTTGCACCAAGGATTTTTCCCAACATGCAGATTAGGTCACACCCTCTTCTGCCAAAACACTCTAATTGCTTCTCTCTTTCTGCATGACAAAGACTCAACTCCCTTGCCTGGCATTGAAGGGCCTTTATATTCTGTTCTACTCTATGCCTTCACCCACCTTTCACTAATTCTTCCTATGCTCCACCCTCCCACGAAAATAGTCTATCCACTCTTCCCTCGAATTTCCATAACTCGCTGCCTTTTCCCATTTCCCAGAATGTGCTTCCTCCCTCACAGTCCATGTTTCAAAACTCTACTTATTCTCCAACAACCAGCTCAAATTCTACTTCCTTCATGAGTTCTCTGATATCCTCTACCTGGAATTAGTCCCAGCTATTCCTAGCCCCTATAATGTCTTTTCCTCAAGACATTTAATTTCTAGATGTTGAGACATTGTCATATTATATTTATTTTACTAGAACAATTTTTATTGCCTTCTTCTGGAAAAATTGTCATAACAAATGTGCAAATCTCCATGTCTGTGATGGAATTGCTGCCTCCCCTGAATGTGGCACCACATTCATAAGCATATAATGTGGCCTTGAAATGATCACTTTTTCATCTACATTCCAATATTTTATCACTTACTTAGCTATCCTATCACTCTATCTTATATTATGCTGTAAATGTACTTTTCTGTCTTCTAAATTGGAAGCCCTGAGGACAAGGAATTCATCTGGATGTCTCCCAGGTTAAAGAATACAGCTTTCAGATAGTAGGTACTTAATATTGTTATTCTCCTCTCTTGTGACCCAAGGGAGACAATTATGGTATAGTGGTTAGGAGTGTGACCTTTGGTCCATGGCTGCCTGGGTTTGAACCCTCCTAATCCACTTATTCATCATGTGCTCATGGCCAAAATGCTTAATTTCTTTGTACATTTTCCCCATGTTCTGTAATATGGGGACATATAATATTATCTCCTTCATAAAATTGGTATGGAGTTTAAATAACTAAATACAGGTGAAATAGTTAGAACAAAAACTAGCAAGTACTTAATAAATGTTGGCTAATATTCCAACCGCCTGTTAAAATAGAAAGGACTCTTGCTGTCTCAGTTTTGGCAGTCAGATGAAACTAGCTGCTACATCCAAAGTGAGCCCATCTTGCAATCAGTAGTCAAGAAATAGTTAAAACCTCACCTACTTTGAGGATGCAAAGTGGGCAGGAGTTAGAAATTCTGGAGCATAGTCTTTAAAGATTTTGGAGCATGTGACTAGTGTGCTACAGATCCCACTCCCTATTGCAAAGGGGCGGGCATGGGATATAGATGTCTGTTCTGGGGACCACCATGGAAATTATGGTACTTTTGTGAGAATTAGAAGAACGTGTCCCACCCTTCTCAGGTGTAATCTATATAGTAAGGAGGCCCTCCCGCTCCAGGCCCAATGAAAGGGTCTTCAACAGGATCACTTGAGGAGGTTGATATGTATCCCCTACAGCTGAGAGACACAGAAGACTGGCATCTGACTTTCACCTGAGAAGTTGAAAGGGCAGGAGATATGGTGACTGACTGCTTATGGANTGTGTTTTAAGCTCATGACAAGAAGACAACATGGAGGCACTCAGAGTAAAGAGGATGGTGGTAAAGGGGATACAAGCCACAAGCTAGAATAGAGATGTATTTGTCCTCATTGAAGACTTGCAAAGGATTGTATCCCAGTGGTGGGCATTCTCTAAAGAATCCAACTCCAAGAGAGAAGTCAATTTTAGAAACTTGCAGGGCACAAGCCAGCCAAGTAAGCACTTTCCTGTCACTTCTTCCCATGCCTCTCCAAATCCTCTCCTTATTTACCACTCCACCTTGAGTCTGGAAATGTCAGAAATTATGGCTAGCTAGGTGGAGGAGAAGGAGTAGAAGTGGAAAGTGGGAAAAAAAAGAAACTGAAAGAAAGACACTTGTGTTCCCTCCCCACCTTAACTGATGCAGGCTGGCAGCGGTGGCTACCCTCTCTCAGGGGAGATGTTTGCTTTTAAATCAAGTTTGGCATTTGTTATTACTGTACCAGGCTGGGCATATTAAGTACTGAACTGAAACCTTGAATGTGACCTCTTCCAGTCAGCCTGGTAAATAGCAACTCGTTTTGCAAGGATTAGCATAGCACTTGCTTCCAAGTCTGATCTCTTCACCCAGCACTAACCATTCTCCCTGCCTCCTCTGCCCCAGCACAGCCCAGGAACACCTAATTTCACTTGTTTGATTGTTTGCATGGCTTTGGCCTCCACCAGGCTGTAAACCCCAAGAGGGCAGGCAGGGATGACTTATTCGCCTTTGTACCACCAGCATCTAGAGCTCACTGGCACACAAT
Organism: Crocuta crocuta; assembly: GCF_008692635.1. Classification (NCBI taxonomy): domain Eukaryota; kingdom Metazoa; phylum Chordata; class Mammalia; order Carnivora; family Hyaenidae; genus Crocuta; species Crocuta crocuta. The sequence goes on along the minus strand of NW_027531504.1, from coordinate 1,731,958 downwards.
AGTCTCCCAATAAAGATATAATGAAAGTAACCATTCTTAAAAAACAAAGCAAGATTTTCCCTAAGAGAGGCTAGAGTTCAACTGTGTCTTTATCTTTGAGAGAGAAATTGAAAACAGCAGTCTTCCGGACAACAAAGTGCAATTGAAGGTATCTTTGTCACCAGTCTACCTGAGGATTGACTGGGTGTTCCCCGGGGCTTCCTGAGAAAATGCTCTGGCATCCCTTAATCCTAATGTGTTTTTCTGAGTGGAAGTTGTTAGGAACATTTTTATTCCTTTCTGTGTTTCTTCCACAGGTTTCTTCAGGAGAAGCATTACCAAAAATGCTGTGTACAAGTGTAAAAATGGGGGCAACTGTGTGATGGACATGTATATGCGAAGAAAGTGCCAAGAATGTCGCCTAAGGAAATGCAAAGAGATGGGAATGTTGGCTGAATGTATGTATACAGGTATTCACATCAAAAATTAAATTCCACTAAAAATCTAAGGAGGCAGATGGCAGGTAACTCACATGATTAGAATGGTACTTCACATATTAAAGAAGGGATTTACTAAGCCATCAAAGATCTTGAAAAGGGTAATGAACCACTGAAGTTGTCCAAAGTGTCAGCTAAAGAGTATTTTATTTACCTGAAAGAAGCAGCTTTTTGTTATTCATTGTTGCAAGGAATCATATGTGGAGTGAGGTGGCATTAATCTACAGTGAAAATAACATGTTTTAATAAGCTTCCAAGAATGACAACAGTCTAAAAGTTTTCTCCAAATTTGATTTAATATCTTTCTTACTGTTTAATTAACATAAACATTCACAGTTGTGTGAAAGATTAAGAATGCTTTTAAGGTATAACTGCCTCTGAATTGTCTAAATAGAGTTTTAAACCAAGTCATTTTATTAGTAGTCCTTCTTCTCTTAGTGCAGCTTTGAACCAACTTGTATAGGTTTACACAGGAAATTAACTACTGTGAGTTTTAATATAATTTGGCCCTTCGATCTGATAAAGAGGCACTGTATTAACTGCTGGCTTTGTGAGGAACCATAATCTTCATCAATTTGGAATGCATGCTAGTATATAACGTATTAATTTTTCATTCTGCAAATTCTACAGACCACTCAGATTTTGAGATATGGCCCATTCCTCCTCAAAACACAAATGACAAACAAATGTCACCAAGGGGAGGATTACATTCAGGGAGGGAATGCCACATGGAATAAAAACCTGTGGAAGGTGACTCCAATTCTATTGTTCCTAAACTGTACAGGCAACTGGGATGGACCCAGAGAAATAATGTGTGCATGAGGGGGAAAAATAGGTCAGTGTAAATAATCCAGCTCTGGGTGGATGAAAGTTTTATAGCAGATGATCGCTATCTCCTCTTAGCATATGAAACAAGAGACTGCAAGAGGGATGACTGCTGGAATCCAATCTGCAATGGAAATGCTTACTTTGATACTGGATGGTTCGTGTTGCTCATCACTTAAATATGAACCTGTTCCAGTGAAAGCACTGAAGACATTTTTCAAGACTCCACCTATAGAAGTTTATAATATCATTTATGAACACAAACTTGTCCAGTAATGGATGAAGAACTTTCATCCGATCTTGTAAAATAAATGCTATGGACAAAGAAATTCCTGGAATTTCTCATTAACATGGAGAGAATAAGGAAGTTAAATGGAACTATGGAAGATTGTTCTGCATTATTTTTTTATAGCTTTGTTAAGTGTAGATTAATGATGATATTGCATAATTATTCAAAAGAAAATTCCAAAGTCCTCTTGAGTTATTTTCATCTCTATGTTCTTACTAATGTATAGAGTTCTGAAAATTAGCAAGATATAAAAATTCCCTGAATGATGTTGACATTTGTTTTACACAGCAGGTGTTTACTTATGTGTGTTTAATGTGAAATTGACTATGCTTTTTATGGTACAGTTATATAAACATGGGTGAGAAATAATATTATGTTGTGAAAGACTAGCTTTCAGGGTCCCCTGGACCAGGAATAGGGAGAGTGTTGTTCCCCTTTTTATTGACTGATACCTTGCATTTGTACAATGCTTTAGTATTACAAATTCTTTATATAAATTACGTTTAAAAAAAACTCCAATTATACTTCATCTAAACGAAACTGTTTCAGGTAGATATTACTTCTATTTTACAAGTAAAGAAAGTGAGACTCACAGAGGGATAAATTTCTTTTTCAAGCCCAAATCTTAAAATTCAAAAGGGCTAGAATTAGCTCTGTGCCGAATGCACAGATGTGAGCAGACTACACATCAGCTACCTCATGACCACACACCTACCAGGACTTTGTGGTGAATTCTCGGTTTTTTATTTTGTCAGGCTTATTAACTGAAATTCAGTGTAAATCTAAACGACTAAGAAAAAACGTGAAGCAGCATGCAGATCAGACCATTAATGAAGACAGCGAAGGTCGAGATTTGCGACAAGTGACCTCTACCACCAAGTCATGCAGGGTAATACCATGCAATGGTGTCTACTAAAGCCAGCAAGAGCTGAACTTCTGGCATGTAGTGATTAATGTGAAATGTTGGGGTTTGGGAGTGAACAGTCAAAGGATTCTTGAGACATCTTTGGTGCAAAAAAGATGGTTTTATTAAAACAAGGGGACAGGACCTGTGGGCAGAAAGACATGCACTGAGATTATGAGGAATGACTGATTATATACTTTCAAGTTGCGAGGGGGTTAGAGATAGTGTAAGTCTCTAAGGATTTGGAAGCAAGGTATCCAGGATCTTCAGGGGTCATTTATATTGTCCAGTAAACCCTTGTCATGAGACCCTTCAGATGTATATCAGTGGACAAATGCTTGGAGGTTGATTGCTAACATGTATCTTAGGGGATGGGTAAAGAAAGTTTCCAAAGGGATTTTTATATGTTAAAGAAGACTTACAGGATCTTGGAGGTTGGGCTAATGTCAAGCTAAGGTTGCCTTTTGCCTCTAGTGAAGTATTAACATGGAGGCAGTTGAGTTCCTGGAAGAAGGTCGCTCTGCCTTCCCAAGTACTTGTCAATGGGCTGCAAAGGAAATTTAATTTTTTCTATATTTCTTTTGCCTTTGTTCTCCACATCAGTGATCTGAGTGGGAGGCTTTAAAGTTAGAGCCACAGCCACAAGCAGAATTTCACTTCAATTGTGCTTTAAATGGTTTTCTTTTTAATCAAGAACGTAATATCTGCTTTGGTCTAGAAATTCAAATAATAGCAGTAAATAAGGTAAAAAGATAAAAGTGCTCCACTTACCTGGCTCCATTCCACTCCTACTACCAAGAGGTTGCCAGTAGACATAGTTCAAGTATAAGATGGATTTTTCAGGTTGAGTTTTGATGACCTTTTTCTTTTCCCTATCATTGAGAAGGGAGGCATAAAGTGGGAAGGAGATGTACTCAGTAGAGGTTTGTGGATTAGTCCCTATCAGTGGGTAAAATTGGGTGGATACACATCTGTGGAACAACAGAGAAAAGCCTTTCCCAATGAGCTCACAAGTTTCTTATGCAAGAAATCCTTTGAACAATCTGAGACAAAAGAGGAACAGCATCTTGGGTGATTAACTAAACACATTGTGATAATCTACAGGGTATGTGGAGGAACCTTAATTTTGGTTTGGTAAAAAAAAATTTTTGTTTGGTAAAACAAAAATCCACAATTATTTAAGTCACTCACTTCTTAATATTTATGTACTACTAACAAGGAAAACGTCCACATTTAGTTTTCCAAGTATAGTATTTTGCACTCATTTGAGAAAAAAAACTTTATATCAAAGTATTATTTTGCCATAGTACTTCATTCATAACACTTTGGTATAAGGAAGCACAGAGTTGACACAATTATCCACACTCTTCAAAAGATGCTAGTAAGGGAGAAAGTGATATTTGGGGTCTGAATTGTCCAGATTGATGACTTTCTACTTCAGAGCTAGGTAAACATTATTTTTTCTGTAAAGATATTTCAGGCTTTGGCTACAAGACCTCCATGACAACTACTCAACTTTGCTATTTTAGTGCAGAAGTAGTGTAGACAACATATAAACAAATGTGTGTGGTTTTGTTTCAAAAGAGTCACAAAACCTGGTGGATTTGGTAGTTGGCCATAGTTTGTCAACTCCTCCTCTATATGATGCCCTTAAATGGATTCTCTATTTTATATGTGGGAACTTTTCCTTAGTGACTAAACCTTGAACTTTCACTGAACTTTCCTATTAATGGGGTTGATAAGGTTCAAAACTAGACTATTATTTATTCCCAAGATATAGATGAAATGAAAATTTTGTTATCCTGGTTTTACAGATATAAAAATGAACAATTGGGACCCATTTAATTAACCGTGATATGGCTTGACCAAGGACCCAGAGTAAGCCCTTACAGTGCACACTGTATCAGAGTGCATAGTTCCTGCTATATTTAGGGCTTTTATCAATAATTTCTGAGATTAGTTTACTCCAGATGAATGTACATATAGAAAAAGTGCCTTATAACCACCCTCCCTAATACCTTTTATTTTTTTGCCAGTGTAGGAGAAAACTGAACTCACCCCAGATCAACAGCAACTTCTTCATTATATTATGGATTCATATAGCAAACAGAGGATGCCTCAGGAAATAACAAATAAAATTGTATGTACAAATATCTAAAATTACATAGGTTGAAAGTTAATATTTTCTGGAGCTTTTAGTACCTTGGGGGTAGAATTTATACATGAATTTGTTACTTTGAAATAATTAGAGCTGATAATTTAAGTTATACCTTTAAACTTTTAGCAGCATTAAACAAAGAATAAGAAGTTTCATATCTATCTTGGTAATAGTAATTGGAACTGAAAAATATAAACTGGATCTTAAATTATATTATCTAACTCTGATTCTTTAGTCTAATGATTTTGTGTTGATTTATCCTTTTATCTACTTATTAATCTTATGCTTTTCTTCTTAAAATTTAGTTAAAAGAAGAATTCAGTGCAGAAGAAAATTTTCTCATTTTAACTGAAATGGCTACCAGTCATGTACAGATTCTCGTAGAATTCACAAAAAAACTGCCAGGTATTTTTTACATGTATATACTATTCTGGTATACTGTGCAATATTCTTATGACATTGAGAAAGTCAGGTCTGTAGGTTGTAAAGTAGGAATTATCTCACATCTGATTTAAATCAATATGTCTAACTGCTATAGACATGAAAGGTTAGAGCCAGATAGGATATTTGAAATCACTTATAATAATTCTTCCAGATTGATAGACTAAGAAATCAAGACTTTGTGAAGTTGCCAGTCATCCATTTATTCATTTAACAAGCACTTGTTGATACCTATTCTATACTTAGTATGTAGCTATTGCCTTCAAGGGGAGTGATTTAAGAAAGGCTATAATAAAAACATTATATACAAAATGCTGTTTGAACAGGGAGGAAGTTATTGCTATTTATACCTGAGAAAGACAGGGAGACTTCAAAGAAAATCATATTTTAATTGGGTCTAAAAGAAAAAGGAGTTGTCCTGGTGGTATGGAAGAGAAGGAACCTTCCAAGTTGAGAGATCTACTTGTGAAAATCAAATGAGGCATGAACTAAAATAAGATTATTAGAGATAGAAAACTTTAATGTGGCACAGCATAATGTCGTGGACTCTTTGGTTCGACATAAGGTAAGCTGGTGCCAGGTTGATAAGGGCATAAGTAAGGAACTTAATTCTCATCCCCTGAATGGTAGAAAGTTTTTGGTGGCTTTCTGTTGTTGTTTATATTGAGAGGGAAGTGATGGGATTTACGTTTTGCAGATATGACTTGATCAGTTTTATATAAGATGAATTTGAATGAGGGACAAAGGCAGGAGGGTCAATTAGGATGCTTCTGCGCCCGTCAAGGCAGGGCCTTGAAATAAAGCAAGAGCAGTGGGAGATGGAAGAGAACAAAATGAAGAGGGATTCAAAAATTGATAGAGCTTGCTGAACAATTGTACTGTGGGACAAGGGAGAGGAACTTATCCATAGTCATTTGGATGGGCCCAGTATAGAAACTGGAATTCAAGATTCTTATCTCTCAGCTTCCCAGTTCCTTTGGCTACATTATCAATGCTATCTCATCCAATAGATTTAACTTGTTTCAGTGTTTTAAAAATATATTAGTACAATGGAATTCCATGATCTGGAAGAGTATAATAAATACCTTGTAAAACACACAACACTGTAATATTAAATTATAGAAAGTAACTTCTGATGTAAGATTTTAATTAGGTTAATTTGTCTTCTTTGGCCAGCATAATGCTATTATTTTATTAAAGTGTCATGGATAGCCCACATAAACTCAAAAAATGTGAGGAGGAAGTTCTCATTTTCATGTTAATATTAATATTCTCTCATTTCNGGTCGGGGAGAGGGGAAGGGGGGTGATGGACAAGAAGGAGGGCACTTGTTGGGATGAGCACTGGGTGTTTTATGGGAACCAACTTGACAATAAACTAAGAAAAAATATTCTCTCATTTCTTTATTAACAATGAAAAAAGAACTTAATTTGTTATATGCTAATTAAGGTGAAGGGAATCTTGATCAAAAACAAGATTAGACAAGAGTGAAAAGTGTGGGAGGAGGAATTGGGTAAGGGAGAAATATATTTTTGGTTGTTTGTGAAAAGAGAGTTTTTCAGTTCAAATAGTCTGCTGGTCTTAAACCACAAAATAATTGAAGAAAAAAATCTTATTCATGAAAGGTAGCTTAACTGAAAGCAACACAATATCTAACACATCACTTTATTCCCAGTGCTTAGACTAGTTCTAAAGTTGAGAAAAGAGTATGATAAATGTATGTTTAATGAGTCAAGCAGAGGTTCTGGCTGGCTCAGTTGGAAGAGCATGTGACTTGATCTTGGAGTTGTGAGTTTCAAGCCCCCATGTTGTCTGTAGAGATTACTTACAAATAAATAAACTTTTTAAAAAATGAGAAAAGCGGAAGAAAAAATTAAAATACAAAAGGAAATAAAAGACCAAAACTCCTGAGAAAGAAATTTTAACAGTACTAGCAATAGTTAATATTTTAACAATAATTATGGAAAAGACAACATTATTATAAATAGCAATAATAGTGATATAATACCAACAATGAAGAGACGTTGGTAAAAGAGTTGAATCATTTCATTTTGTCTTTCTTGGAGCATGACCTGTGCCAGACACTGTCCAGGGTGCTGGAGACCGTGTAGGAATGGCTCCTGCCTTCAAAGGAACTCTAAGATAGTGATGCTTTTTTTTTTTTTTTAAGTTGATTTTGTTTGTTTGTTTATACAGGGAGAATTTCCCAAGCAGGCTGCATGCTGTCAGTAGAGCACAAAAGACGACGCGGGGCTCGATCTCATGAACCCTGAGATCATGACCTGGGCAGAAATAAATAGTGGGACACTTAAAATGACTGAGCCACCCAGGCACTCCTAAGATAGTGATTCTTAACCTTAGCATTACTCTCTTCTCTAAACTCCCATTGCTATTTAATACTTTTCTAAGCATGTGGACCCTGATGGTATTAGTTTATATGTGTATTATGTGTATGTATACATGTGCATAGGAGCTTATGTTTCCCATTCAGTTATCCAATTATTCAAAAATTGCTTCTTGGATATCAATTATCTGCTAGGCACTGGGGATACAAAAGTGAACAAAACAGGCAAAGTCTCTGCCCTCAAGAAGTTTATACTCTATTTGAGGTGGCAAATAATTAATAAGTGTGCAGATAAGTTTATTATGTCAGGTAGTGATAAATTCTATAAGTAAAAGTAAATCAACTAGGGGTTCATGGGTGGCTCAGTAGGTTAAGTGTCTGACTTAAGCTCAGGTCCATGAGTTTAAAGCCCTGTGTCAGGCTCTGTGCTAACAGTGTGGAGTCTTTTTCAGATTCTCTGTCTCCTTCTCTCTCACCCCTCCTCTGCTCACTCTCTCTCTCTCTAAAATAAATAAATAAACATTAAAAAAAATAAAGCAAGTAGGGACTAGTGAGTCCTGGAGCGTATTATTTTAGTAGGGTCACCACAAATATAGGGTCTCTGCATATAGTGGGGGGAGTAAAGCATGGTGATAGCTGAGGCAAAAAAGTTTGTATGTTCACAGAAGAGCCATGAGTCAGTGTGGCTGGAGCACAGTGAGTGAGAGGAAGAAAGAGGAGGAAATGATGTCAGAGAGGCTGCTGGAGACTGTGACATATAAACCAGGATTAGGACTTTGGATTTTCCAAGTAGTGTTATATTCCTTCAGGTTGTCAATTCCTTTCCATGGCTGGATACATGTAAAGATTTTTTTCTGGTCTGTGGATGCTTCCATTCTGCAGAATTGGCCCTGTGTCACCAGATGTGACTAATATAATGGCTCAAAGAAAATCTTTTTGCTTCTAACCTCTGAGTTACTTCATCTGAATCAGCCTGTTCTGCCATTATATGTATTTTTGGTGTGGATCTGATGTCCTTTTTTACCCAACTTGTTCAATAAATCCTACTCAATAAGATAAAAGTCAGCTTCTATTTGGAACAGAAAAATAGATATTTAGTGACTCAACTTGACTACACAATCTTAAAACAATTTTTAAATCACTTATGGATGGTAGCGATGATGAAATATTGTTATATAGCACTCACAGTTCCTTGATACTTGATTTGACTATCATCTTCATCCAGGATTTCAGACTTTGGACCATGAAGATCAGATTGCTTTGCTGAAAGGGTCTGCGGTTGAAGCTATGTTCCTCCGTTCAGCTGAGATTATCAATAAGAAACTTCCAGCTGGACATGCTGACCTATTGGAAGAAAGAATTCGGAGGAGTGGTATGTGATTTGGTTAATGGTAAAGAGTTTGCTCCTATAAGTAAGCATTCCATGAAGGCAGGCTTCTTGCCTATCTTATGCAAAGTTACGTTCCCATTGTGGCTAATATGGTGAATGGCTCTAAAAAGGTATGTGTTAAATAGATGAGGCTTTTATTTATTTTTTTAATGTGTATTTATTTTTGAGAGATAAAGAGACAGACAGAATGTGAGTGGGGGAGGGGCAGAAAGAAAAGGAGTCTCAGAATCTGAAGAAGGCTTCAGGCTCTGAGATGTCAGCACAGAACCTGATGTGGGGCTGAAACTCACAAACTGTGAGATCCTGACCTGAGCTGAAGTCTGAGATAAAGTCTTACCCTTAACTGATCAAGCCACCCAGGAGCTCCAGATAAGGCTTTTAGAGGGTTCCTTCAAGTGTCTTTGTAGTAGCAAAATACTAAAAATACTCTGCGCTATACTAAGATTAAGGGCCAAAGGAGGAATTTTTTAAAGTTTGGAAAATTAGTCAAATAAAGAAAACAGCATAAAGGAGCTGGAATTATTCAGTTGAAAAAAAGATTCACTTGTTCAAAATCTTCATGTATGAACTACTGTGGCTCAAGCTATTATCCATCTCTATTCAAAGCAAAATAAAAACAATTATTAATAGCAACATTTATATATCATTTACTAGGTTTTAGACACTGTTCTAAATACTTACATATATGATTTCATCAAAATCTTACAGTCTTATGAAATAAGTACCATTATTATTCAAAATTTATTGATAAGACAACTGACACAGAGAGTGTTTAATAACTTTCCCAGAGACAGACAGGAAGTCTGACTTCAGAAGCTGTCTGTCTAAATCACTATGCTACATTGCCTCTCAAGAGAGAAAATAAATAATAGTATGAGTTGAACTTACTATGGAGGAATACTGTGACAGAAAGGGTTAAGCAACATTGGGATAAGTTTCCTGGAATTATGTGCAGTTTATCTTAGAAGAGTCTTAAAATAGGATAAGTTTTTGTTTTCCTGTGATACTTTCTATGTGGTTGGGAGGGGAGGGATGAATGAGAAGAAATGATTCTCAAGATCCTTTCTTCCCAAAATATTATCCTTCTATGAATGACTAGAACAAAAGTTTAAGTACTTATAAAAATCAGTATTTTATAACAGCAGTTGGAAGGAAAGTTTTTAGGAAGTTCTGCATTTGTGATATAAGAAAAATAATTAAAAATTGGAAATTATTTTTTAAAAGCAGCCATCCCATATCATTGTATTCTCTCTTCTTAAACACTGAAAGTATAATCATTATTGATAGATTTAAAGAATATACATTTTAGGGGCACCTGGGTGGCTTAGTCGGTTAAGCGTCCGACTTTCGCTTAGGTCATGATCTCGCGGTTTGTGGGTTCAAGCCCCGCGTCGGGCTCTGTGCTGACTGCCAGCTCAGAGCCTGGAGCCTGTTTCAGTCTGTGACTCCCTCTCTCTGACCCTCCGCTGCTCACGCTGTCTCTCTCTCTCCTAGAAATAAATAAAAAACATTAAAAAAAATAAAAAAATATATATACATTTTAAAAAGATGCATTATTTGTATAGATCATTGATTTACTAGTTTAACATGTACTTACGGGCAGATAACTATGGAGGCAGTGAAGAAAGGAATCCGGTATGTTCCTTCTCCTAGAAAGCTTACAGTGTAGTAGGAAGACATGAACCTTACATAGATAGTTATAATAAAATGTGGAAGAGAACTGAGAGAGAGGTGACTTCTGGTTGGTAGGGCTCTGGAAGATTTTGCTGGCAAGCTGGGCCTTGAGTGATATTAGATGTGGATATTCATGGTGGAGGTACAAGAAAGAAGGACCAGCCCAAGCAAACGATTGAGGCAAGAAAGCCTAGCTTATGCACTCAAAGAAGAATGAGTAGTTGAGTTTATAGATTAAGTGTTACATTACAGGGAAATAGAATTTTTTTTTAAAGAGCCAAATGGTTGAGGGCCTTGAATGCGGGGCTAAACGTTTTATTCTTTATTTTATAAGAAGTAGAGAGACACTGGGGAGCCTGGATGGCTCAGCTGGTTAAGCATCCGACTTCAGCTCTGTCTCATAGTTTGTATGTTTGAGCCCCACATTGGGCTTTGTGTTGAAAGCTCAGAGCCTGGAGCNCCCCCCCCCCCCCCCTTTCCCATCCCACCTCAAAAATAAATAAAACATTAAAAAAGAGAAAGAGGAAGAAGACACTGAAGAGTTTTGAGCAGGGGAGGGAAAACATCAAAATCATGCTTTACAAATCTTCCAGCAATGTTAGCATAAGCTAGGATGGGAGACACCCGTCAGTAGGCAAAAGGTTTCAAGAATGTGTTGCCAGAGGGGCACGTGGGTGGCTCAGTTGGTTGAACATTTGACTTCAGTTCAGGTCATGATCTCACAGCTCATGAGTTCAAGCCCCGTGTTGAGCTCTGTGCTGACAGCTCAGAGCCTGGAGCCTGCTTCGGATTCTGTATCTTCCTCTCTCTTCCCCTCCCCCACTCACATTCTGTCTCTCTCTCTCAAAAATAAATAAACATTAAAAATTAAAAAAAAAAAAAAAAGAATGTGCTACCAGAAGAAATGGAAAGAAGGGAAATGATCTGAGAAATTATTGGAGATTTTCACCTTTTGAAAGACAGAATGCTGTCAGGGGCACTCTCTTGGCTTAGTCGGTTAAGCGTCCGACTTTCGCTTAGGTCATGATCTCGCGGTTTGTGGGTTCGAGCCCCGCATCAGGCTCTGTGCTGACTGCCAGCTCAGAGCCTGGAGCCTATTTCAGAGTCTGTGTCTCCCTCTCTCTCTGACCCTCCCCTGCTCACGCTGTCTCTCTCTCTCTCTCTCTCCTAGAAATAAATAAAACATTAAAAAAAAAAAAAAAAAGAAAGACAGAATGCTGTCAAGAAATATGGGTTCTGGTTCTGGACAGATTTTATTTTACCTATTCTGGAATGTATAGAGTGTGTGTGTGTGTGTGTGTGTGTGTGTGTGTGTGTATCCCTCCATCCATCTGTCCAGGATGCTGGGGGTAAGGGAAGAATTGAATCAGTAACCTCCAAGGCACCATCTAGTTCTATAAGTCTTACTGCTTGCCTTCTTGTAACTAATCAGTATTTCTGATTGCTGGTTTAGCCAGTCAGGTAGCTCATTGAATATCTCAACTTTTTATTTTTATTGTGGTAAGAACACTTCGCATGAGATCTATCTTCTTAAAAAAATTTTAAGTGTATAATACAACATTGTTGCCCATAGGTACAATGTTGTATAGCAGATATCTAGAACTTATTTATCTTGCTTAACTGAAACTTTATGACCATTGATTAGTAGGAGAAAATGAATTACTGATCAACAGGCACATTAAAGGAGATCTTTCTATTTAACAAATATAAATTGAATACTTACTTTGTGCCAAGCACTGTGTAATTATTGAGGGTATGGAGATGAGGAAATATTGTCTTTGTCCTCAGGGAGCTTATAGAGGGACAGATCTATAAGCAAAGGATTCCAAATCAAGGTGCAGTGTAATAAGGACTATGAGGAATGTGTGTGCAAAATGAAATAGAAGCCCAAAGATGTGCTTACCTTCCTGTGTGAGTTTACTTGGTGATCCAGAAAAGGCTTGTAAAGTTGACAAGTGAATCATGGAGGATGGTTAGGAACTTGTCAAGCCACAGAAGCTTGAGAATGGCATTCCTAGAGATATATCTATTAAATTATAATAATATAGAAATTGCAGGGGCAAGGATGTGGAGATGTGAGAGCATCCATGTAGAGGATTCATAAATACCTTGATCTTGTTGAAAAATGATATTTGTAAAGGTGAAAGAAAAAGTGATAGTTGTAACTGCTAGATTTTTAAGGATATTGAACACCACAAAAGTAGTTTAATGTAGTTCTTATATAATGGGGAGTCTTTTGTAATGTTGTGAGCAGATGTGACATAACCATACAGTACTGTAGAGAGATCTTTCAAGCAGAAATATGAAAGAAGGTTTAGAGGGATTAAGATAAGAATCAGGTCCCTATGAAGAAATCAATGCAAAACCTAGGTGAGAAATGGTGAGGATCTTGCAGATTAAAAAATAGGTAATAAAAAAGAAAAAACTTGCTTAATTAACATTGGTTTCAGAACTTGTGATTTTGCAAGTTTCAGAAAAGTTCAAGAATGAAGTTTCCAGATTATGAACTGTATAAATAAATATGCATGCATCCAGTTCATAAATAGATTACCTTACCCAAACATCAACCACATATTGTGACAATAAAAACCATTCAAATTCACATGCTGCTTCGTATTTTATTATCTATAATGATGCTTCCATTTATTAATATTTATGGATTTGCTTCTCCCACTGGATTTTCAGAACATTGTCCCTTCCACATACCACATAGAACTCTGATCTTGCAAGATGACATTTCGGAATAACTTTTTATTCTTGTGCAAATGTAACATATTCTTCTTTCTATTCTATTTTTAAGTCTAGAGAAACATAACATCTCAAAGTTACCCTGTTTATGCCTAAAGAAGTCTTTAAAGAATATAATGTGTAATTTCTTTTCTTTGTTCTTCAATTTCATAGTCTTTTGTTTGCTATTATTTCCCCAATTACATACACAAAAATAATGTCTCCTGTGGTACATTTACTTAATGAGGGTTACAGGGCTTATTATATATGTTAACTGAAGCTTCAGAGCATTATACCTGATATAACCTGTGATTGGGTTGTTTCTATGCAATTCTAGTGCCTCGATTATATTATTCCTAATGTATTATTATGCAAACTATGTTTTAAAGTTAAAATATTTATTAAAAATAGGAATAATCCTTTGATAAAATATGACAACACTGAATTGCTAGAATTGAATGAGTTTCTATTTTAACATTAAGGAAATTAGCAATACCTTTTCAGACCAATGCAACTTGTTCTATTAACTTCAAATATAAATAACCTCTGAAATTTATGGTATATTTTGGTCTTTTTTGATCCCCATAAAAGACATAAATGAAATATTCAATTTATTTGTATTTATCAGGATGACAGTATTTCTTGTGATTTTTGCAATGCTTTGCTTTTAAACACATCATCATATTATATTCTCAGTGGCCACAGAAGGTAGGTGCTATGCTTCTACTTTATAGATGAGGAAACAGGCTTAGAGAAGCCAGTTGACCTGCCCCAAGTCACACAGCTAATCAGCAGACTACCAGGAGATGAACACAGGTGATTCAACTCAAAGCCCAGTACTCTTTCTATGTTTCCCCTGTCACTCACCATGGTCTAATATTTGCTCTACTACCAGCTAGTAGGGAATAAAAAAACTTAGTAAACACAGATTCCTGCCCTTTGGTTGAGAGAGAAAGTATAAGCAGTGAGTAGCAATTTGTAATTAGTTTTAAGTAAATGATAAATAGGATCAAGGAAGTCAGAGAAATGAGAGATCCTTATCAGCATGGTAGAGTTGTGGCTAGTTCACAATAGCGTAGTAAGGTGTACTGTATGTAGTATACTGTGCTTATGTCTCTGCTTTTTAAATACACTTGATTTCATTGCTTTAGCTTTGGGAACAAATGCAAACAACTGGAAGAACTAAATTTTCTAAGAAGCAGATGTAAGCTGGTTATCAGTTCAGACTTTTAAAAAGGTTTGGAAATGTAAAGAACAAATGACAGAATATTTGTAAGCAAGGTAAATGCGTAAGTCAAAACTTAGAGTTCTTAATATCTCTCATTTTGTTTTTCATAGTGGTTATGTGGTAATTTTGGCATGGACAAATTTGGGATTCAAACTGTAAGAAAAAACTTTCTCAAAATAAGAGAAAGTGTTAAATTGATACAACAGTCAGCCTTTTCAGTGGCTCTTAGGTGTATTCCTTAAGCCTTTTATACTTGTCCAGCATTGGACATTATGTATTTACTTACGTATCTGCCTCTTCCATTAATCTGTTAGCTGCTAGAAGATTATTCCCAGCATTATCACAGTGCCTGGCATACATTTGTTATACAAAAATTGGTGAATTTGTTGAGATGAATCTGGAACTTGACAATCCAGGCCCTGGCAATTCTTAAGCACCAGTGAGACCTAATTTAGCCAGATAACTTTTAGCCACTAGAGCTAATGGAAAGCATGCTATTTATTAAGTATTTCAAATTAAATATTTCATATGGAAATATAAATTTTATATTTACATAGTTATTTTTTGAATTGCTAATCTGATGGCAGCATTTTATTTAAGGTCAACAGTATGGCACAAATTCAGGCAGTGTGTCAGGCACTGAGAATACAGATCAGTTCCTGTTCTCATAAAAATTTTTTATGGAATTTCACACTCTAGTGGGAGATATGAATTCTGATACATGCAGTAGAATTGAACCTAGAGAAGGGAGAAAATAGTTACGCTTTCTCCACAGAGAAAGCAAAATTTGAATGTTTCCTTGAAAATGGTGTGTCCTAGCCTAACAGGGATCCTACCTTATTTCAGGCCAAAAAGCATGAAGGTATTAAAAATGTATCTTACTTGTTAGAGGTACCATCTTCCAGGATGCTCTTGGCTGATAATAACAGGAAATCCTATTCAGTATGGCCTGAAAAAGTAAGGACATCAGCTCAAATGAAAAACCCAGAGGAAGGGTGGCAGCAGAATTGGTTATTTAAAGGGCTCAACACATTATCAGAAACATAGGTCTTTTTTCATCTTTCTGTTCTGCTGTCCTTGGTGTATTGGCTTTACCCTCAGGCTGATTCTCTTCCTGGCCATAGCATTGCCAAGCATCACATGTGGTGCAACAATGGCCAAAAGAAAAAGAAACTCAATGTAGAAACTTAATGGCCTCTTACTGAGCATGGAAATCTTTCTTGAGAGCCCCTGAGTAGACTCCCCTTTGTCTCATTGGCCAGAATTGTACTGTCACTGAATAACCAACCTCTAGCAAGAGAAATGAGACCTACAGAGGCTGGACCTGGGCTGGAGTTTCAATCTGTCTCTGCCGTAGGGGTTAGGGTCAGAGGGAGGTAGATAAGTTATGTGGACAGTGACCTGAATTAGCCTCAGGAACCAAGAGTTGGAGTCATTAGTTCATAGGGAAACTACTGGATGGAGTAGTTGGATGGAGAGAGCTTAGTTTGGAAGGAAAGCAGAAGACAAACATTGCTTTGTGTGCCATGTCAGAGACTTACATCTTAACTTCTATGCTATGGGGTGGTGTCATTTCTAGAAAAATGTCAAATTATGCGGCTTTGAGCAAATAGTATCATTTTCAATAAGATTCTTGGTCTATCTTGATCCAATCAATTATAATATTATCAGATAAAGGTATTTAAAGTAGCAGGAATTTTCTTACATAATACATATTTTTGTGTCACGCATACACACCCCTCTGCTTTATTTTTGTTCCCAATCAAAACTTCGAAGATAATTAAGAAATAAAAGACACTTACCTTCAAAATAGCTTAAAATAGCAGAGTTAATTCTATCAAATAGTTTTTCTCTCAAGGAATACTTCTGATTTTTAAATAATTAATTTACAAATTACATACCTCTTCTTTTTAAAAAAAAAAGGCAACACAAGAAACAGAAGCAGTAACATAAGCTTTTTTTTTTTTTTTTACAACTTTGCACTTTTCCATAGTAGTCTTTGTCGTTAAGTTAGAAAATAGCCCCCCCTTGTGACCAGAAATCAGCTAATTGGACATAAGAGCAAAAAATGAAACAAACTTTAAGCAAGTCTCCAGAGTGGAGGAGGCAGAAAATCAAGAAAAGACTGCCCCTTTAGAATGATGTTACTGTTACATTTCTTAGGTTAGAAAAATTCTAGTTTGTAAACACTTAAAATACCCCTTTGTTGATGGTGCTGTGGTTAATTATGATTATTAACTCTAATTCCAAAAGCAGATTTATGTTTGATCTGTTCTGTAAGAAATTTATTTTCTTTAAATTCTATTTCTTACATTTATAAAGTATATTCACTGTTGGGTTATACAACATGTACAATACAAACAATAATAACCAACATCTTTACCATTTTTTCCTGAAAAGTATTAACTATAATGTGGTCACTAATAAAGGTAGCATTTTTGGTAGGTTAATGGGGGTTTAGAAAGACAAAACAGAAAATTACGTAGTCAAAGATGATTTATAAAAATTATCACCATATCCTTGTATACTCCTTTTTAAAATTAGCACGGTCATGAGTTGCTATTTTAGGTAGCCAAGTATGATGGGCATAGTCCCTGAATGCTGAAGAAAGCCTAAAGACTACCATTTTTCTTTTTTAAAGTGAAAAAGAACAAGAAATATATTGCCAAGAAAATATAGATGTAGTTTAGCTTTAACACCTAGAAAAATACTGAAGCAAATCTCTGATCGGCCAATTTGGATTCATCTCTAGGAGTGTGAAGAATGTAAAAACAAAACAAAAATGTAGCTTTGTACACACAAAAGTAAATGACCTTAATCTAACTAAAACCAAGATGAATTGAGATTAAAATGAACTAATGAGCTAAAATTAATCCAATTTCCTGAAAAACAACAATAGTTATTGTTAGTATTTGCTCTAACATTTTTTGAGGGTTTATTATCAACCAGGCATTATGCTAAGCACTCCACATATATTATCTCCTACAATATAACACTTTCCTATTGTTATAATTCATATTTCACAGATAAAGAAATTGAGGCTTATGGAGTTTAAGTTCTGTGACTAAAATCAAGTCATAGGTCAGATTTCAAACTCAGAGCTGGCTCACTAGCTCTTAACCTCTTTGTTGAAAACCAGGACTGGTATTCGCATGATCACATATACATTCTACATTTCACCTTCTACATTTTTACACTGTATCTAATACAGTCAGGGGTATTCAGATCAATTTGTAAAAGCTGAAATCTTCCACATGATGTAATACCCAAATTGCTTAACAAAGACACTGTTGTTGTTTTTTTTTGNAAAAAGAAAGAGAAAAAAAGGGAAAAAAAAGAAAGAAAAAAAGAAAAAAAAAGAAAAAACAAAAAAAGGAGAAAAAAAAGGAAGAAGAAAAAGAAAAAAAAAAGGGAGGAGGGCACCTCTCTGGCAGGGATGGGCGTGGCGTGATCCAATGCCTCAGGCGGGTGCTACAAAGACACTGTTGTTAAGAGAGCCCACTGGGGTAGATTAAAGAATCAAAAGTCAAAGGTGGGGAGGGGAGGGGAGAAAATTGTGGTATTTTGACTAAGGAGAGAAAGGCCAGAGATTCAGTTTGGGAAGACTCTTTAGATTATGCTAAAAGTAAGGATTTAGACTTTCTGATTCTATGAAGCAGAATATTCGATGGTATTGTGCTCTTTAGCATCCGGAATCCAAATGTAGTTTGGTTTGGCCCAAGTTGTATGGCTTTAGGTCTGGTTCAGGATGGAATACAGCATTCTATTTTAGTGTGGAACAATTCAGGGAAACTCATTCTCATTTTAATTCATCCATAAGTTACATAACAGGCTCCCCTACCCCCCACCCACCCATAGTCTTTTTTCTTTTTCTTCTTCCTCCTCCTTTTCCTCCTTTTCCTCCTCCTCCTTCTTCCCCCCCGCCTCCTCCCTCAATTCTTCCTTCCTTCTTCTTTGCCTCCTTCCCTTCCCTTTCCCTTCCTCCTCCCACCCTCCCCTTCTTCTTCCCCTTCTTTTTTTCTGTCTCTGTAATTCTCCTGTCAAAACTTTTCTGGAGAGAGGGGCACCTAGGTGGCTCAGTCGGTTAAGCATCAGACTTCGACTCAGGTCATGCTCTCATGGTTCGTGGGTTTAAGCCCCGCATCAGGCTCGGTGCTGACAGCTAGCTCAGAGCCTGCTCCAGGGAGCCTGCTTCAGATTCTGTGTCTCCCTCTCTCTCTGACCCTCCCCTGCTCACACACACATACACTCACAGGCACTCTCAGAAATAAATTAAAACAAACTTTAAAAATTTTTTTTAAAAACTTTCCTGGAGTAGAGCCCTAAACGGGACCAGGCACCTAGTTAATACTTGTTGAATGAATGGGGGGAGTGACACAAAAGAGTCTTAAATATGAAGAGGTACAGCTAGATAAAGGAGGAGGAGGATATTCCAGATAGGATATCTTGAGCTGTGTGGGGGCACCTAGGGGGCTCAGTCAGTTAAGCAGCTGGCTTTTGATCTTGGCTCAGGTCAAGGTATCACAGTTTGTGGTCCCTGCATTGGGCTTTGTGCTGATACTGCAAAGTCTGCTTGGGATTCTCTCCTTCCCTCTCTCTTTGCCCCTCCTTCTTTCTCCCTCTCAATATAAATTTAAAAAAATTTAAAAACAAAATAGAACTGGGCAGTATGAATTATTTCAGGAGATCCAAGTGGCTGAACATGGCTGGAGTAAAGGCTGTGTGATAGAAAGGTTGTATAGCTTAGTGACAGCTAAGAGCCAGGACTCTGGAACCTGCTACCTGTCTATGGTTTGAATCCTGTTTCTACCTCTCATGAGCTATGGTTCTTTGGGCAAATGATACCTCATTTGCAGTAGGCAGTACCTACCTCATGGGGTATTAGGAAGATTAAGTGAATTATAGCATAAGAAGTGCTTGGAACAGTACATAATGCATAATGAGCACTCAATAAATATGGATTCTACTATTATCAGGTAGATGAGTAGTGGGTGGTGGGATAGACAGGGGACATGTCTTGGGGTTTCCTATGTAAAAAGGAAGGACATTTATGCCAAGAGCCACTGAGAGTTTTTGAAGATTTGTAAAAATTGAGGAGACAGGGTATGGTTTGAATTTGTGATTCTGGGACCAAGCTGAAGACAGGAAGACCAGTGAGGAGGCAGTTGCAGTAATCCGGATGAAAAGAAATAGGACGGAAACTAAGTCAATTCTAGGTGTAGTGGAGAGGAGAGAGAATAACCAGGGAGAGTTAGCAAGTTGAACCATAGGACTTGGCACCTGACTGCGTTAGAGAGGGCCAAAGCTCAGTTGTCAGGAGAAACTGGATGGGTGAAGATGTTACTGAGAATGGGAATATCAGAAAAGGGATGGATTTGGGGGAAGATGAGGAGTTTAGTTCTGTACATGGTATCTTTGGTTTTAGACATGTAAGTTTGAAGAGAACAGCCAAGTACCAATGCCCTAGTAAGAAATGGAACTCCGAGAAGAACCCTAACCAATATATTAAGTCAAGATGTCTATACTTCTGGGCTTAAGAACAGTAATTTTTTGTTGGTTGTTTAAGATGCTACCTATACCTTAATTATAGATTGTCGTAGACTTTGAGTCCGGAGTTCTCTCTTGGAGAGTGAACACAGAATTGAATACAAGAGAAACTATTGTCCAGGAGGAGAAAATAGCCCCGAGTTAGGGTCCTTGCTCCATATTTATTAGGATCAGAAGGCTGACAAAAGTGATGGATGTGCAGAAAGAGACAGTAAAACAGTGATCATTAACTCAAGAATGTAAGAGAAAGGTGGTTTCAAAGATATGCAGTATTAGGGGTTTGGGTCAATACAAAACAAAATCGTGGCACTAAGTAGATGGCTGTTTACTGTAGGCACCGGGCACCATGTCTGTTTATCTTAACTGGTCTAGGGGATAAGACAGAGCATGCTACTTCAGGGTTAACAAGGCTTTTTTTTTTTTCCACTAATTAGTTCCAGGCAATTTCACCTTGTTCTGGAGGTCTTTTGCCCTATTTACCTGTTTACCTTTTCTCAGGTGCTTTAGTCCTTGGAAGCAGCTTTCTGCTCTACCCTTGTTCTATGCTAGGGGCTCTTTCGCCCAATGGCCACTTTCTGCTCTAAGCCTCATTAGCCTATTGGTGCAAGCTCAGGGAATTCTTAAACTTATACCCCACAACAGATATTAATATTAAAAAGATTAACCAAACCCCATCTAGAAAATGGTGAAGTTGGGAGATTCTTTGGGTAATTCAAGAACATTGTAACTTATTGTTGGACAGAAGAGGCTGAAATAAAGGCATTGCTGAAATCAGACATATACAGATTGCTGATTAAATTATATTTTGAGGATTTTGTTAACTGACCTTCTTTGCAATGACCTGCCTTTGGACAAATAAAATATGGACATTATTTGTGTATAAATATTAACATGTGTATGTATATATAATATGTAGCTTTACAACTTTTAGTCATTCAAAAACTTAACTATGTCTCTGTAACTTTTCATCTTCTCCCATAGGTATCTCTGACGAGTATATTACACCTATGTTTAGTTTTTATAAAAGTGTTGCAGAATTGAAAATGACTCAAGAAGAGTATGCTCTGCTTACAGCAATTGTTATCCTCTCTCCAGGTAATTGTATTGTTTTGTTTTTATCTTTATGCCATTTGTTTATTTTTCTCCCTCTCCAGTATAATAGCAATAATGTTTCTTAAAGAAAAATCTAGAAGACACAGAGGCATAAAGAAAAAGTAAAATGGCCTGTAATCGCACTCTTCAAATGGAACCATTGTTAATATCTCAGTGTAGTTCTTCCCAGCCTTTCTTCTAAACATTAAACTCATTCATTGAATAATTGCATTTGGAACACCTACTATGTACTAAACATGGTTTCTGACAACGAGGGATACAGCAGTAAAGAAACAGGCCAGATATAGCTACATAGAGCTTACATCATAGTAGGATGAGAAAGACAATAAATGTAACAAAAATAACTTAAATGAGGTAGTGATGCTAAAACAAATATAAAGATAAGGATATAAGGAAAGAAAGTGTGCTGCAGAATGTTATAATTGGTGGACAGGAAAGACTTTTCTAAGAGGCTGAAATTTGAACAGGGAAGTAAAGGAAATTACATTCTTTTAAAACTTACTTTTTAAAAAAAAATTTTAATTTTATTTATTTTTGAGAGACAGAGCATGAGCAGGGGAGAGGCAGAGAGAGAGAGGGAGATACAGAATCTGAAGCAGGCTCCAGGCTCTGAGCTGGCAGCACAGAGCCTGATGCGGGGTTTGATCTCATGGACCACAAGATCATGACCTGAGCTGAAGTCGGAGGCTTAACTGACTGAGCCACCCAGGCATCCCAAAACTTACTTTTAAAAAAAAAATGTATTTATTTATTGAGAGAAAGAGAGAGAGAGAGGGAGGGAGAGAGAGAGAGAACAAGGAGGAGAAGGGCAGAGAGAGAGACAGGGAGAGATAAAAATCTCAAGCAGGCTCTGTACTATCAGAGTGGAGATGAATATGACATGGGGATCGATCTTATAAATAATGAAATCATGACCTGAGCCAAGATCAAGAGTCAGACACTTAACTAACTGAGCCACTCAGGTGTCTCTACATCTTTTTTAACATAATACAGAACATACAATATTTTTTAAAAGTTTTTTTTTCCTATGTCATTAAAAAAATTACATTGGCAAAACTTTGTTGAAATATATGTATCCATCATATTGATGTATAATCATTTGGATTATACATATTTGGATACTCAGGATGTTTCTAAATTTTTTGTTGTTTTAAACAATGTCAAAATGAACACCTGTATATAACATTTGTCTATATTTTTGGATTATTTTAATTATCTGAGAGCAATGCCACATTCATGATATGTAAAGTGTAATTTCAATATTAGCCTTAAACCATTTTTATATATAATATTGAGGCAGAAACTAGTTGTTAATTTTTTACCATAAAATTATATTCAAAAAGTAAAAATTTAATTTTTTGAATTAATTCAAATAATTAATATAAAAATTTATATTCAAATTATAAAAATTATATTTAAAAAACTATTTTGGCCATACATACTAAAGCTACATAAACACACACACACACATACCGTATTACCTGGCAATTCTGCTACTTAGAATGATGCTTATGTTCATCATATGGGTTACCTTTGGGGGCATAGATTGAAAGGTGAATTCAGAGAGACATCTGTGGTGGGCCAGCAAATGTTCTGTATCTTAATTTAGTTGTAATTACGTGTGTGTGTGTGTGTGTGTGTGTGTGAAAATTCATCAAGTTGAACTCTTAATTTGTACATTTAGAAGTGCACATTTGTAAGTTACATCACAAGAAAGTTACCATTGCTATAATTATGTCAAATGAATACTTTTCCACCTTTTAATTTTGTCCTCTTATTTTAAACTTCAAAACAGACAGACAATACATCAAGGACAGAGAGGCAGTAGAGAAGCTTCAGGAACCACTGCTTGATGTGCTACAAAAGTTGTGCAAGATTTATCAGCCTGAAAATCCTCAACACTTTGCCTGCCTCCTGGGTCGCCTGACTGAGTTGCGGACATTCAATCATCACCATGCAGAGATGCTGATGTCTTGGAGAGTAAATGACCACAAATTTACCCCACTTCTCTGTGAAATCTGGGATGTGCAGTGATAAGCACTGCAGGGACAACAGCATCTACTGCTTTATTTTCCTTATAATATAAATCTGATGTATAACTTTCTTTAATTTCATTTGTACCTGGTTTCACACAAGAACTTTGATGAATATTTATGCGGTAATTATGTAACTTCTACAGTTGTAAATATGAAGCTAGGTAGGATTACTTTCTTTACATTGTATTTTATAAGGCTTCAGGGATTCTTTAATTCTAAGTGGCATGCCCTGTTTGCCTAATTAAATTGATCAGTCTTCACTTCTCTGTTGAAATAGGGAAAATTTCATTTTGCTCTTTATCTTACTTACTGCATATATTTTATAAGAGCGTTGTGTTCAATTTTGGCAATAAACTGAACATAATGGCAACAGGCTTTTCTTCCAGAACAAAATTTAAAAAATACACAAACTCATTTCTTTAAATGGTGAATGACATCCTACTGGGCCTAAGGGTGGGGTGATGGATAAGTTCTCACAACACAAATGGTGTTTTTCTCATCCTTGGAGAAGCCCTGGTGAATATTCATTTATTTGTAATAGCCCTCAGATTATTTCATTTTCTTTGAAGTTCAAAGAGATAGCATACAGAAAAGTTAATGATTCACACATGAAGTATTCCCTCAAGCAAACCCTTTCCACAGTTAGGGTCTTGAAGCAGCATTTACAAATTCAGAGTATGCAGATAACTCCAGTGATGGGATATTCCCTTTTCCCTCTTAAAAGCACTCACCATTGGCTTCAGTGCATATAATCAATCTTTTTTGTTTTGTTTGTTTTGCTTTTGGAAAACACTCCTACAGCTGGGTGCACAGCTGTTGTATACTTCCCCCAAAGCAGGAATTCCTTCATTTCCTTCATTCATTGTTACACTGTTGCATTCTTCTCCCTATTATCCTCTGGTGAACACAATAAAACACCTTCTGTAAGTAACAGGCTTATATCTCCCTTTCTCCTGAAGTCAGCCAAAATGGAGCTTGCTTAGCTTGCAAAAGCGTTTTTGTATTAAAATATTAGAGCAACCCTGAAGTCCTAAGCATAGTGGAAAGGGGAATGTGTTGGGGCTAGTATTAGTTGGATTCCACTTGCTGCACCAAGATTTGAGTCCCCATTAAGTACAAGATCCTTACAGGGACACAGTAACTGCTAGGAGGGGTTTACAAAGAAGTGCAGAGGCAGGTTTTATGGGCTCACTGGGTAAGTCTTATGGAGGTGGAATTTCCCTTGGGCTTGGAAAGATAGCCAGGACTCCCATGGATCAGGGTGAGAGGGATTCAAAACACAAGGAAAGGGTGGAGAATTGTGCAGATGTTAAAAAGCACAAGTAATCTGGGGAGAGACCTAGAGTGCACAACCCTTCCTGAACCTCAGTTTCCCCATTGTGAAATAAAGATACCAGACCCTACCATCTCAAGGGATTTAGCTCCTGAATGGTTAAGAGGGAAGTTGTAGGCCCACCAAGGGAGAGGGCTGGTAAAGGAAGGACACTTAAGATAGAGAAGTAAATTTCTGAATGGGTGAAGGAAGAGGTCCTGTTTAGGAAACAGTGTGATTTTGTGTTTCTAGATCACAAGGCAACTATAGAGAAGGTGGTGGGAAATGAGCTGGAAGGGAGGCGGCACTGTAGAGAGACCTAAGTGTTTCTCCTGTAGGTGTGGATTTATTCGTGTAGTTAAAACCTTGTAATGGCAAATAATAATGTTTTTCATGTAGAAAACAAATTGTGATACAATAAGAAACACATATGGGCTCTTTGTCCCCAGTTCCTGACACAGAGCTTCTAAAACCACTGAAATTTCCTAATAGGGGTGAAAGGAGCGTCTTATGTTATTCATAACAAGCTCCTTTCAAGCACACCTGAGTTTATGCTAACAAGGTGATGGGAGGAGAGATCTAGATGCTTCAGAATGAGGGATGATTGCTAGAGGAACCAACCTTGCAATTGGAGAGCTGGATCTTCCAACCCCATCCCCAGACTCTGCAGATGGGAGAGGTCAATCACCAGTTGCCAGGCATTTAATCAATCATGCCTATGTAATGGACATTCCATAAATATCCCTAAATGATGAGTTTGGAGAGCTTTTGGGTTGGTGTACACATCAAGGTGCTGGGAGTACGGTGTGCTGGAGAGAGCATGGAAACTCCATGTTCTCTCCCCCACTCCCATACCTAACCCTGTGCCTTTTCCATTTGGCTATTATTGAGTTGTACCCTTTATAAGAAACCAGTAATAGTAAGTAAACTGTTTCCAGAGTTCTGTGAACCATACCAGCAAATTCTCAAAATTGAAGAGGGAGGCCATCAGTAAAGATCTTATTTACAAATAAGGTCACATTCTGAGGTTCTAGATGGACATGAATTTGGGGGTAGGGGCACACTATTCAACCCAGTACATAGAACATTTTAGTATTAATCACAACTGTTGTTATTGTAACATTTTATATCACTGAATTACTTATATTCATTTATACATAATATACATTTCTTTAAGATAAGCTTAATATTGTTTTTAATGTAGTTGGCTCTCAATAGATTATCTGCTGAATGAGTAGTTTAATTGATTGTAAATAAATCAAGACTTCCATTGCCCCCAAATTTTATCCAGTACTTCACACAAGACATAAGCCATAGATTGACACCCAAAAATGTCAAGGCATTAAATGAAAAGCAGCTGCCACAAAATGCAGAACAAAACAACTAATCAATCAAAAGTAATAAAAAAGAAAAAAAAAACAACAACTATGATTTTTTTTTTAAATTCCAGGGGTTCCTGGGTGGCTCAGTCAGTTAAGCATCTGACCCTGGCTCAGGTCATGATCTTGCAGTTTATGAGTTTGAGCCCCACGTCAGGCTCCTGTGCTGACAGCTCAGAGCCTGGAACATGCTTCAGATTCTGTGTCTCCCTCTCTTCTCCTCCCCTACTCATGCTCGCTCTCTCTTTCAAAAATAAATATTAAAATAAATAAATTAATAAATAAAAATTCCAGTATACTTAACATACAGTGTTATATTAGTTTCAGGTGTGCAATATAGTGATTCAGCAATTCTATATATTACTCAGGGCTCATCAAGATAAGTGTAGGCTTAATCCCCTTCACCCACTTCACCCATCCCCTACCGACCTCCCCTGTGGTAACCTCCAGTTTGTTCTCTGTAGTTAAGAGGCTGTTTCTTGGTTTGTCTCTATTTTTCTCTGTTCATGTTTTTTCTTAAATTCCACATATGAGTGAAATCATATGGTATTTGTTTTTTTCTCTGACTTATTTCACTTTGCATAATACTCTCTAGATCCACCCATGTTGTTGAAACTGGCAAGATTTCATTTATTTTTACGGATGAATAATAGTCCACTGTATATACATGCATATATATACATACAAACACACACACATATACATACATATATGTATGTATATGTGAATGTGTATCACATCTTCTTTATCCATTTGTCTATTGGTGGACACTTGGGCTGCTTCCATAATTAGGCTATTGTAAATAATGTTGCAATAAACCATAAGGGTGTATATATCTTTTCAAATTAGTGGTTTTGTATTCTTTGAGTAAATACCCAGCAGCGGAATTACTGGATAATTTGGTAGTTCTATTCTTAAATTTTTGAGGAGCCTCCATACTATTTTCCACAGTGGCTGAACCAGTTTGCATTCCCACCAACAGTGAATGAATGCCTTTTCCCCACATCCTTGCCAGCACTTCTTGTTTGTTGTATTGCTTGTGTTTTCTTGTTGTTCTTTGTATTTTTGACTATAGCCATTCTGACCAGTGTGATTTTGCATTTCTCTGATGATTAGTGATGTTGAACATCTTTTCATGTGTCTGTTGGACATCTGTATGTCTTCTTTGGAGAAATGTCTGTTCATGTCTTCTAGTTTTTTAATTGGATTATTTGTTTTTGTGGTGTTGGGTTGTACAAGTTCTTTAGATATATATTTTTTATTTCAAAGAGAGAGAGAGTGCAAGTGGGGGAAGGGACAGGGAGAGAGAGAGAGAGGGAGGGGAGAGAGAGAGAGAGAGAGAGAGAGAGAGAGAATATCTTAAGCAGGCTCCACATTTAGTGCAGAGTCCAACAACTCTGGGCTCAATCCCTTGACTCTGGGATCATGACCTGAGCTGAAACCCAGAGCAGGACACTCAACCAACTGAGCCACCCAGGTGGCCTGAGTTCTTAGATATTTTAGATACTAACCCTATATCAAATATGTCATTTGTAAATATCTTCTCCCATTCCATAGGTTGCCTTTTAGTTTTATTGTTTCCTTTGCTGTGCAGACGCTTATTTTGATGTAATCCCAACAGTTTATTTTTGCTTTTATTTCCCTTGCCTCAGAAGACATATCTAGAAGAGTGTTGCTATGGCTGATGTCAGAAAAATTACTGCCTGTGTTCTCTTCTAGGGCTCTTGTGGTTTCAGATCTCACATTTAAGTTCTTAATCCATTTTGAGTTTATTTTTGCAACTACGATATATCCTAAGCAATAGACCATTCTTGCAGGGCTGTGAACAAGCCAAATCATATCTCAACATCCAAGGGGCTTATGGTTTTGGACGTTCTTCTGTATTCTGTAGAGATGTTTGATTAGTCAGATAAATGATTATTCCTATCGTAATAACTTTTTTAAACTTTAGATTTCCAAAAATGGTGCCTTCTTAAAGTAGGCACATCTTCACAATTCTGGCAAAGTCATAACTAATAGGCATTGTCATCTGATGGAAACAGACTGGTGAGGCTTGCTCTACGTGTTGCAACCATGGCAATTTCAAGTAAAGTAAGGACTTCTAAAATATGGCTATTAGCCTAACCACCAATTAGAGAACCTACACATGAAAGTAGATTGCACCTCATTAGGTGGAACTCTCAATTACTAATTGTAGTGTTAAAATCAAGATAAGTGAGTGCACTTAGGTAGTGGGTTACTAACTGAGAGTTAATGTAAAAGTGAGGTTGAGAAAGCAACAGGAGAACTTTCTTCTTATACAGAAGGGAAAAGCAGCAAGAATCAAAGAATTTAGAAGAAAACTCCTCACCCAATCTATACATTTATTCAGTGATGGATATGGGTTTAAAGAGAAGTGATTTGTTTGGACTTAGTTTTTTAATGTTTAATTATCTTGAGAGTGTGTGTGTAGGGGAGGGGCAAGAGAGAGGGAGAGAGAAAAATCCCAGGCAGGCTCTGCTCTGTCACCACAGAGCCTGATGTCACAGACTGTGAGATCAAGAACTGAGCTGAAATCAAGAGTTGGACAGTTGGACACTTAACTGACTGAGCCACCCAGGTGCTTCTGCATAGACTTTCCAATTGCAGAGTCACTTTCCTCCATACTGTCTTATACCTTTATAAGGTACAGAAGCTACCAAGACAAACTACAAAGACAATGAAAATAAAAAGAAAGCAAACATAAAATATCTTCCTGCCAAACTTTCAGTGTGTTCAGAAATGTGGTTCTCAAATATTAAGTGGTGTGTGTGTGTGTATGTGTGTGTATGAGGGAGAGAGAGAGGAAATGTTTACGTACATATATGAGTACAACATACTTACAACTTTTATTAAGTGGTATTAAAATGTTTAGGCACATAGTATGCACGTAAGAAAAAAAACTAATGACTTGTCAAACAGCTCTTAAAAGTTCTGTAGAGAAGTGTCCAGATTTTTATATTAGGCCTCAACAAATCCAATTTAAAGCTACAACTCCACTTCAAAATTTGGCTAAACGATGTTATATGACAAACTGTCTTTTAGTTTTAAACAGAAACACTATAAAACACATGTTTATTTGAACAGCAGGTCCTATGAAAATTGATCTGTTGCAGTCAAGGGCACCAAAGGGTTCTGGGATTAACTTTAGGAAAAAAGAAGGAGCAACCACTTCAGGGCATCAGGTTCAATTACCACTTATACATCAACTTTTGAATGACCACCTTAGCCACCCACCCCAGAATGTAAGCTCTGTGAGTCTGTGAGAACAAGACCCTTTGTGTTAGGAGAGAGTCTGGTGCAGAGCAAGTACTCAATAATATTTATTGAATTAACTTCTCAAATCTGTATCTCCTGCATTAACCAATTTAAACCACTTCAGACCTAACCACCCTGCGTGTTCCTCCCATACTTTAAACTGAAGCCAAAATGCAGTTTTCTTTCCCCATGGTTGTTCCTCCTGTATTCCTTAGATTGGTACCACTGTCACATAACTAAGTCCAGATAAATCAGCCTCTTGGGTATCTCGAGACCTGTTCCTCTCCATCTCCATCCCTTTTGAATTAGTTTAGGTGATTGTTAATTTTTATTTTTTGGAATTGTTGCCAGTCTTACTTCATTCTTCAAAAATCCTTGAAAACTTTTTTTCTGAAACATTATACCCTTCTTATAGCCAACCCCAAACGACTTGAAAAATTCTAGATTCCTCAGCACCTACCAGGCCTTTCATCTGTGCCTACTCTTCAAGCTTGACCTAACTCCCAATCCCCAAACTTTAGTCATTCAAAACTGCTATCCCCAGAATATTCCAGGTGCTCTCACAATTCTGAAACCTGATCTCTCGGTCAGGAAAGCAACTCGCTTTCCCAACTATCCTCGCTCTTGGCAGATTCCTATTCATCCTTCAAAACTCAGCTTCTTTTAGGGGCACCTGGGTGGCTTAGTGGGTTAAGGGTCCAACTTTCGCTTAGGTCATGATCTCGCGGTTCATGGGTTCGAGCCCCACATCGGGCTCTGTGCTGACTGCCAGCTCAGAGCCTGGAGCCTATTTCGGAGTCTGTATCTCCCTCTCTCTCTGACCCTCCCTTGATCACGCTGTCTCTCTCCTAGAAATAAAAAAAAAAAAACACAAAAAACAAACTCAGCTCTTTTGAACCTCTGACGCTCACCCTCCATGACTGTTCGGTGTCTCTTCTTTCGCACACCTTCATTGAGCCTTTACTAGGCTGCTGAGCACTTTGAAGGAAGGGACTATCTTCATTTTAGTCTCTTCAGCAAGGCAGCAGCAGAATCTCCTCATTGTTCATGATCAGTGAATGAAGGCATAAATTCTAGAGACAGAACATCACTCCAGGTGAACGCCCTCATTTTACAGATGGGAAACTGAGGCCCAGGGAAGTGACATCACCTGACAAAATCAAACAAGAGGGGAAGGATCTGGGCCTCCAGGCTTTTGGCCATTGAATTTTTTTCTTCTTCACTATTAGCATGTCACGTTACAGTTAGAGACTTATTGCTACATTAAAGTCCAGTCTCTGCTTTATTTAAACCATCACAGCAGCTAGTAAGCATCCCTCATTGTGATAAGGTTAATTAAGTAATTAATTAATTTTTTTAAATTTTTTACTCTGCTGCCTGGTGTGTTCCCTGAAGAGCCAACATCCTCTCTTTGCTTCCAGTTGTGGCTGGGAGTTGCAGGATCCTCTCCAACTTTCACCAACCCCTCACAGGAAGAGGGACCTCTCTCAGGAAGGGACTCCCATTCCTGCTGGGTGACAGTTTGTCCCCGGAAACCGTGGCGCCCTCAGTACAGCCAGATCTCCAGGGGTTAAGAGTTGGGAGGGCCTCTTCACAGATGACGATAAAACTCAGGGCAATGCCCTTGAACTCTACCTTGCAACTCTTCAGGATGCTTAGAGGCGACGCTGACTCACCTCTTATGCCTATCGGGACAAATATCGGGGCTGTTGAGGTCGCGTAGGGCCAGATGCGCGGACTTAGCCCGTGACCGAGCCACTTTGCTTTTCGGTGAAAAGCGGGATTTGGCCACCAGACTTGGGAGACGCCAAGAGGAAGAAGGCGGGGCACCCTGGGCTGACTGAGACGCGCGCGCCGGTCGCGTGCTCCCGGCGGTCTGGGGCGGGGCCTCCAGCCACGCCCGCCCTCCGCCTTCTGATTGGTCCTTTCGAAACAGGCGGCGAACCGCGGCGAGCTCGGAGGCTCAGGCGGTGGCGGCGGCGGTTGGTCAGGGGCGTGCCGGCTCCGCGCAGATTGAACCGAGATGTCATCCTGCAGGGAGAAGTGACCATCCCGCGCCAGGGCGGGTAAGTACTTCCCTGTTTGCCTTCTCTTTTCCTCGGGAGGCTTCCCTCGCCTTCTAGGGGCATCTGCCCCTCAGTCTGCTGTTCGAGGATCCCCNTCCCCCCACCCCCACCCGCCGCGCTCTGCTGAGTCCAAGAGGTGGTTTGTTTGGGGCTGCGGGATCCAAGTCGTTCTGCGATTGGCCCGCCGCAGGGTTTGCGTCGTCTGATTGGTTCTTGGGGCTGTCAAGGTGAAGCTGCCCTCTTCCGCCCACCCTTGTGTGTGGTTTGAGGGGCAACAGGTGTGCAGGGGCGGGGGCCAGCAGGTGCAGACGTAGTACTTAGGGAAAGAGGTATCAGCCTTTACCGCTCTGCTTTAGAATCTAGAGAGGGATCAGAGCCTGAAGCTTAGTTGAAGGTCTCCAGGGCACCCTCATCCCCAAGCGCCTAGCACAACCCTTGATTCTTCAACACCACCCTCTGGAAGAATTAACGAAGTCGCTGACCTTGGAGAGAGAACGACACAGACCATCATTTCGTCCGCCGGCAGAGTTTACAGCCTCTTCCTTATTTGTTCTCTCCAGTCCAGGCAGGGCTCTGCTTTCCCACCGGCACCCCTCACTTTGGAGGGCTGCCTTGGGAGAGAATTACAAAAGAAAGGGGAGACCTTGTAGATTGCCCTGGAAATCCGGGGAAACTTGGAGCGCCTGCTTCCTCATGCAGTCACTCCCGGTTCCTAACTAATCTTCTCAAACCCAGGGATTGGATTTTATAGATTTAAGAGTGCTTTATGGTACGCACGGTGGACTTGCCGATCCAGCCCTAAAGCGAAGAGATGGTTTTTTGTTTTGTTTTGTTTTTTTGCAGCCCCAGTCCAAGTCACATTTTGGGTTTTGTTTTGCTTGGATGAAGAGCGCTAATAACTGCTTTCTCAGAAGATTTGCAGTTAGTGAACTGCTGTATGATCACGTCTCTTGGCACTTAAATGATTAAGAATTGGACTTCTCACCACCTCAGGTTTTCTTTGGGAGGAGATTGGAATGGATTTGAATGAAAAAGTGGAAACTGATGAGAATTTTCTAACGTGGATTCGGTTACAAGTTGTCTGACTCATCTGTTTCAAAATCTTACTACCAATCGACCTTGGATAGTAGATGCCTCTGCTATTTTGACATTATTGATTTAAAGTAATATTTCTTTTCAGCATAGGTGAAAAGGTTGCTAACCATTCAGGCTCTGAAATCAGGCCTTACCATGTGTGTGACCTTAAGCAAGTTGTTTAATCTTTCTAAGCCTAAATTTCCTAATCTGTAAAAGAAGGTTAATAATAGTTCCCTACCTTACTGATGGGAAGGTTGTTGTGAGGATTAAATGAAATAATCCATGTAAATAGTACAGTGCCCGACACATAGCTGTTATTACTTCTGTGCTGTTTAATTTGTATTAAAAGTTTCAAGCTACAAGGGCGCCTGGGTGGCTTAGTCGGTTAAGCGTCGGACTTTCGCTTAGGTCATGATCTCACGGTTCGTGGGTTCGAGCCCCGCGTCGGGCTCTGTGCTGACTGCCAGCTCAGAGCCTGGAGCCTGTTTCAGTCTGTGACTCCCTCTCTCTCTGACCCTCCCCTGCTCACGGTGTCTCTTCTCTCTCTCCTAGAAATAAATAAAACATTAAAAAAAATTAAAAGTTTCAAGCTACACCCAAAGGGCCGACAGGAACAAAAGATAAAGACAGTGCCAGAGGCAGCGATGAGTTCTCATTCATTGATTAATTTAATGCCTGTAAGGCATTAAAAATAGTATCTGGCACATACTAAACACTGTTACTATTTATCAAACACATTATTACCTAGAATGTGCAGGCAGGTGTTTTAGCTGCTTTACTTACATTAATGGTAAACCTGTTAGTAATCCTGTAATGTAATTGATGTTATCTCTCTGTAATAGAGGAAACTGAAGCTCAGAGAAAGCAAATAACCCACTAAGTCCTCCTAGAATTCAGCCCACCCTTTTCTTTGTGTCACACTGCCCTTCATTTATAGTCTCAGTATTATATAACTTCTCTGCACAGAATTGTTTGTATGGCCCGGGTTCATTTCTGCCACGGGCGTAGGTTTATTTTGAATACTTCTTTAATTAAAAAAAATAATGAAATAATTTGTGATGGTAGATCAAAGTGTGTGATAAGAGAAAAAGTCAGAAAACACTAAATGAGTCCAATGGTGTTCGGAAAATTGGCCAATTTAGAAATAATGTTTCCTAATTTGTATTTTCCCACTTAGCTTTTGTGTATTCACTATATTTTATACTATGCAGCACTCTTCTATTATTTTTTTCTCTGTAAATCTCAAGTTTGGAGGTAAGAGAAGAAGGTTCAGTTATTTCAATAATATTTCCAAGCCAGCTGTTAATGAGGAAAGTAAGGGATTAAGGTTAATAGGTATTGTTAGATTTTACTTTCTCACAATAACATGTCTGTGTACGTCTGTGTGAATATCTGTGTACATGTGTTTTACTTTCTTATTACCTATTACTCTATACTTTGATATCAGATACACCTTTACATACCTAATGAACCATGTGATATACATGGAATTTGAGAGAATAGGAAGCTGGAGTCTGTCAGTAGGTTTGTCTCTCACTTTCAGTTTCCCTATTTTTAATTGAAATTTAACTGCCACAGAGAAATGTCATAGAAGCCATGCTTACAAGATAAGGCAGTAATTACAATTGTATTTCTTCAGTGTTTTTCCTCCTAAAAAGTTTTCTCGTGTTTTTACATTGTTACATAGTAGGTGGTTTTAATAGGAAGTTACCATGTATTTTATAAATCACTAATTTCCAAAGAACTGGACTGTAATAAAATGTAGCATGTGCACTAAATGTTGATTACATCTTTGATGTTGAAAGCTCTTAGGAATTTATAGTACAAAGACCATCAGTCATATGATAGATATTGCTGAAGTGCTGATAGAGATTTCTACCTATTATCACACACCATATACTTTTCTGTAACAGTGTAATATTAACTATGGTGAAGAGCTCCTTGTACATAGAGTTTTAAACATAATGGCTTTTGTTTTTTCTTGATGGATGACATGTTACTATTTTTATTCTAAAAAAAATTGGAAGTTGAAGAACTTGTGTTCAGACGATTTTCTTTTCTACACCGTCACTCCCCTAATTTAGAAAACATTGTGATCCTAATAACATACACACTGCTCTGCAGATTGCTTTTGGTCACATAATGGGTAATAGACATCTTTTCATAGCAGTAGATACAGCTCTTCCTTTTTCACGTGGCTGAATGAATCCACTGCATGGATGTACTGCACCTTATTTGAGCACCTTCTTGTTAATAGATGTTTGAGCACCTTCTTCTTAATAGATGTTTTATGTTGTTTTTATATTTCTTTATATTAGTGTTTGTGTATGTGTATGTTTTCCATAGAGTCTTTTAAGGGCCAACTGATTGTAAGTTGCTTAAAATATTTTTATGATAAATGAATAGTTCTATCAAACATAAAATTATGTTATTTAGGTGGAATCTCTATGAAACATTGCAAGAGGAAAATTTCAAACAGAACAGCAAAGACTCCCAACAAATGAACAGTCTTTATAATTTTGCAAATAACATGTGATGTTTTTATGAAGCTCTAAGAATCTTCTTTCTTTCTCTTAAGACTTCATCTGTTTTGGAGCTGCTTTTTCCTTAAATGAATGTACCATAGATTTACTTCATTATTGTTTCATGTTCCCTTTAGTGATAAATGCAACATATATTGTATTTAGGAGTAAGTCTGGTACTAATTTTAGCACTAATTTCTACATAGTCTTAGAAGACATGGGGAATGTAACCCCCCCCCAAGGATTCTTTATAAAATATAGAGTATTTTATATGTATGGAAGTATGTATTGCTGTGTACCCTAAATTGGGGAGGGAGTTCATGAGGTTGGTGTTTTTTTTGTTATTGTTGTTTGTTTTTGTTTTAGAAGAATTGAATATGAAAATAGGTAGAAGTGAGTCTTGAGGAAGGGGAGGAGGAAGATTGTTGCATGTAGATAGATCATCGTGTCAAAGTCCCAGAGGTGAGAGAGCATGCTCAAAGGGTCTGAAAGAAGTTCAGTATAGCTGGAGTGTGAAGATCAAGAGAAGAGGCTAGTGGGGATCTGTAATGCTTTGTTAGCTTTGTTGAGGAGTTGGGGCTTTATCCTGAAGGAACGGGGGGTCATTAAGGGTTTTAAGCAGGGCAGTAGTAAGATGTCCTCAGATGAGTGTGAAGGATCGGTCTGGCTGCAGTACATGAAGATGAAGAGCAGGTTGGAGACTTCCAAGGCTGGAGAAAAGGTGACTGATTGAAAGCTGTTTCAGTAAACCTAGAGACAGATGATGGTGGCTTGAACTAGAGGTGTGGCCATAGATATTGAAGAGAAAATTTAGAGGTACAAGCAATAAGATATGGTCACTGATTGTTTTGGCTGAGGAATTCAAGGAGGCGGTGGAGGCATGGGAGAGGAAGGAATCATGGAAGACCTGTTTAATATGGTGAATGTTGGTGCTGTTCCCTATGATAAACACAGGAAGCTCTTGTAAATGTTTAAATGAGTGAATAAATGAATAAATGATCTCAGTTATACAGAGGCAGGGCCATTTGGTGGTGGTGGTGATGATGATGATGATGATGATGATGATGATGGTAGACAATGCATAGCACAATGGGTTTCACCTATAAATTTTGTATGTTCTTTTGTTTGGTTGGTTTTGTTTCTATTTTAGCATACTTTTACAACTGGTGCCATTTTTCTCATTGCTTTAACATGATGGGCTCACTATATCTTCTCATCATGTTCTGGATGCGTATCACTTTCTTCAGGCCAAATGTCTTGACCCTCTGGGTGCAGTGTCCATTCTCCACTTAAGATGTGTATTCCTTTCCTATTACTGCTGGAAAACATTACCACAACTTAGTGGTTTAAAACAACACAAATTTATTATCTTTTGATTTGAGAGGTCACAAATCTGAAATGAGCTAAAAAAAAAAAAAAAAAAAGATTATCAGGGCTTCCTTCTTTCTAGAGTCTCCAGGGGAAAGTCCATTTCTTTCCCTTTTCCAGCTTTGAGAGGACGCCTGCGTTCCTTAACTCCTTCCTCCACCTTCAAGGCCAGCAGTGACACAATTCAGATCTGTCTCTCTCTCTCTCTCTCTGCCTTTCTTCCATCATGACATCTCCTTTTTTCTCTCTGCCCATCACTTTGCCTTCTCTGACTTTTCTGCATCTTTTTTTAAATAAAACGTATTTATTTTTATTGAGGTACAATTGACATATCATGTTGTATTAGTTTCAGATGTACAATACACGTGATTTGATATTTGTATATCTTATAAAATGATCACCAGGGTAAATCTAGCTAGCATCCATCCCCATACATATTTATAATTGTTTCTCTTGTGATGAGGAGCTATAAGTCTACTTTCTTAGCAGCTTTCAAATGTGCAATAAAATACTATAGTCACCATGCTATAATTACATCCCCATGACTTATTTATTTTATTACTGTAGGTTTCTATCTTTTGACCCCCTTCACCCATTTTGCCTCTCCCCTTGTCCTCACCTCTGGCAACCACCCATCTCTTCTCTTTATCTGTAAGCTTGATTTGTTTATTTAGATTCCTCATATAAATAAGATCATGCAATGTTTGTTTTTCTCTATCTGACTTATTTCACTTAGCATAATGCTCTGAAGTTCCATCTATGTTGTCACAAATGGCAAGATTTCATTCTTTTTTATGGCTGAGTAATATTTCATTGTATTTATATACTACATCTTTATCCCTTCATCCATCAGTGAACTCTTATGTTGTTTGTGTATCTTGGCTACTGTAAACAATGCTGTAGTGAACATGGAGGTGCATATATCTTTTTGAATCAGTATTTTCATTTTCTTTGAATAAATACCCAGAAGTGGAATTGCTGGATTATATGGTAGTTCCGTTTTCTTTTCTTTTTTTTTTTTTGAGGAAATTCCATACTGTTTTTCATAGTGGCTACATCAATTTACATTCCCACCAAAAGTATATGAGTTTTCCAGATCCTCACCAACACTTGTTATTTCTCATCTCTGATGAAAGCCGTTCTGACAGGTGTGAGGTGATATCTCATTGTAGTTTTGATTTGCATTTCCCTGATGATTAGTGATGTTGTCTTTTCATGGTGTCTCATTGGCAATCTGTATGTCTTCTTTGGAAAAATATCTGTTCAGGTCAGGTCCTCTGTCCATATTTTAATCAGATTTTTCTTTTTCTTTTCCTTTTCACTTTCTTTCCTTTTTTTTTGCAATTGAATTGAATTGAATTTTAACCCATTATCAGGTATATGATTTGCAAATATTTCCTCCCATTCTGTAAAGTTGCCTTTTCATTCGTTGTTGGTTTTTGCTGTGCATCAGCTTTTTAGTTTGATGTAGTCCCACTTGCTTATTTTTGCTTTTGTTCCCTTTGCCTTGGGAGTCAGATCCAAAAAATCATCTCCAAGACTCATGTCAAGGATCTTACCACTTATGTTTTCTTCTAGAAGTTTTATGGTTTCAGATCTTACATTCAAATTCAAGTCTTTAATTCATTTTGGGTTAACTTTTGTGAAAGGTGTAAGATAGTGGTACAGTTTCATTCTTTTGCATATGGTTGTCCAGTTTTCCCAGCACAATTTATTTCTGTAAAAATTTTTTTAATGTTTATTTATTTTGGGGAGAGAGCGAGAGCGAGCGAGCACACAAGGAAGGGACAGAGAGAGAGGGAGACACAGAATGCAAAGTAGGCTGTCGGCTCCAACCTGTCAGCACAGAGCCTGACACAGGGCTTGAACTCATGAACCATGAGATCATGACCTGAGCTGAAGTTGGACATTTAACTGAGTCACCCATCCACCTCCACCCCTTCCCAACACCATTTATTAAAGAAACCGTCCATTCTCTGTAACATATTTTAGTCTCCTTTATTAAAAATTGGCCACAAATGTGGGTTTATTTCTGGGTTCTCTAATCCATTTATCTACATGTCTGCTTTCATGTCAATATCATACTGTGTTTGTTGTTGTTAATGAAGTGTAACATAACACACAATGTTACTTTAGCTTCAAGTGATTCCACAATTCTATACATTATTCTATGCTTATCACAAGTGTAGCTACCCATACTGTTTTGATTATTGCAGCTTTGTAATATAGTTTGAAAACAGGGAAAGTGATGCCTCTAGCTTTGTTCTTCTTTCTTAAGATTGCTTTGGTTATTTGGAGCCATTTGTGGTCACATACAAATTTTAGGATTATATGTTCTGTTTCTGTGAAAAATGCCATTTGAATCTTGAGAGGGATTGCGATGAATCTGTAGATTACTTTGGGTAATATGTTTGGACCTTTTAAAAAATACTAATTCTTCCAGTTTACAAGCATGAAATATCTTTTCATATATTTGTTCCTTCCTTAATTTCTTTTATCAATGTCTTATAATTTTCATTTTGTACAGATCTTTTACCTCCTTGGTTAACTTATTCCCAGGTATTTTATTCTTTTTGATACAATTGTAAATGGGGTATTTTCTTAATTTCTCTTGCTGATAATTTATTATTAGTGTATAGAAACAACAGACTTTTTTTTTTTTTTAAAGTTTATTCATTTATTTTGGGAGAGAGAGAGAGAAAAACAGAGGGAACACTAGCAGGGGAGGGGCAGAGAGAAAGAGAGACAGAATCCCAAGCAGGCACTGTGCCCTCAGTGCAGACCCTGACATGGGGCAAAACTACAGATTGTTATGTATTGATTTTTGTCTAAATGTTGAATTTATTGGGGTGCCTGCGTGGCTCAGTTGCTTAAGTGTCCAACTTTGACTCAGGTCATGATCTCACGGTTTGTGGGTTCGAGCCCCACGTGGGGCTCTGTGCTGACAGCTAGCTCAGAGCCTGGAGCCTGTTTCGGATTCTGTGTCTCCCTCTCTCTCTGACCCTCCCCTGCTCACACTGTCTCTCTCTCTCAAAAATAAATAAAACACTAAAAATTAAAAAAAAAACATTGAATCTATTTATGCATCCTAAGAATTTTTTGGTGTTCTTTAAGGTATTTTATATGTAATACCATGTAATGTGCAAATAGTGACAGTTTTACTTCTTCTATTCCAGTTTGGATACTTTTATTTCTTTTTCTTGCCTAATTGGTTTGGCTGTGGCTGCCAAATACTATGTTGCATAGAAGTGGTGAGAGTAGGGAGGTGTGTGTTTTGTTTTTGATCTTAAAGGAAAGACATTCAGTTTTTGACCATATGATTTTGGCTGTGGGCTTATCATATATAGCCTTTACTATGTAGTGTTCCCTCTACACCCATTCTGTTGAGAATTTGTCTTATAAATTGATGTTGAATTTTGTTAAAATGTTTCTATATTTATTGAATGATTACATGATTTTTATTTTTTAGTTAATATTATGGTATATCATGTTGATTTGTGGATGTTGAGCCATCCTTGCACTCCTTGAATAAATCTCAGTTGATCGTGGTGTATGATCCCTTTAATGTGTTGAATTCAGTTTGCTAATATTTTGTTGAGGATTTTTGCATCTATGTTTGCCAAGGTTTTTGGCCTCTGCGTACTTCTTATACTCTTGTGATTACATTGAACCCACCAAGATCATCTATCAACCCAAAGTCTTTAATTTACTCAATCTATAATGTAATGCCCATCTTGGTCACAAAGGTAGCATATTCACAGGTTCTGGGAATTAGGACAAAGACATCTTGGGGAGCCATTGTTCTGTCTACTTCAAATGGAGTTTATTTAAGATGTAATAAAAAGGTACTTGTCCAGTGGGGCATACAAATTCCTGAGTAGCACATTTCTTCAAGAATCCTTGCCCCTTGGCACAGCTGTCCTGTCCATTTCACTTGGATCCTCTGCCTATATATAAGTCTTAGTTGTTTTCCTAATCTTAGTGATTCCTCTGGTATATCAGGCATTTCACTTGACCTGCTAGTACCTTGACCAGTAATGACTGTACCGATTTCACCTTGGACCTGCTGGGTAAGAGGCAAAATAATTTATCAGTTTAGGTCACATAATAAGTGAAAATAATAAAGAATACCAAAAAAAGGTCTCCCAGTAGATACTTGTCTACTATGTAGCTGCTTCTAAGCTGCTGAAACATTTTGTTCTACTATAGAAACACTGTGTAGAAGGGAGCCAATCAAATTTTCCCTAGAGATTTTGAAATTTCTCCTAACAAATGTTCCTAAACTTTAAGCTTGAATACTTCTTTTAATACTGTTTCCAACAGCATTCCAGAAACTTAGAATATAGTTGATGAAACAATGTACAGAAATAATACAAAATGGTATGAAGCAATGTAAAGGAAGTGATTGGGAAATGCTATTTGAATTCAAGAGTTAAAGTTAAAATCAGAAGTAATTCAGACCAGTCAGGAAGGGCTACTGGGAGGAGGTAAATCAAACAAATTATAAGCCTGGGTTAGTTGAGATGATCTTAGTTAAGGAATCTTTTAACTATTCCTTCTCTATGTCCTTTGCTAACTCCTCTCATGTCTAAATGTTGGATTGTCTCAGAACTTGTTCACTTTATCACTGCTTTCTCCATTTCTTTCTTAGATGATCTCATTCTTTCAGTGGCTTTACCTC
Source organism: Crocuta crocuta (assembly GCF_008692635.1). Classification (NCBI taxonomy): domain Eukaryota; kingdom Metazoa; phylum Chordata; class Mammalia; order Carnivora; family Hyaenidae; genus Crocuta; species Crocuta crocuta. The sequence goes on along the minus strand of NW_027531504.1, from coordinate 1,691,125 downwards.
CCAAGTATTTGTCAACAATTTCTACCTCCTTGAACTTCTTTCTTAGCTCTAGATTAGGATTTCCAACTGCTAGATCAACACTCCCACTTGGCTGTTTTAAAAGACTTCTCAAACATGACCAAAGCACAGTACTTTTGACCTATTAGTACTCTGTTCCCTGCTTTGATCTGTTCAGACTCCCATCATCCTCAACTCTCACTATTTGCTCAGTTGCTTAAGCCAGAAACCTGGGAGTCATTCTTAACAGTTCACTCTGCCCTTACATCCCTCCTGTCCACCTCTCCATTTCTAACCATTATCAAGTCTTGGTTCTAACTGAAGTGGATATCAAATCCATCCTCTTCTCTTGAGTAGAGACACTATCCGCATTCTAGTTCAGTCACCATTATTTGTCACCAAACTACTGCAGCACTGTAGTGCATTCCTAACCTTTCCTCTGCCAGGCTCCTCTCCATCTCATTTCCTATATGCTTGCATTTCCTATATGGTCTCACTGTTTCTTCCCTTTTCTTTGGCTCCTTCTCTCATTGTTTCCCCTGGTTCTTTTTCCTACATCTCTATCCACTCCCCTGTTTCCTTCTCCCTTTCTCTGTTAAACAAATCCATTACTATTTCACTCCCATGCTCCTCTCTCCCCTTCAGAGAGTTCTTTTGAAACTGATTTAGATCACTTCTCCCTTAGTTAAAGCTCCTCCATGGTTTCTCACTGCACCCAGAATAAAATCTAATTTCCTCAACATGTTGTGTGATGGGACTGCTGCCTAATGTTTCAACTCCATCCTAAGCCCCACGTTCTCCATGCTTCAGCTATACCTGCTTCTTTCAGTTCTAGGAATGTGCCACATTCTGTCTTCAAAGTCTTTAGAAAAATTATTCTTTATACTTAGGACTCTTCCTCTCTTTCCCTGGCTAATTTCTATCATTCTTCAAATTCACATTTTCCCTCTGGCAAAACCATTTCTAATCATTCCATCTAAGTCTAAAGTAGCTGTTTCCTTCCCTGTTCTTTCCTTCAAAGCAATTATCACGATTTAACACTGTATTCATTTGTGTGGTTGCTTTTTTTTTTTTTTTAAACCTTCCTAACTGGTGTATTTGTTCTATAAGGGCAGTCACACATCTGTTACATTCATTACTATGTTTCTTGCCTATGGTGCTAGTTCACTACAGTGGAAGAGTAAATGCTTGTTGAATAAATGAATGTGTGTACACCACATAGAAAAGCATACAGCCTGAACCATGAAATAGCTACAAAAATGAACAAAATGTGGGAGAACAGTGAGGAGATAGGTTGAATGGAGCAAAGGGCCTATGTTAGATAAATTCCTAAAGACTTTTATTCTAACAAAGAGAATTGTGAGTCACAAATTCATATGTAAGTATCCTCCCAATCATGACATGGGCATTTTAAAGTTTTTACTTTCACTTATAACTATATTTATTTATGTTAGTTAAATAAGCTATCCATACTATGTTTAATGATTTCTGAGTGTTATTGGCCTTATCTGTTTTTAATTTTATAAGTTATATTAAATAAACTGTAAGTATGTCTCATCATAGTATTAATCATACCAACTAATTTGTTAAGCGCTAGTTATATGTCAGGTACTTTATATGTATCATCTCACTTAATCTTTATAATAGCCATATGAAGGAGGTGGTGGTATCCTATTTTACAAGTGAGAACACTAAGAATCAGAGAAGTTAAGAATCCCAAGGTCATATAGTTAATATGCCAGACCTGAAATTCAAACCAGATGTGTCTGCTACTTTTTACTACCATAGCTGGTGTCTTTATGGTGAGTTGTTTTAGAACACTTTTTAAAAAATGAAATATGTTGGTATGGCTCTAGCATTTCTATTTTCCATAGTAGGCAATTAGGAAATATTTAACTCAAAATTTTAAAGCTAAGAAAGTTTTTCCATCTGACCAAATCAGGGAGGATATATTTTACAAATATTTTTCTAAATGAAGCCTTAAAAAATGATGACATGGTTTTTGACATACAGAAAGGTGTACAGACTAGTATAACACCCATGTTCTCACCACTTATCTTGAAATAAAACCTTACAGGTACAGTTGAAAGCTATTCCTCCTCAATCTTATCTTCCTCCCTCTCCTCAGCAGTAAACATTATCCCACTATCCCAACTTTGCAATTTATCATATCCCTGCAGCTTATGTATCTTGACAAGAATCTGGTGTCTGAGTACTGTATGTGGTATAGTGGCAGTTAATGTCATTATTTTTCTGAAAAAACTTACCTTATTTCTTTGCTTTTTCACCATTCTTTTCTAAATTGGCTCTCTGATTTTTATCAGGGGTGAGCTTTGCCTCTTTATGCTCTCTCACCCATATCTTATAATGTGGGTGAGGAGTAAAAATGTACTCAGTTTCAGAGCCTACAGCTATGGGACAAAGGATCTGTTCAACAGGTTGACATTTTTGCCCATCAAGATCTGAAGTCAAATTGGTATGAAGAGGTTTACATAAATGATCTTGAGGACCTCATGACTGACCCTGTTTCTAAGATGAGTAAGTGGGTTAGGTACAATTATTGTTCAAGTTTCAGGTGGATGAATGCCTTCTGTGTTTTGTTTTCCCCAGATTTAAAAAGCTAAGTATATACTCTTCCCATATGATGTCTGCATAAGCCTGCTGGTCTTGTGAATGATTCCCAGCAGGGTTACAGTATAGCTTGGACTTGGTCACATGAGAGATCTTCTTGCCCAAATCTAAGGGAAGAGACTTCCTCAAGTTGGCAAAGAATTGAAATGGGCTCTCTGCAAAAGGAATAAAGACAAAAACAAAACAAAATAAAGGCAATAATTTTCTAATTAAGATGCAGCTCCAAAAATGAAATGTTGCTGATTCAGCATAATTGGTTTATATGAGAATAAAACAGAGACTGAGACTTTTAGGGAACTATAGAGAAGGGAAAATAGGTAATAAAATGAGTGAGAAGCAAGAATTAAAATTATGATGCAGACTGGGGTCAGGGCCAGCTATAGAATAGATGCTACTCTTAGGATTAAATGCCTGAGACACTAAAATGATTTAGAAAGAGAATAGTAAATGACTAGAAAATATCTATAACTGGCTCTTAGTATCTGGGACATGATGAGCACTCATTAATTGATGATTTACTGATACAATCTCAGCTTATAAAGTTTCTCAATAAAAGCATATACTTGAATATGTGATAGTCTGTCATATATGAAGATACATTATAGCTTATCTGAGTATGATTTTATTAAAGAATTTCTTTTTAAAGGTAATTAATTCAGGTGGATATATCTTTGTCATCTTAAAAGTAGTTCTTTGCATTACACAAGAAGAAAGTTTTGAAAATACATATATAAGAGACTCCTCTGCTAAAGTTCAAGTGACTGAAGGTTGTGCACAAATTCATTTCTTTCATAAAATGAATTTTGTTGGATTTTCCATAAAAAGTGCAACTACTAAACATTCTTGTGATAGCTTCTTTGTGAATGTGTCACTGTTCTTGATTTGCACACGCCTTATAATTTAGGCCTTCTTTTGTTTTGGGTTGGCAGTTCCAACTGTTAAAGCTCTTGTCTGATTATGTGGGACTCCTTATTTTAATGGGAACAGCTTCTTTGCTGCATTTTTAAAAAATAGTCTCGGAAGCTTCTTACTGTGGATCTTTGTTGAGGACAAAGGATTATTTATACTAAAGGAAAATGTATTCCCCACTGAATTAGCTCGTGGGAAGCATAACAAGCTTATTAGTAATGCTCAATTGTACTTTGGCCTTTTGCTATGGTAGACAGAAGGAAAAATGACATCAAAAAGGACATTCTGCTGTCCTTTGCCTTCCTGCAAAAAACAACATGATGTAATATTAGACCTTTGTTAGATTTAGCTCAAGTTCAACTTTGGTACCAGAAGAAATGTTCCTGAAAGGAAAGTGGTATGTTTAGTATAACTTAGAGGAGAAAATAACTTTTCCTTGGAAATTGATAGCATTATAGTTTTATAAACCAATTTATATTTTTTATTAGAATGTTTTAATGGTGGTTTACAATAAAAAATAGACTAGTATATTATGCTGCTATAAGCAATCAATATTCCTAGGTTTTATATAGTCTATGTTAGTCTGAGTATTTTTAAACTCTTTACCTTTGTTAGTCTGTTAGTCTGAGTATTTTTAAACTCCTTACCTTTGTTTCTTTCTAAAAATACATTATAGATTTGTATTAACCTAATTAATTAAAATTGTATTTTTTTCTTATAGATTTCAAAAATAGTACTTTGGACTTAAAATTGCTTTTTCTTTTTTTTCTTTTTTTTTGGTCTTTATCACCTTGTGGAGAAAATAGCTTAGGAAGCACTGAGTATTGTTTCATAGTTAAAACTGATGCCTGTCTATTACCTTGTTGTCAGGCAGAAGAAGCTAATGGTTAAGTCTGTGAGTTTATACAAAGTCCAGATGAACGTATACAATCTCTTTATGAGTTGAAAGATACTTGACTTCAGTATCAGTTATTATATTTATGTTTGTATTACAGTTTACATTATGTTTACAGGGGAAATTTTTGGAAAACTTTTATATGTGCTAAGTTTTATTGTCAGTTTTATTTTACTACCCAGATGGCTTCAAGAATTACTTTGATATCAGTGCCAGAAACTACATATTAAATGTGTTTCAGGTTTTCCTCTTTCAGATGAGGAATACTTTAGAAGTGAAAAGCTAGGAGTGATAATTGAATTCTTCTAGTCAAACGATTTCAAATAAAAGAAAAAGTTTTAGATTTTCAGTCAAATGGGAGATTAAAGCAGATTCCTTGTAATTTGGGGGTGTAAGGAGTAGGAAAGCTACCATTACTTGCATATTAATGTTTTTGTTCTATTTTCAGAAAAGCATTTTCATTTCAACGTAGATGACCATGCAACCTGCAATTCAAGTAAGTGTTTTTTCTTGGAAAAATATGTATTTAAATTGTGAGATTATAATAAAATTATGATAATTAGTAAAATATTAAAATTATCACAAAATGTGTTTATTGTACTGATTTTTAAAGTATAATTTTAATAACAGGATTTACTATATTTTAAGTTTCTAATTCTGAAAAGATTTTAATTTTAACTTTTCATTTATACTAAATATTTGTAAGACTCAAAAATTTCTTAGAATTGATGGGTCCATCTTACTTACACTACCAATGGAAGAGAATTGGGATTTTTTTAGTTTTCCTCTCCTTACAATTTAGTATGTATTTGTAATTAAAAGAGCTCTCAATGAAAATAATTATAAATTATTTATTTTAGATAATTGTGCCTGTGCCCTGTAATGACTGTAAATGATGAGGCATGAAAACTTAAAATTTAAAGTGATTCTTTGTTTGCTTTTTGGTGAGGGAAGGCAAGATGGAGATAAATAGACAAACCAGAATAATCTTAAATTTGAATGATGTCCAGAGTTGGTATTTGCTCTATTGTTTTTATATTCTTTTAAATGTTTTCTTTTGATATAAATAGAACATGCTTGAATCTTAAAGATAAAAATGACATTGAAATTCTACCTATAAAGATGAAGCTGCTGATAACAAAATTTGCCTTGCAATGTGAGAGCTTTACAATCAATCATTTCTCATTCTGGGTCTGCCAGTCTTGGTTGTGAGATTCTGGCAATTTATTTTACCTCTCAGAGTCTCTGCTTCCTTACCTCTAAGGTGAAGATAATAGTGCTTATTTTTCAGGGTCGATGTGAGGAAATCAATGGAATCAATGAGAGATCATGAGCAAAGTGCCTACTAGAATGTACGTTGCACAGTAGACACGAATTTTTGTTGTGTCATTGGTACAACAAGATTCTCCAGATATAAAACTGGAGATTATACTTTTGTTGTGAAAGTCTTTCTTTTTTCTTTTCTTTTTTCTTCCCCTTTCTTTCTCTCTCTCTCTCTCTTTCCCCCATCACTCTTTTTCTCTCTGTCTTTCTTTCTGTCTCTTTTCTTTTCTTTTCTTCCCCTTTCTTTCTCTCTCTCTCTCTCTTTCCCCCATCACTCTTTTTCTCTCCCTTTCTCTCTTTCTTTCTGTCTCTTTTCTTTTCTTTTCTTCCCCTTTCTTTCTCTCTCTCTCTTTCCCCCATCCCTCTTCTTCTCTCCCTTTCTCTCTTTCTGTCTCTTTTCTTTTCTTTTCTTTTCTTTCTTAGAAAGATAGCGGTAAGTGGAGCCTAGAGAAGAGGATTTATTTATCAAATGTTAACAACTCTGAACATGATCCTGCTTATACTCCCTCCTGTGTATGCAGCTGTATCCTCCACTCTGTTAATAAAGAGTTCTATTATACTCTTTTCCTTTTGGGACTTGGGAGTCCATGGCAGGGTTCCAGAAGGTCTTGTTCTTGCCCTCTGAGTCCTTTCAAACCCACACTGACTATGCTCAAAACTCCTTTATTACTTTTTTTATTAGCATTTTTTATCAGATTATTTCTATTTGTCCTCTTTTTACCCAAGTCTCAGAAATGTCATTAGTTTCATGTTCATTATATTTTCTTGATTCCTTATGGTATGCTTTATATCATTGCCACATTGGCCATATTTTTCTCATTCTTTCAGATGCCATTAATATTTTCTTAACTTGGTAATTTTCTTCATAGTTTTGTTTTATAATTCTATGAAACCTCCTCTGATCCAGATTCTACAGATCCATATTTATTAATTCTTTACAAGAGTACTCTTGACATCTCTCACGGATGTTTTTTGCTTCTCCCCCTGATGAATGTGAGAATTTTGTAGGATTTTCACTTCTTTCTCTGCTAATTGTATAAGATGGTCATGTAGTTATTCATAAGTGCCTTGTAGAGAGGAGACATCCAGCAGATAGCTGATCAATTGATTTCTTATTTTTTTTAAGTTTATTTATTTTTGAGAGAGAGAAGGTGAGTTAGGGGCAGAAAGAGGGAGGGATATGTGGAGAGTCCCAAGCAGGTACTGTCAGCACAGAGCCCTGATGTGGGACTCGAACCCATGAACCATGAGGTCATGACCTGAGCCCAAATCAAGAGTCAGATGCTTAACTGAGCCATGCAGGAGCCTATCAATTGATTTCTTATTAATTTAGTACTTGATTAATTTAGTAATTGATTTCTAATTAATTTATTAATTAAAATCTTCCTTGCCCCTTAGGGCACCTGGGTCGCCCAGTCGGTTAAGCATCCAACTCTTGATTTCAGCTCAGGTGATGATCTCACAGTTTGTAGGATTGAGCACGGACCCTGCTTGTGATTCTCTCTCTCTCTCTGCTCTCCCTATCCTCTCAAAATAAATAAATAAACTTTTTAAAGAAAGATCTTCCCTGTCCCTCTTTTTAAAATTTATATCCTTCATTCTGATTAGTAAATAGACATACAGTCTAAAAATGAACAATAATTCCTAATCTTTTGGGTCATTGTCCCCTTTGTGAATTTGGCAAAAAGCTATGAACTGAGAAAAGGCCATACATACATACATACATACTCAAGTTCATCTATAGACTACCTATGGATTAAGAATCTTTGCAATATGAAGTGGGAAAGAGTATCCAATGGAAAAAAGACAGCCTCTTTCAGAGATGGTCCTGGGAGACCTGGACAGCAACATGCAGAAGATGAAACTAGATCATTTTCTCACACCATACACAAAAATAAACTCAAAATGGATAAAAGACCNGAGGAGGACACTTGTTGCGCTGAGCACTGGGTGTTATATGGAAACCAACTTGACCATAAACTATTTAAGAAAAAAAACCTTTGCAGTATGACAGCTTTCACATGTTTGAGAACATCCTTTATACAGACAGTTTTTGCTATTTACATCTAACTTTTAATAACATTAATATGGTGCTGACCAGCCCAGGTTATTATAGAGTTTTCTATGGCAATAGTAGGAGAATCCAACTACTGTTCTCTCTAATGTGGCAAGAAATTAGAATGACTTTAGTTAATATTAACTTCTTCATTTTCACACAGGTTTTTTTCAAAACCACCTTTCTAACTAATTAATGCACATCTTTCCTTGACAAGCATTTGCAACTGCTGTGACTTTTTTCAGCTCAGCCACATGGTTAAAACACAAATTACATTCTGTTGATTATGAAATACCCTCTAATGTGAGATGCATCTTGATTTTGATGGTACAAAGAGTTGTTTGCTAATATCCTCAATTCCTCAACAAATATATTACTTAGTACCATGTACTGTGTCTTATATTGAGTTCTGGGATTACAAACAGGAATAAGACATGCTTATGAAAGGAAGATTTAGGTAGTACATCTTTGCTATACTCCCTTTGAAATAATTTTAAGAGAATTCAGAGAAACAAAAAAGACATCTCATCTTTTTCCTAAAACTTTATAGAATATATATTTAGTAGTTCATTCCCCAGTCTCTCCCCTTAGTTCATGAAATGATGGCCCTTAAGTAAGTTATAGGATTTTCTTTTGTTTGTTTGTTTGTCTTTGGATATTTATTGAGTTTCACTACTACTGGTCACCTCTTGTGTTCATTTTCTTTCTTTGACTTTGGGAGTTTTTTAAAATGTGTTTGTTTCTCATAATAGGAGATTGGAAATAGCTCTTTCTTTTTTATTCCCCTCCAAAGTCTGTCTATATTAACAGTGGTTTTGTGGATTTTGATTTGGTGTAGTAAGACTTGTCTTAAATAAACCTCAATAAGTTTAATATATTTTAGCAGGAAAATGATCTACATTTAAAAATCCAGAAGGGACTAGATTCACTTGGTATTACATATACTCATACCTCTTTTGTTTTTAAATATTTAAAAAACCCTTTATTTTAAAGCAATCACAAGCTTGAAAAGTAGCCTTTAAGTGTGGAAAAGAGATATTTGTTTGCTGAACCATTTAAGCATAAATTGCTAATCTAATGACTCATTACCTCTGAATTCTTTAGTGTGCATTTCTCACAAATCAGGACATCCTCCTGTCAGAACTGCAATGAAATAATTGGAACCAGGTGGTACAGTACTACCATTCAATACTCAGAGCACATTCAAGTATTGCCAGTTGCTCCCATAATGTCTAGTGCAGAATCACATGCTACATTTAGTTGTCTAGACTTTAGTCTCAGTCTAGAACAGTATCTCACCCTTTGCTTTCTTTAATGACCTTAACACTTTTGAATATTATAGACCAATTATTCTGTAGAATGTCTCTCAGTTTGGATTTGCCTATTGTATTCTCATGATTAGATTCAAGTTATGCATCTTTGTCAGGTCAGGAATATCACAAAGGGATATTGTGTTTTCTCTTTGTATCCTTCCAGGTAGAATGTGATTTTGGTTTGTCCTATTATTGATGTTGTTTACTTTTGTCACTTGGTTAAGTTGCTATCTGTCAGGTTTCCCTGCTGTAAAGTTCTTTCTTCTCTTTGTAACAAGCATTTTGTAGGAAGTACTTTGAAACTATATAAAAGTCTCATTCCTTGGGGCTCCTGGGTGGCTCAGTCAGTTAAGCGTCCGACTTCGGCTCAGGTCATGATCTCGCGGTTCATGGGTTCAAGCCCCGCATTGGGCTCTGTGCTGACAGCTAGCTCAGAGCCTGTAGCCTGCTTCAGATTCTGTGTCTCCCTCTCTCTCTGACCCTCCCCTGCTCATGCTGTCTCTCTCTCTCTCAAAAATGAATAAAACATTAAAAATTTAAAAAAAACACTCATTCCTCATTAAAATCCCAATTTATTCATATATTTATATCTGTATGAAACTAATAGTTTTTTTATCTTAATGTTTTATAATCCATTTATATCATTGTTTGATGCTCAAATTGCTCTTGATTTAGCCAGTAGAAGTCCCTTTATGCTAACTTCTATATCGTTTTGGTATGTCCTGATCATTCTTTGAGCCCTTGTTTGCTTTCTGGTAAAAGATATTCCTGACATCATAGGATTTCATTCATTCTAGTTTTCTCTCATTCCATAGAAGAGTTGTACCTCTCTTCTTTCGCAGTGAGAAAATTGACCCCCATTCTCTGTGAATGTAACCACTCTCCCATTGTTGTTCCCTGCATTGATGGCTTTCTCATCTCACTTGGGCTCTGACACCCTGCACTGGGATGTTCCCCCATCTTCCCCTCTGGACACCCTCATCCTACTCAGGTTCTGATACTGTGCACAGGGCTTTTCTCATGTGTGGACACTCTCTCATCTCACTCAAGCTCTGATCCTCCATTTTAAATTTCCCTCCTATGAGAACCCTTCATCACTTCACTTGGGCTCAAATACCCCTTCCTGAGTTGAGAAATGATAGTCTTTTCTGTAAGTAATCTTATATTAAAGTATATCTAATTACATTTTGAGTTTTGGATTGATAGTATGTTTCTGTCAATTTTTATTCTTAACGAGGGATTGGCCAGCTAGTAAATATTTTTGGCTTTATGAGTTAATAGGCAAAATAGAGGCTATTATGTAGGTACTTATATAATAGCCATTTTAAAATATAAAAATTGGGGTGCCTGGGTGACTCAGTTGGTTAAGCATCTGACTCTTGATTTCAGTACAGGTCATGGTCTCATGGTTCGTGAGTTCAAGCACTGCCTCGGGCACTATGCTGATTTGGGATTAAAGTATGGAGCCTGGTTGGGATTCTTTTTCTCTCCTTCTCTCTCTGCCCCTCCCCAGCTTGCTCTCTCTCTCTCTCTCTCAAAAAAAAAAAAATAAATAAATGTAGAAAAACAATGTAAAAACCATTCTTAGATTATGGGCCATGCAAAAATCAGTTGACATACCAGATTATTTAGACATTTTTTTAACATAATGCTGTTATTATGACCAGAAGTTTATAAAATGTCATTTATGCATTTATTCATTCATTTATACATTATATAACAAATACTGCTAGGCTCAATGCTCGACACTACAAATATGTATCTTAACCCATTTTAGAGCTGAGAAGCTGAGGCTCTGATCAAGTAATTTATTAAACTTAGCTAGCAAGTGAAGGAAAAATATTATTTGTTGACCTTCATCCTATTGGTTTGATATCAATTCATTGACTGGAGATTCATTTATATTTATCACAGTATTGAATGAAAATATCTCGAGTATCTAGATTAATAGTTTACTTCTGGTTTATAAACTTTCTGTGAATAGCTGCAGTTTTGTATATGTGTATATTATATATGGTCTATAATTCATCATTTAAATATAGATGTGAGTTATGCTGACTTTTTAAAAAGGTTGGTGTTTTCTCCAGGTGTGGTTTGGAGAAGACCTGCCTCTAAGTCCACGGAGTCCTCTGACCCCCAGACATGGGCCAGGTTTGGCTGATGTTTGTCAATATGATGAGTGGATAGCTGTGAGGCATGAAGCCACCCTGTTGCCCATGCAAGAAGATCTGTCAATATGGCTGTCTGGTTTATTAGGTAAGGCTTGAAAAGATACTCAAAATTATATTTTTTATTTAGTAATTATTTATTGAGAATCTTACTCTTTGTTGAGAAGTTATTGTTTCAGAGTCTGGGGATAATTTAGTGAATGAAATATTTGATATCCTTGTTCTCAACAAACTTACACTCTAGTTAGGGAATATTCCAGTTCACCCAGAACCTTAGGACTTGGATAGTAAAGAAGTTTGAGGCTTAAAAGAGGAGGTCAGTAGTGATCTTTGAATAATCAGCATTTTAACTGTTAATGTTAAAGTCTTTTTTTTTTTTAAGTATATAGGTCTGATTTGGGGGTCTATATTACTGACCTCCCCCACCTTAATCTAGCATTATGCATGAAATTCTGAGTGGAATGTATACTATAGTTAAAATGATTGCTATTTCTAGGCATTGAGGAATAGAAGCATTTAAACCCTAGGAGGAAGTGTCAGGTTGGAGAATATCTGGCATCATATTTCTTTACTCAGTTAGAATCTAGGAGTGCTCTGAACTTTCTCCCCAGAAAAAAAGCTCTCTTTCTTTTTTTAAATGCTTATTTATTTTGAGAGAGACAGAGACCGAGAGACAGAGAATCCTAAGCAGGCTCTGTGCAGTCAGCTTGGAGCCTGACACAGGGCTCCATCCCATGAACCTGAGCTGAAATCAAGAATCTGATGCTTAACTGACTGAGCCATCCAGGTGCCCCCAAAAAGCTCCCTTTTAAATACAAAATTTCATGTAGCATTCCAAGGCTTTTGTGAAAAGGAGTATATAAAGCTTATCTATGGCCTTCTCAAGATAATTAAAAACAGTGCACAATTATCATTCTGATCATTTGGATAATTTTTCTTAAGTTAGTTATATAATAATAATGGTTCTAAAGAAAGGATCTGAGAGGTGAAAAGTTGATATTCCCTGGGTGGTTGTTATGTTATTACCTGTAATTTTAAAATCGTAACAATGTCTATCTTACTTAGAATCTTTTTCTTGTGCAAGCAGTAGTAATGCTCAGTAAATCAAAACAACCTTAACAGTTAATATTGAAAAATAAAACATTCTGTTTTTTTAAAAAAATGAAATTAATGGTCATTTTCTTTTTCCTTTACTTCTACATCACAGATATTTTTGTTTCAGTTGTCATTCATGTAGTTTGGCATTACCTATGTTAACTATAGCTTCTAAGAGTGAATACTTGAAGTCTGATCTAATATCTGCTTCGTGTTCCAGCTATAATCTAATTACATTTAAATTTTAACAATATTGTTTGAATTTACTGTTCTAGTAGAATTATAACTTCGAAATATGTTTTTAGGTATTGAAGTTAAGGCAGAACAATTATTGGAAGAACTTGATAATGGAGTACTATTATGCCAATTGATTGATGTTCTTCAAAACATGGTGAAAACATGCAACTCTGAAGAACCTGAAGTAAGAACATGTTTGACAGTAGTTACTTTATACTTTTGTCCCTATTTATTTGTTTATGTACATTTCTTATCATATCTGAAAGGTTGTGAACTTCCACCCAGTTATCTGCAAGACCTTAGATATTTTACCTAATCTTTTTGAGCATCTGAAAAAATATTCTAACTTGAAAAATGGAGGTATTCACATTTACCTTGTTAGATTTATTTGTGAGGATTTGGTGAAATTAAATGAGATAATGTATAGATGGTATTTAGCTTAGCGCACTTAGTGTAAGTATCCAGTAACTGATTAGCTGTTCCTGAGAATAATACTCTCACTTGTGAGAGTTAAATGAGAAAAAAGCTTGTGTCGGTCCCTAGTACACAGTTGGGGGCTATTATTATTATTACTACCATTATTATTATTACCATAATCTTTATATTCTCTATATATTGCCTTGGTGGTAAATTCTATAATTGGGTTTAATGAATAATAATTTTTTTAGACAATTTCTTTTGTTGAGCTTAAATTCATGATTTGAACTAGATGAGGTTTCTTCTTTTCATCAAACTTCACTGATGAGATCTGGAGTCTGTGAATGTGGGGTCTGGACACTCACACAGTGTTAGTAGAAATATAAAATGGTATCATCTTGCAGGGAAGCAGTGGGTGATAGACATCACATTAAAAATAAGACACATCTTTTGATACATACCATAACTCTCCTAGGGATTTATTCTAGAAAAATAACCACAAATACACAAAAATGGTTATGCAAAAAAAGCTAAGAGCAACTTAAATGCTTATCAATAAAGAAATTGTTAAAAATTAATTATGGTACCTAAACAGAGTGGAATGCATTATCCATTCATTAGAAATGACTATTTTAATCTCTTTTTTTTCACTCCAAAAGACGCCTACAGCGTACTGTTAAGTGTGTCTGTACACAGACACAAAACAGATTATAGCGTCGCGTGTTTATGTGGCATCCTGTAGATGCAGAAATGTATACCCTTGTGCATAGCAATGCTTACTGCCATGTGAGGGAGAAGATTTCAGGTGACAATTACAAACACTCACAAGGCTGTTTTAATTCTGGGAAGTGTAGCAACAGGAAGGGTATATAAGGAACTGGTAATAGGGGTTACCTCTAGGAAGAGAGAGGAACTGAGCCATAGAAGTGGGAGAAAGACATACCCCTATTGTGCCTATTGCATTTTAAAAAACCTTACACATAAATTACTTTTTCAAGTAAAAATTTAAAACAGAACTAAAACTGCTCTGCCTCAGCAAGATTATCTGACTATTCTTGGTCCAGACAGTCAAAGAATTAGGATTCTATAAAACTTAGACCATCAATTTTCAAAGAACTTGAATTAAGAATGGGTTACTACTTCCTTATTTGACAGTCTCCCCAAGAAAATCAGAACCATATTTATGAATCTGCAAATAAGGAAGTGAACAAAAATGAGTGTGTCCATTAAGCTTTAACATAGCAATAATTTTGTGTTTGTATTTACCTGTGTATGGAGAGACATTTAGAGATGTGCTTTGGAATTATTAGACCATCATTTTTTATTTTAATTAAGACCCTTGTGTCATTTTAAAAAGAAAGAGGTTAGAGGTGATTGATCCTACTGTTGATTTTGACTAGATTGATTTTCTAGGAATCATTTTCTGAAATATATTTAAAGTAAAACAAAATCATTTTTGAAAATATCTTTTCTTCCTAATGTGTTTTTTAAGTAACATTCAATATATGAAACATTTATTTAGTAATATTATAATGATATCTAATGAAAAATTTTTAAAAAATAGTTTATTGTCAAGTTGGTTTCCATATAACACCCAGTGCTCATCCCCACAAGTGCCCTCCTCCATGCCCATCACCTCCCTTTTCCTCCCCCCAAACCCCATCATGCATTTTCAAAGTTATTCTTTCATCTTTTCCAGAATTTTCCAATGAGAAAAGTGCCCTGTAAGAAAGACGCTGCCTCAGGTTCATTCTTTGCAAGAGACAATACTGCGAACTTCCTTCACTGGTGCAGGCACATTGGGGTTGATGAGACTTACCTCTTTGAATCTGAAGGTTTAGGTAAGTGTTGTTATCATTGTGTTTACTGTTTTTTAGGGTATTTTTGTATGCCTCACATCTAATTTTTTTTCCAAATAAGGACTCAAATTCTCTATCTCATTTTCTTAGAAAAATTTATACTTTATATGTAAAACAATTGGAGAATCAGATTCTAAACCATATATATTAAGCTTTTCATTTATAGTTAAAGATCTCATATATTTAGAATACTGTAGAAATATTTTACTTGGTCAAGGGAAGGTTCTGGATTAATCCTTTATTAATGAATCTTTTCATTCAGAGTTACTCTACCAAGTCTAAATTATTAGTAATTTCTTTTTAACTGGATAACTATAGAAATAACAGAAGGCCAAGTAGTTTATGCTCATGGATTTAGATTTACCTTATACACAACAGACAGCAGCTGACAAATTGATTATCTAAGTGGATTCATGTTTTTGACAATTCATTTTAAAAAGCCATGCTCTACTGAAGAATTACTGGCATATTGTCTCATGTACTTTAAGTCAGTAGAAGCATTTGTGCAGACGAAAGTGTTAAGTGTTAGGTATCTAAGTTTTAGATTACTATATATTTATCTCCTCAAAGCAGTTATATATATATATCCATACACACAGAATTTATAATGTTTTGATAGGAACAGTAGCATACTGTGGGTTCATAGCGGTTATGGGAGTAGTAATGTGCCCTGGTAGAGACAAGTATTTTATTGCTGACATTGTATAGAATTGCTGGTTCATGGTGAATAATAAGAAACCAATTTTTAGATGGTTTTATTATTGTTTTAAAATTCTCTGAACTTAAATAAAAGTAACTAGTTCCACTGCCTGAAGCAAAAACTCAGGGTTTTAGGTAACCATCTGTTCGTTGTTCCATCATCAAACATAAACTGAGAAAATAAACTAAAAAAAGAACAAAATAAAATAAAATTCTCTGTGCACACCCTTGTTGCCTGCACGTAGGGTAGGCTGCTCCCACTGCTACCCATTTGCTATGCCTCTGGATATTCCTACACAATACCTATACAATTAAAAAAAAATGTAATGAGTTACTTTTTTACCCCTATTTTGCACCCTGCTTTAATCCAGGTGTGCTGATTGTTATTGACAATGAGGTTGATTTAATGACCTCTACAGCTTGTAGAGATCAAAGGGAAGAGGAAATGCTTTGAAGTCTCTACTTTCTAATTTATTGTTTCTGAAAGGATATAAAATTGTATATTTCTCATTCTAAGTAGAAGGCATCTTCTGACTGTCCTGAAGGTCAGTATAAGACTAAATAAAGCACTACCAGTAACATTAATTCATTTCTAAGCATTGAACTGATGACTTAGTGTTTTTACTCTCTAAAGGTTTCAGAGATAAGACTCTTAATTTTTTTACATTTTGCTAGGGAAAGCAATTAAAAAAGCAAATATGCTATTTTAAGGTACTTTTAAGTGCTTAGAGAAACAAGTTTTTTATTAAACTTGTTTAATAAAAAATAAACTTGTTTTATTAAAGTTTTTTAATAAAAATTGCAGGACAAATTCCTTTGGGTATGAATGTTAAATTCAAATATAGATCTTTCTATTGCTTTGGATATACTCTTTGGATGTGCTATTTCTATACTCTTATGGAAGAGTATACTCTTCCAGTATACTCTTGGGGTATATAATAGATGATATTCATAAATCAAAGAACAGTTGCCATTTCCATTGGGCAAGTCAGTATGCATACTATTCATCACATATACCATTATTCTGTTAGAGTTCAGAAGATTCCTGGAGTTTTTAACTCTAAGGACAAGAACAGAAGGTAGATGATCCACAACTACCTTATTGGTGCGTTTAGCTGAGTTCTAATGATCAGGGGTTTTGTTTGTCTGACTTTGTTTTTCATTAAGGATCTATGAATCATTAGGTTAGCATTTGGATTCCTTTAAATTTCTAATGTGCTAAAGTAGACAGAACAAAACTTAGCATCTTAACCATTTTTAAGCATATTAGGTTTTGTTTATAGCATTTAAAAAAATTGATATGTACTTCATGTAACATAAAAAACATCATTTCAAAATGTACACTCAACTGGTTTTTAGTATATTCACTGTGTTATGCAACAATCACCATTAATTAATTCCAGAACATTTCCATCATTCACAAAAGAAAACTCATAGCTATTAACAAGTAGTCCCAATGACTGCCTACCTTCATCTTCTGGCAACCACTAATCTACTTTCTTTCTCTATGGATTTGCATATTCTGGACATTTGCATGACATATGTGGCTTTTTGTGTCCGGCTTTTTTCTTTTAACATGTTTCATTTATGTTGTAGTAGTCAACAGTACTTCACTCCTTTTTATGACTGAATGATATTCCACGTGTGGATATACTGGATTGTTTAAAATCCATTATCATCTGATGGACATTTTGATTGTTTTTTCTTTTTGGTCATTATGCATAATGCTGCTACGTACGTTTGTATACAAGTTTTTGAGCGAACGTATGTTTTTAATTCTCTCAGGGATATACCAAAAGTGGAATTGTTGAATCACATGGTAATTCTATGTTTATCTTTTTGAGGAACTACCAAATTTTTCACAGTGGCTGTACCATTTTACATTCCCACTGGCAGTGCACAACTTCACATCTTTGCCAACACTTGTTATTTATTTGTTTTTCATGACTATCCTAGTGGAGATGTGAAGTGGTGGCTTATTGTGGTTCTGATTTGCATTTCCTTAATGACCAATGATGTTGAGCATCTTTTCATTGCTTATTGGCCTTTTGTTTGTCTTCTTTGGAGAAATCTTTATTCAAATCTTTTGCTCATTTTTGGAGAGTCTTTTATCTTTTTTGGTTGACTTGTAAGAGTTCTTTATTTATTCTGAATGCTAAGTCCTTATCAAATACATGATTTGCAAATATTTTCACCCAGTCTTTGGGTTGCCTTTCCACTGTCTTCTTTTTTTTTTTCTTTTTTAGACAGTGTGAACAGGGGAGGGTCAGAGAGAGAGGGAGACACAGACTCTGAAACAGGCTTCAGGGTCTGAGATAGCTGTCAGCAGAGAACCTGATGCGGGGCTCAAACCCACGAACCGTGAGATCATGACCTGAGCTGAAGTCGGACACTTAACCGACTGAGCCACCCAGGTGCCCTGCCTTTTTACTGTCTTGCACTGTCAAGACAGTTTCCTTTGATTCATGAAAGTTTTTATTTTGATTAAGTTTAGTTTCTCTTTTCTTTGATTACTTGTGCTTTTGGTGTCATATTTAAAATATTATGACATAATCCAGAGTCACACAGATTTTCACCTCTTATTCCTTCTAAGAGTTTTATAGGTTTAGCCCTTATATTTCGGTCTTTGATCCATTTTGAGTTATTTTTTGTAACTGTTCTGAAGTAAGGGTCTAAATTCATTCTTTTTCATGTAGACATCCAGTTGTGCTAGCACCATTTGTTGAAAAGACTGTTCTTTTCCTTATTGAGTTGTCTTGCCTCTGTTTTTGAAAATCAATTGAACATAAACATCTGGATTTATTTCTGGGTGCTCAGTTCCATTCCACAGGTCTATATGTCTATCCTTACACCAGTAACAATGTAGCTTTGTAGTAAGTTTTGAAACTGAGAAGTATGAGTCTTCCAAGTTTGTTTTTGTTTTGGCTGTTGTGTCTTACAACTCTATATGAATTTTATCAGCTTAGCCATTTCTTTAAAAAAGGCTGTTGGAATTTTGATAGGGATTGCATTGAATCTGTAGGTCAGTTTTGGAGAGTATTGTCATCTTAATATTATGTCTTCCAATCCATGAACATAGGATTTATTTGTATCTTCTTTCAACAATATTTTGTAGTTTTCAGTAAAAAAGTCCTACAATTCTTTGATTAAATTTATTCCTGAGTACTTTATTCTTCTTGAAGCATTGCAAATTGAATTACTTTTAAATTACATTTTCAGATTGTTTATTGCTAATATATAAA
The DNA here is from genome assembly GCF_008692635.1 of Crocuta crocuta. NCBI lineage: Eukaryota > Metazoa > Chordata > Mammalia > Carnivora > Hyaenidae > Crocuta > Crocuta crocuta. Next base: position 1,672,284 of record NW_027531504.1, on the reverse strand, counting down.
GTGAAATGATTTTTGCATATTAATCTTGTGTCCTGCAACTTTACTGAACCTGCTTGTTTGCCTTTTTTGGGGGGGGGGATTCCTTAGGGATTTTTTTATGCAAAGGACAATGTCATCTATGAATAGAGATAGTTTTTCTTCTTCCTTTCCCATATGGATGCCTTTTATTTGTTTTTCTTGCCTGAATGCCATGCCTAGAACCTCCAGTACAATTCTGAATAGAAGAGGAGAGTGTGTGGACATCCTCATCTTCTCCCTGTTCTTAGGAGGAAGATTCTCAGTCTTTTACCATTAAGAATGATGTTTACTATGGGTTTTTCAAAGATGGACATTTTCAGATATATAAAGTTTCCTTCTATTCCTAGTTTGTTAATTCTTTACTTCTCCTCCTCCTCCTCATATTCTTCCTCCTCCTCCTTCTAATTCTTTTCATGTATCTACTGAGATAATTGTGTTTCTTTTCCTTTATTTTATTAATATGGTGTATTATATTGATTGATTTTCAAATGTTCGACCAACTTTCCATTCCTGGGATAAATCCCACTTGTTTCTGGATTCAGTCTGTCAAGATTGCATTAAAGATCTTTATATCTATGTTCATAAAAGATACTAGTCTTTAGTTTTCTTATGATATATTTATCTGACTTTGGTATCAGGGTAATATTGACTCATAGAATGAATTAGGAAGTGCTCTTCCTTTTCTGTTTTTGAAAAAGTTTGAAAAGGTCATTAAGTAGTCCTAAGGTAAAGAGAGTTTAGAATAAAATTGAAGTGATAATTCTCTTCAAATAATATTTCCTGTTAAGAGATCTAAAATATAAATAATTTAATGTTATTATTTCTCAGGTGTTTAGACTTAAAATGCTACAAATTTGGGTACTTGGTAAGTTTTCATCTTCTTGTTAGCCAGTTTTAAAAAAATTTATGGAAGATGATAATACATAGAGAAAATAAAAATGTCTTTTCTAAGTCTCCATACAAGTAAACCTAGTATCTTCATTATTTTTTTCTTTTACTTCTTCCAGGCCAGAAGTACATTTCCCTATTTAATTTTGGCCTTTAAAATATGTGGTCTTGGGGCACCTGGGTGACTCAGTCAGTTAAGCGTCCGACTTTGGCTCAGGTCATGATTTCACGGTTCATGGGTTCGAGCCCCGCATCGGGCTCTGTGCTGACAGCTAGCTCAGAGCCTGGAGTGTGCTTCAGATTCTGTGTCTCCGTCTCTCTCTGACCCTCCCCTGCTTGTGCTGTCTCTCTCTCTCAAAAATAAATAAATCATAAAAAAATAAAATATGTGGTCTTATTTTTTCACAGTTTTGCACAAAGACCCAAGACAGGTATATCTTTGTCTTCTAGAAATTGGTCGAATTGTGTCAAGGTATGTATTCACATTATTTCAGAATTTCAGTGTTATAAACTTTTTAAAAGCTACTTTATTTTAGATATAACACTATTTTCTATAAATAAAATACTTCTTTTTTTAAAAGAATGTTTATTTATTTATTTTGAAAGAGAGAGAGAGTAGGGAAAGAGCAAAGGGCGAGAGAGGGAGAGAATTCCAAGAAGGCTCCATGCTGTCAGTGCAGAACCCAATATAGGGCTCAAATTCATGAACTGTGAGATCATGACCTGAACCCAAATGAAGAGTTGGAAGCTTAACTAATGGAACCACCAGGCATCCCTAAAAGAAAATAATTCTTGATTGAAATAACCTAGTTTCTTATTTCTTCCTTTTTTTTATTAACTTTGTTCTATTTGTGTATGCTGTGTCATGTGTCAACATCTACTCACCCATATTCTTTGCCGTCATTTAATATTAAACTGTAAAAGTAGTTACTTAAAGTTTTTAGACTAAGAATAGGGTAAGAGCATGTAAAACTCTTAGCACTTCAAGGCAAGGCAAATCCTCTGGACTCAAAGAGGATTTGATAAGAAGGTGAAGGCTTGGTGTCCTCCATACCTGGCTCAGTCCCGTCTTTATTCTCAAGCTGACTTTAACCAACTGAGCCACCCAGGCACCCTAACTCTCGAGCTGACTTTAAAGGTGACTGACTTTCGGTATCCCTGGCTGAAATTTGGGAGCATCCAGTGATCCAAATATATAGTATGATGTGATGATATCCTGAATTTTTGGCAATCTGTGAGACATTAAAAAGGTTTTCCAGATGTTCCATCATGTAGAATGATGAGATCTCCTAATTGTTTTTCAGATATGGGGTAGAGCCACCAGTGTTAGTAAAACTTGAGAAAGAAATTGAGCTGGAAGAGACCTTACTTAATACTTCTGGGCCTGAAGATTCCATTAGCATTCCAAAATCATGCTGTCAGCATGAAGAGCTGCATGAAGCTGTAAGTAATCATTCTATTTTCTCTCAACTGTTATGTGTCAGAGTCTCATAGTTTGCCACAGGTGATGCTCATTTTAAAAGAAAATGTTTCTTATTCAGAACATACACCAGTACTAATTTCTACTCCCTGGTGAGTTCAGGGCACTATCTGTTAAAGGTGATTTGTTGTTTCTTGTGTAAGATAAGGGATGGATGTATAGTTGAGGAGTGGAGAGGCAAATAATCTGGAATCCATCATGAAGGGTACTGTAGGCCAAAGACTGTATTAATTCTTTTTTTAAACATTATAGTATTATAATCTGACATGCAAATGATAGGGATTACTCTCATGGTCATGTAGAGGTTATATTGGTTTTATTGTAATAATCCAGGTGTAAGATGATGAGAACCTGAACTTGAGCAGCATTAGTAAAGGTGAAGCAGAAGGAACAATTATAGGACATATTTGGAGGTAGACTTGAAAGAATCCTAATTCTGATAAGGAGAGGGAAAATATAGGGTGATTTACAAGGTTTCTATGTAAATGGAACACTGATACTTGGAAAATATAGGAGGAGGAAAGCTTTGAAAGCAAATTGATGGGGTTTTTGTGAATGTTCCCCTGACAGAGTGTATGCAGACTTTTAGATGAGAGGTCTCAACTGGAAAGCCTTTTAACTTGACCTGTTCATCATCATGTAGAAGTTAGAGTTTCAATTGCTCAGGCTGGTGAGTGACTACAGTCTAGTAAGTGATGGAGGTGAACTGAGTAGCAAATAATTTTTTGTTCTTCCACTGTTGCTTAGAATTATGGTCTTTCAGACTTTAATATTTATGAAAGTGCTTAATGTACACAATTATTTAAGAAAAATGAATAAGTCATTACTAAGAAACATTTACAAATGTTACTTTGATTGCTTTGTTTAATGTAATAAAAATCTATAGTAAAACATTTAGATTTCCTTGCCAGACAGATTAAGAAAATGTCATCCTGAATACTCTTTACCAGGCCAAAATGTATTTACCTACATGATATTATTGATTTGTCTGATGACTGCCAAAGTCAATATGTGACACAGTGATAATGCAGTATATAAAAAATAAAACATTTTCAATTTCACATAATCTAAAATAGTAATAAAAAAATAAAACATTGGTACATTTAAAAAAATGTTTATTTATTCTGAGACAGAGAGAGAGAGAGAGAGAATGAATCCTAAGCAGGCTCCTGTGTTGTTAGCCCTGAGCCAAATTCAGGGCTTGATTTCACAAATTGTAAGATCATGACCTGAGCTGAAACCAAGAGTTGGACGCTTAACTAACTGAACCACCCAGGTGCCCCAAAATGTTCTTTACTAAATAGGAAGTATATTGTGTTAATTTCCCTATTATATAAAGATCATCCACAGTTTAATAAGAAAAACATTTCCAGAAGGTAAATGGGCAAAGACTGTTATTCACATAAGAGGAAAATACAGTGTTGAAACTTGCTGATAATCAAGGAATTAAGATACACAATTTGCCTCATTAGTAAAATTTTTTAAAATTATGAAATCTGGTGCTGGTAAATTCTGGTAAAACTATACTTAAGGACTGCTACCGTGATGGAAAATGATGTAAACTTTTGAAAAACAAGTTGACAAATGGATATCAAGAATCACAAAAATGTTCTTCTTTCCTTTTTATAGTAATTGGAGGGGGATAAAAAAGTAGAACGCATGAAAGTATTTATTGTGGTATTTATAATGGTGAGGAATTGGAAGCAATGTAAATATTCTCAAATAGAGCAATGGCTAGGTGAATTAGAAATCATTAACTTAACAGAATAATCATTATATGAGATCCTTCTGAAGACTATATAGCAATAAGAAAAATATTTGTGAAAAGTATATATAGACAAGTTATGAGAAAAATAATGAAATAATCGATAGTAGTGTCTTTTTAGATTATTTTAATTTCTTTAGCTATTTCCCTTAGTGTTTTAATGTTAATTATGCAATAGATGAAACCAGAAGAGAACACTTGTTACCTATAGTTCATTTCTTTTAAGCTTACCCCTTTATTTAGATTGTGGATTAATGCTAATTTTTTACTGCTGAATGTAAGTGGTATTTGAATATTTTTAAGAAAGTATTGACTTTTCATGTCCACATTCTTATAAAAACTAAAAAGGAACACATTTCTCTAAATATATATGTGCTACATGAATATATTCAATGTCTACCTATACATGTGGGATCTATAGAAATCTTGGGGTCATGTTTATTTANGACCCTCCCCTGCTCACACTGTCTCTCTCTCTCTCTCTCTCCTAGAAACAAATAAGACATTAAAAAAATACTATTAAAAAAAATAAAATAAAATAAGGAATAATTATCATCTGATTCACTATTTACGGTGCTATATTCTACTATAATTCTGTATGCTTATTAAACTTTTATGGATAGAAAGTAGTCACTGAAAAAAATACCTCCTTTTAGATTACCTTGGTTAACTAATGTGTAAGTGGTTCTAATAATGGAAAATTCTTTACCCATACTCTCTTTATTTTTAGCCATCTTATGCATGTACTATGTGTGTGCACATGTGTGCGTATACCAGGCTATGAACAAGATAAACTTCATTGAATGGCTTATGAAAATCATTTCTGTTTATGATCATATTATTTTGTTAAATGAGTGATGTTGGGAGATAAGTTCTGGACCCTTCTCAGGCCCTGGAGAATCCACCTGTGGCTATTCACATTGGGTAGATAATGAAGAAAGACATACATTTCTATTAGTGCTCAGCTAAATTGGGCATATCTGAAGAGATTTTGGTTTAACATCATGCCTAAGTTCAATTAAATGGGTTTGTTTAGATATACTGTGTGTGACAAGTAGTTGAGAAAAATATTCATGGCCTTGCTTTTTCAAAAATGTAATTTTAGGAAATCAGAATATTTTCCATGATGACTGATACGCAACTTTTTTTCAACCAAACATATCTTAGCAAATATTTTAATTTTTAATCAATTTATTAATGTCCATGTTTCAAATATAAAATTTCTGAATTTCTTTTTATATTCTAGTTTTTATAATTTCTTAGATGTTTACTGCAAGTAAAAATTCTGTAAGCTCCTTGAGGGATACAGGTAGGGATTTCTCTCCAACTCTCATCTCCTTAGCATACTATTGAAACAAAGTGATCACTTTTAGGAAAATGCCTCTTGAATTGAATTCTTTAGAATTTTACCCTCTTTGGGTCAGTAGGTATAAATTTGCCTCTGCTTATTTCAAACAGTAATTTTGGAACAATATAGATATTCCCCTCCACTGTTAGTTGAGCATGGTGTTAAGGGACAAGGGAGAAATCCTACTTAAGCTTTATCTGACTGGCCTGTCTCTGAATTGACACAGATATATTAATCAAGGGCATAAAACAATTCAAGCTTAATAATGAACTCATGTATTTCCTAATCTGTTTTGAATTGACTTCACTGTTGTACACATTTGTAGACCTTTTCCAGTGGTCAGTGAATGCACTAGGATCCTGATTGCACTTAGGCGGAGAGTTAGTTAGGGGGAAGGAGAGAGGTAGGGCGGGAGGGAGAGACAGGGAGACTCAAGACTTTATCACTGGGGTGCCTCGGGGGCTCAGTAAGTAGAGCGTGTGACTCTTGATTTCAGGGTCCTAAGTTCAAGCCCCATGTTGGGCATGGAGCCTACTTTAAAAAAGAAAAAAAAAAAGACTGTCACTATCAGCTTTTATTAGATTAGTTAATGTCTAATCTTAACAGTTGTCGGGGGCGCGTGGCTGGCTCAGTCGGTAGAACATGTGACTCTTGATCTTGGGATTATGAGTTCAAGCCTCAGATTGGGTATAGAGCCTACTTAAAAAAAATCCATATCTCAGTATATGTCAACAGGTAAAGGAGAGATAAATGGCTCAACTGTCTTTAAATTTTTATCTTTGAGTTTGATTTTCCTATCAGATAACCTTACATTTTAATGTTAAATAAAATATTTTTTTGTCACAAGCACTAAATTTTGTTTTTTTTTTAATCTTAGGTTAAACATATTGCTGAAGACCCTCCTTGTAGTTGTTCCCATCGATTTTCTATTGAGTACTTATCTGAAGGACGGTACCGACTTGGGGATAAAATACTGTTTATAAGAGTAAGTCCACCATTTACACCCTATTTACATACAGATCTTGTTTTGAAATTGGATTTATTGCTTTACCAAATTCCTTTTGCTTCTGTATTACTTTTTAAAAATTAGAATAGAAGGTATTATTAATGGAAGAATTTTATTGTATAGGAAAAATACGGAATACTTGTTTTCATGAGTGTATAATGAGTTTGGGTAGACATCTTTAACACAACAAACTCCTAACTACAGGATAGCTAAGACATTGAATATAATTGTGGGGGTAAAATCTTTGTATACGTCAGGTAATTTATTCCATTTTTCGTATTTTCTAAAAAGACATCCTTTACCATTGTAAGAAAAAGGCAAAACAATACATCTAGTAAGATTTGATATCTGTAACAAGAAAAGGAAGGAGAAACACTGAACTTTATAATAATGTATAGATTGGATTTTAAGTATAAAACCTTTTTGCATTGACATTGCATCAGTGCATACACCGCCATCCTGATACACATCTTCATTCCCTTCCTTTGCCCCGTCTGCAATCCAAGTCCAAGGTGATTGACCATCCCCTTTATTGGTAAAGAGATAGAAGTTTTACCTGTTGAGCATTCTGTCTACTTCTGATACTAGACCTCTTTTATTCCCAATTTAGGAATATAAGATAAAAGTATTTAAAAGGTAATTTCACCATCCATATTCTTGGTTATTTCATATATTTTCAATACCTCCCACACCCTACCCAACTCACATAGAAACACATCCAAGCACTTTCCATTTTTTAATTAGCTTTCTTTTTTAAAGGCAGTCTGATATGGTCATGGTACACAGAGCATGGGATTTAAAGTTAAAATTTGCAGGGCAGTCTCATACAATTGAGCAGATTTGCCTGCTGAATGGATAGGGGCCTGAAAATCCTCTGGGGCCGTGCTAGCAGACCCAGGATGCATCTTGTCTGCACAAAAACACCATTTGGGTTGGGCAGCCTGGAATGTTTGAGGCCAGGCCAAGCTGTGTGATTTGAGACCATTTCCTCAATCTCTCAGAGCCAAAATTTTCTTGTCTGCAAAGAAGAAATAAATAATAAATTGTATCAAAGTTTTTGAAAGATTAAATTGCTAAAATATATATGAAAGTAATTTATTTAAATTGTAAAGTACGTGGGGCACCTGGGTGATTCAGTTGGTTAAGCATCCAACTTCACCTCAGGTCCTGATCTTGTAGTTCATGAGGTTCAGCCTGGCATTGGGCTCTGTGCTGACAGCCTGCTTTGGATTCTGTGTCTCCCTCTCTCTTCGCCCCTCTCCTGCTTGTTCTCTCTCTCTCTCTCAAAAATAAATAACATTATAAAATTTAAAAAATAAATTGTAAAATACAAGTTTTAGTCATTTTTATCTTTCTTCCGTAATTATTTCTTATTATGATGCATACTTTCTGTAAGTCCTCATTTCTCCTTTTCTTCTTCTCCCTCCATCTTTCTTCTCTCTTTTCTTCCTTCAGTATTTCATTCTTTATTGAACAATATTGCCCTTGTAATTGTATATGTTTGTAATTTGGATTTTTAGATGCAAGTTATGTGCAAATACTTTTCTCACTAATTGGAAGATGTATATTGTTGCATGAATTCAATATGAATTAAATTGATTATTTTAAAAATATAAGGAATAGATTGTCAATTTATAGTGAAGCTGTTGGCAAGTATTCTGAATTTCATAGATCACAGACATCACAAATTGTGACTGCTAATGAATTGAAACTGATCGTTTCAGTTTTACAGCTTTATTTTTTACTTTCTTTTGGGGAAAAGATGCTTCATGGAAAACACGTCATGGTCCGTGTTGGTGGAGGCTGGGATACCCTTCAAGGATTTTTGCTTAAATATGATCCCTGTCGAATATTGCAGTTTGCTACACTAGAACAAAAAATTCTAGCTTTTCAGAAAGGAGTTTCTAATGAAAGTGTACCTGATCCGTCTGCCAAAACACCTCAGCCTCCTGAAATGAATCCTTTGTCAGCAGTTAGCATGTTTCAGAAACAAAAACCAAAACCTGGCACGCCAATGGGTATACCAAGGAGCAAAGAAAAGCAGGCACGTCCACCGGCTGAACTGCCACCAGAATCTTCCCTGAAGGGAGGGAATCTGGGCTCCATGTCAGTCCGTCCTAAATTGCCAAATTCTCCAGCAGTGTCTTCTCATCTTAAGCTCAAATCTTCAAAAGACATAGCAAGGAAACCACTGACACCTTCAAACAATGCATCATCTTCACTTCCTTCTTTAAATCCAGTAGGTAAAAGTACTTCTTCACCAGCTTCATCCAGAACTGCATCTAAATGTATCTTATCACCCAGTACTCCTAAGGCCAAGCTTACTACAGCCCAGAAGCCTAGAGATGTGCCTAAGTCTGCACTTTTGCCAAATAAATCTTCTGGAAAAACTGAACCAAAGCATTTGAAACACACTCCTGTATCTTCCAGGGATAATGCAGGATCTCACTCAGCTGCACATTCAGATTCATCATCAAAGTGTCCAAAGCTCCCTAAAGCAAATATCCATGTAAGGCCTAAACCTTCCCCTTCTATACGTTCCCCTGAAAAAATGACCGCAGGTCTAGGAACACGGTCTCAGCCATCTGATGGAGCCCCACAAGCAAGGGCAATGCCAGCACAGAAACTTAAGTCAGCCTTGAATTTAAACCAGCCACTCTCGGTATCCTCAGTTGTGCCTGCAAAAGCTGCACAGGAATCAAAAGATAAGAACATGGCTTCAGTTGCCAAAACGCAGCCTCAAAATAAAAGTACATCCCAGAAGACAGGACCCAGCTCCTCGAAGTCCTCTGCCCGTACCCCGCTGTCCATCATGAGTCTTCCCCAGTCCTCTGTCAAGACACGGACTGTACCAAAGTCAGCACAGAGTACCACTCAGGGCCAGTATTTAGCTAAAGGGCCTCCAAAAAGTACCAAAGCCCCAGCTTCAACCAGGAAACCACCCTCGTCTGGTAAGGAAGCAGTTGGAGGAGATCAAAAACTTACTGCAAGGAAGAAGGAAGATGATGACCATTATTTTGTTATGACTGGAAGTAAGAAACCTAGAAAGTAAATACAAATGTGTCATTTTAATAAAACAGTAAAGAGAGTGAATGTATTAGCGTCACATCTTAAAAATTTCTCTTGTTTGTCAAAATAGATTCAGACATTAGTCACAGTAAGATAGAGGTTGGAGACTGGGGTGGAGGTGGAGAGTGCATCACAATTCACATTTCTGAATTCACCAGAAGGTACCCTTTTCAGGCAGACTGTTGTAAAATTGCTATAAGGTTCTTATTAATAATAGACACTTACGTGATTTTCAATTCATAGCATCTTTGTTAATATATGCCCTTTAGGGGAAATGTAGAGTTAAATAACACTACTAGAGTTATAGGATAGTTGCTATATTTTTTAATGTATGTTAAATATGGAGGTTACATACCGGCTAATAGCAACAGTGGTGCTCTAAATATTAGTTATTGCCTCTTAAAAAATAGCAACGGTTTGGCATTTGTATTACAAAAGGCACCTAATTTAATGTTTGATCAGGATTGCCTGATTGAACAATAAATACTAAGTACCAGTGGCTGCTGCTGATTAGCTGGACGTTACTCTAGGGTTGTAAGAATCCGGTTAAGATTTTTTAAGCTTTCCAAATCAGAAGGAACTGAGTTTAACTGGCTTATTTTAATATTGGTTAATGTTTTGTTATATTTTTGGTAACAAATTTGTAATATTTTTGGTAAAAAAACAAGATATTGAAATATAAACTGAAATTTGGTAAAAAAAAAAAAGACATTATAAAATGTACACCTCTTTTAGATGAATATTGTGCAATGCAAAAGGGGAAACTGATTTCGTAACTTTTAGCATATTAAAAATATTTTTAATATAGTTTCCTATGACTGCAGATACAAATTTTTACTTTAATATAAACTTTTAATATAATGTTTTTACATTGGAATTATGTTTTAATAGCCTTAAAATTAAGGTGTTATTAAAGAACCTTATGGTGGTGCTATATAAAAATTCTATCATGCGATTGTTATTTTTCCTTAGATAGCTCAGTGCCAGTTTTAATTAGATCCTTCCAATTACATTAATTTTTTTTAAATGTCATGCTGCTTTCAGTTTTTCAATGGCAAGTGGACAATATATATGCAGCATTTTGGACTCTGTAGGCAGATTCTCCAAGGAGCATATCCACATCATATAATGACTGCATAGGTTCCATTGATCTAAGATAAATGTAAAGTAATTTGTTTTTTAAGGGATTATGACTATTTAAAAAAGTATTAATATACTTTCAGAAGTTTGGGGGTATGCTTATTAACTTTATAGTATTATCAGTTACCATAGGTTATTGTATTCAGTATTGTGGTTTGTGTTTCCCTATTTTAAAGTAGAATGTGTTGTCTGAAGAAAAATAATGGTTTATACAAGTGTGCAATTATAAAATAAGCATCTTAAGTTGACTACTAACATTCTACATTTTATAAAGCAAGAAAACTTTGTATAAAATGAAGTGACCTTTTGTCTAGAGAATACAGTTAAAATCAGAGATATATGAGCTCATTTTTGGAATAATTGGTGCTTCTCTTCTTACAAGAGACAGTCACCAAATATTTGGTTTACTTCTGTTGCTCTGGGCATTGAGAGAGAATATTTATGTCTTTGGAAAGAGAAATCAAGTTCAAGAAGTACTGAAAGCTTTACATTTTTAGTGATCAGAAATCTTTAAGGTATCTTTCGTAGAGGAAGAATTTTACCTTCAAGAAGGAGTTTATTCCCCCATAAGATCAAATAATTCTTCTGTACCAGTAACTTCTAGAACTTAAAAAAATATGACACTACAACAAACCTATGAATCCAAGTAAATTTTATAGTATGTAAGCAGTAACTTTTGTGTTGAGAGTAATCAGGAATAAAAGTATCCTGCAGGCATCTGGCACAGATTCCAAGAATTTTGTTGTTGTTGTTAAATTGGAAGTTAATTTATAAATGGCCCTATTAGTCATCAGTAGGGAATTTTTCCAATTATATTCATGTTGGATGAATTTTTATTTATATATAGCTTACCCTTGCAAGATAAAGATTTTTTAAAATAAGCAACAGCTGAAAGATACATTTGTATTTCTTCAAATACATTTTGATATGCTCTTAAAGAGCTGATGTTTCTAATCATTTTCACAATTTTTAAAATGCATTATTGAAGTTGGAAAGTTTTCATTTCTTCTTACTCATAGTGCAAGGTTTTAAAAGATTTTCCATGTTTCATATTTAACAAAATGAGTATTAAGCTTAAATTGCTAAAGTACCTGGCAGAAGAAATAGCATGTATTTTCAAAAAAGAATGGAATGAGTTTTTATTTTTCTTTGCTACAATTTGCTAACATGATTGACACATCAAACTGATCTTCAAAGGAGAATGAAATGCTGATCATTTTTAGGTTGTTTGGGCTTATAGCAGTTTAAGATTTATGTCTTCAAAATACCTTGCTAAATTAGGTGACCTCTAACTTTCCTCTCCATACTAAGTTTACAGTTGTTAATGGGTAAGGGAAAAACTACTGTTCCTTCTCTAATCTATTTATCTCTACCAGATTTTGAAATCTATTAGTCCTTTAAAAGCCGTCAGTAATAAGTGGTTATGATACATTCGTACATCCAGGTTCATATACCGACTCCATTTGAATCCAAATTTGTGCGTATTTTCTTGTATCAGATTTTAACTTACATTTTCTCAAGTATTAAAATTTAAGCATGTACACTGAGTTCTCCATTTGCTTTTTTGTGTGTTGTGAATGCGTTTTGATCACTTGGTTTATGTGAGAAATTACATATACTAAGGACTCATAATTTGAGAATAGTTTTGATTTTATTGCTACTTAAACTGCCCTTTTTATACATGTGAAATTCATTTCACTACTCCCAGGAGATTATAAGATTCTGCCACTAAATAGCAATATTTGTTTCCTAAGTTGCTGTATCTCTTAGAAGTTCGTCTCATTGAGGCTAAACTCATATTTAATAATCACTGAGATAATAGAAATGATTTATCAGTTATCAAAGCACAGTTCTATAGATTACACAAGTATTGTGTTAATGGAAGGGTACTGAAGAAGGAATTTCCAGTTCCTGGAATTCTGTTTTAATTATGTACTCAGACACAGTGAGAATAGTCTTGAAATACTCATGTTTTTGTATATTCATGATCAAAGCAATTAAAAAGGCAGTTCAATGTGTATTCAATATTTATTTCTTGTGGTGTTCCAAAAAAGAAAACAAAAAAACACCACTTAGACAAAATGCTTATATTTTCCTAACTGTGAGGAAAATGTGTGTGTAAAAATTTAAAATTAAATTCATGAGGTTACAAAATTTGGGGGAATATTTAGGAAAACACTAAACAATTACCAGTAAATTTGAAAATGTGAGTTCATATTTTGTAGTTGTTTTCCTATAAATACACTGTTTTATTCTGGCAAAAACACAATACTTGATCTTTTTTGTTATGTTTTATTTATTTTTTGAGAGAAAAAGAGACAGCGTGAGCAGGGGAGGGTCAGAGAGAGAGGGAGTCACAGAATCCAAAGATAGTCTCCAGGCTCTGAGCTAGCTGTCAACACAGAGCCCCATGTGGGGCTCGAACCCACAAGCCGTGAGATCATGACCTGAGCCGAAGTTGGATGCTTAACTGACTGAGCCACCCAGGCACCCCCACAATACTTGATCTTGAAGAAATAATACATGCATAGGTTTAGCAATAAGGTTATTAACTGTAGCACGTGCTAGTAATGGTATAGCCATAAAATAGAGTACCATATAGCCATTAAAAAGGAGGTAGACATTGCTTTGTCTTAAAAGAAGTATATATGGTGATTAAGTGGTTTGTTTTGCGAGACTGCTGTGATAAAACAATATATGGTATTTCTTAATTTACAGCTTTCAGCCAGGGATCCACAGTTCTTATTGCATGTATGTGATACCTGGGTTAATATAATTAACCTCTTGTGGATAGTTTCTTAGTGTTTCATATAATACATTTTGTTTAATATGACCAACTTTCTTAAATGACTTTTGGTACATTATCATACTGGAATGAGTGAATATAATACACAGAATGGATTAATGTTGGATACGTTTGTGGAGGACCTCTAGTGGTCAAATGTGATAGTGTTGATACACTTGCATCTACTCAAAGCACCTACTGAGTTGTGGAACTAGAATGAAGAATAAGGCAGTTATCACATTCTAGAGTCTTGGATTTACAAAGCACTTTGCAACTCACAAAACAGTTAATTACACTAATAGCCAATCTTCTGAACAATCCTATGAGATTAGTATTATCTGCATGAGAATATTAGCACCATAAACACAGGATTGCGTGTTTTGTTTACCACTGTGTTCCCAAAGCCTAAACCAGCACCAGGCATATAGTAGGCATTCAGTACATATTTGTTAGTACATTATTAATGAACTCTCTTTTTGTAGTGGAAGAACCTAAGGCTCAAGAAAATTGACAGTAAATATTAAAAATACCTACTAGAATTAACTGAATTTTATTTGAAGGATAAATTTATTTTTACCTATTTACACTTTTCCCCAAATTTGATTTGTTCTTTATGTTAATGTGATAAAGAAAGAAGGACTTAAGTGGCATCTTTTAAAAATCCACATCCTGCTTTTTTTTATTTCTGAGAAAAGTATTGATATAACTGTTTTTGAATTACTCTTTAAGTATTCTAAGCTTGAATAGGTTCAAAAATTAATATGTTTTTAGTTTAATATTCATAAACTTCTTGACTATGTTCAATACATTGGATGTAGGACAATGTGAGGTGCTCTGCAATGTTTGCTGAATGAATGAATAAAAGAATAAATCTAGCACAAAATACTAAAATGAGCAATTAAAATCAATTTCCTGACAGTACAATGGAAGTAGATATTGGTAGAAGATACTACATTGTAGATGGCTTTAGCAACTTCATTTAAAAAAAAAAATCCAACATTTAAGAATAAGTGATTGTCCTCTGAATGAACAGGGTTCATATCCTTCTTCCAAAAGGAATAAATAGATCTATCTCACACAACCTTTCTTCCAAAAGGAATAAATAGATCTCTCTCACAACATATGATACAAAGTTGTGTCATATAGATCTCCTCTGTGATTCATTGCACTGTACTGGGTTTTCTGGAATGCGATAAATAGCTGTGAAAGAACAGGCCAACCTGTGGTGTTTATTGGAAAAGGAGTGGAACATGACATTTTAAATTTTAACCCCAAGCACTGAGGTAAAATGAAGGCAAGTTCCTTATTTATTTTTCTTATAATTCCAGTGTAATTAACATACAGTTTTATCTTCATTTCAGATGTACAATATAGTGATTCAACATTTCTACACATTACTCGGTGGTCATCATGATGAGTGTACTCTTAATTCCCTTTACATATTTCACCCATCCCCTCACTCACCTCCCTGCTAGTAACTGTCAGTTTGTTCTCCATGGTTCAGAGTCTGTTTCCTTTTTTCCTTTGCTTGTTTGTCTTCTTCCTTAAATTCCACATATGAGTGAAATAATATGGTATTTATCTTTCTCTGGCTTATTTCACTTAGCATTATATCCTCTAGATCCATTCATGTCATTGTAAATAGCAAGATTTCATTCTTTTCTTATGGCTAAATAATATTCCATTGTATATATACATAACATCTTATTTATCCATTCATCTATCGATGGACTCTTGGGGTACTTCATAATTTGCCTATTGTAAATAATGCTGCAGTAAACTTAGTAATGCATGTATCCCTTTGAATTCATGTTTTCTCTCATATTCTTTGGGCAAATACCCATTAGTGTGATTACTGGATCATAGAGTAGTTCTATTTTTAACTTTTTGAGGAACCTCCTTACTGTTTTCCACAGTGGCTGCACCAGTTTGCATTCCTACCAACAGTGCATCAGAGTTTCTATTTCTCCACATCTTCTCAAGGTAAGTGCTTTTAAACAACAATTTGCAGAAATTTCCATTTATCTCAAGCATCAGCAAAAACATTTTTGACACTCATGAAGTCCCATGTCTCCTTAGAGGTTAAAACAAGTCAACACTGTTGAAAATTACAGCCTTTGAAATCAGTGAAGCTCAGAAGGCAAGTTAAGAAGGGAACACAGTTCCATGTCTCCAGAGGATAGTCCAGCAGGAGATGGGAGCCACTATTCTTTTGACTACCCCCTCCTTCCCTTGACCGCATCCTTCACCTGGCTCACAGTTAACCTTCACGTCACAGCTCACCCAGAAACTCAGATCCTCCAAACCTGGGCTGGATTCCTCCAGTGTGTTTTCTTCCCAGCTTATATCTTTCCTGTCAATACATTGCACCAAACACCAATTTCCCATTTACTTATCTAAATCCCTGACCAAACCTAGGATGGGAACTCCATGTCTCACTTGTTCATAGTTGGATCTCCTGCATTCAGTGCCTGTATTTAATCCATAAACGTTTGTGGAAGGAGAGAGGTAGGGAAGGAAATATCCCTTAAGTGAAGGAAATAAGCATCAGTATGTGTATAGGGAATCCCTAGCTTAATGTTGTTGACCTTCCTACTATGAAATAGATTTTTTTTCCCCAGAGAATATGTCAGAATAGAGTTTGAAAGAAGTCTGCAGACATGACCTGCTTATTTGGGGAAAGGAGAGGGGAAGTGGGCAGTAGTAAGAGAGGCCTTGAAGTTAAGATTTCTTTCATTAAACTAATAACAGAGATTGTTGCAGTTTCACAGAAGAAGAATGTTAGAAACCTCCCAACTTACTATCCAGGTTTTTCTTTAAAAACATGTATTTTCGGGGATGTCAGAGAATACTCCAGAGTGTCACAGAGATTAACAAGGGTCCTGCTGTGAACTAATTCAGTTGTCACATTGAACAGATGAAGAAACTCAGGTCAGACAGTTTATTGGTAGATCCTGTTAACTGCAGAATTAATGCCAACCACTGAGCAGCAGAGTGAAGTAAAAATGGTAGAGCTGGGTGTCCCTTGGGTCTATGAATTATCCCAGTTCAGTGGCCCCTTCAGTGGGTCCTAAATGCATTAGGTCCAGCCCAGCAGATTCCTTATATTACCTGTAATCGTATTGGTTCTAAGCTATCTACATAACACCAATGTTGGTAAAACGCCAATTCATTCATTTACTCCTCTGGAAAACACTTTTTCTGAGTGTACTCCATGCCAGATACTAAGCTATATGCTGGGGACACATTGACAAGACCACTTACTGCTCTCCAGGAGATGACAATCTTTGTTCAAGTCGTTTAAAAAGAAGTGTAATGTTCTTTTTGACTATGGATTCTTTCCTTGTGATTTATTTTACCCATGGGATAAAATACCTTGATAAGAACTGCTTGTCTTTTTTTTTTTTATGAAATGAAAAACTTTATTGTGAAATATAAATGATTAATATGAACTCTAGAAGCACTAGAGAGCCTGAATGAATCCTAGAAAAAATTTAAAAGGCAGGAAAAGATCCCTTTGTGAAAAAGGTATCACACTTAAAGGAGTTACAGATTATAATTCTGTCAAATCACTAAAGGACAGACAATTCTTAGGCCATTTAAACCATTACAGAGTATCAAGGAGATTTTTTTCTAATGCATCCAATGGGTTAGAATAACGCTCATTAAAAACAAAACAAAACAACAACAACAAAAAGTTGTAACCGCACTTACTTATGAGAACAGCTTGTCTTCTCATTGCTTCAGTTCAGGAGCCTATAAAAGAAAATGGAAAGTTGGTATTTGTATCTGAGCCTCAAGAACAAGGGTCATTACCATGAACTGTTACTCAGAAAATAGAGTAATAAGAGTCAAGTCCTAAACAAGGGGTTGGAAACAGAAAGGAATCTGAGCTTTTTCTGGGTAAGCCATTACTTAAAATCAAGAAACACATGTCTCTCACACAAAGAGGCTTCTCTTAACTCTACAGAGTATTTCCTGTGATACTAAGAACTGATTCCTTCCTATTGCCTCCAATGAGCTCCACCTCAGTCCTAAGCGTGACCCAGAACAGAGATGAGCTCTCCAAGCAGCTGCATGTGAGAAGGCTGGCTTCCCACCAGCCACCTCAGTCATGTTCAAGGAGCACAGTTTCAAGAAGAAGCTTCCTGGATTGGACATTGCAGTGCCTTGCCCTAGCAGACAACAGAGGGAACTTGCTCTGTAAAATGCATTGCTGTGAATCACAGAATGACAACTTCAGGGCCTTTGCCACATCTTCCTGGCTGGCCTATAGCCCAAAGGGACCTGTAGGCATCCTGGGAAGACCTGGTGTGTTGGCCACATATCCAGCATGGCTGTTCTGTGGTATGCTGGTGTGCAAAGGAATAACACAACCCTTGACACTCCCCAAGAGCCAAGACCAACTATACCCTCTCTTACATCTTCAGTTTCTTTTATTAGTTTTCCTCCTAATCCTACGATCATGCTGAGGTCTCTGATTATGCTTTTTCTCCCCATTTCCTCATCCTCAAGTGGCCACCATGTTTTGGTCAGAATGGGCTGGGCTTTGCTGCAGAAACAAAGAAAAAACACCCTTCTTGGCTTTTAGCAACAAAAGTTACTTCTCACCCATGCTAGATGTCCATCTGGGTCATCGGGGCCCTGTTCATCATGGTGCTCAGGGACCCAGGCTGATGGAAGCTTCATATTGACAAACGCTTCAGCAATTACTGTGGAGGGTGTGTGGCAATGGTCAGCCCCTCCTTTCTGAAACTCCTCCTTGGTCCTCCTGACATGGTTCTGAGTTTTCTCATGATTCCCTGATGCCTCACTCCTTAGTCCAGTTTTCTGACTCATGCTGCTCCTCTACTCTTTCTATGTAGCTACTCCCTAAGGAACATCTACTCCTTGGCCCTCTTCTAACACATATTTTCTCTCTTGGCAACTTCTTCCAAACTGTGCTTTCCCGTACCATCTCCGTGTGAATGATTTCCAGATCTGGATGCTTAGCCCTACTTCCCTGAGCCCCAGGTCCATTGTCAGCAGCTGTCAGCCTCCTCCCATTACTGCCTTAAAAAGCTCTTGTCTAAAAAGTAACTTTCTATTTCTACCAAATCTACTCTTCCTCTCAACTACCCTATTTCTGTTGACACCCCGTCTGTCCCCCACATTAAAACTTTCAAATTATTTTAGAATGTGTCTTAAATCCATCCACTGCCTTCTGTTACTGCCCAAATTCCTGGCACCTCTCTCATGGAGACAGAAACTCTTTGACCATACCTTCAGCTTCTCTCCGTGGCTCAAGGCTGCACATGATACAACTCTAGGGAGCACCCAAATGGAGTTCTGCAGTGCAGTGGCTCTGCTGGTCTATACTGTGCCAAAAGTAATCCGCCTACAGCTCTGCGTAAATCATGACACACCACTCTTAAAACACTTGCTTTGGCTTTCCGTTTCAACCTGAACACCTTGGCTCTACCCACCACAGTCAGGATGGAAGTCACTCTCCCTCTTCTGAACTCCTACACACCAACTAGTATTTTCTATCCTGTGTCACAGCAATTTAAGAATAGTTTTTCCTCTTAAGTACTTGATAAGCGATAAGTTACTTCTTCCTCGAGGGATTACATTTAAAAAGACTATTTGCTGCTTATAGTGGGAAAACCCAAGCCAAAATGGCTCAAGTTTTAAAAGAGAATGTATTGGCTCACATAAATGGGAACTGCAGAGGGTACGTCCTACTGCTTCAGTCACAGCTGAACGCAGGGCTCAAGTGAGATCCTTGGGATTCCTTCCCTCTCTTTCTATCCAGGAAGCTAAAATCACAGCAGGCCTGTCTGGCAGTAGCTGGAGCCAAGGAGGAGATGTAGCTGCTGCCAGAGATGCTGCCCAAGGCAGCCAGAGAGAAGAAACACTCCCGCTTCTGAACCCTTTTCCTGTCCTCTGGTGGCCCACTGGTGCCTTCCTTTGGCTGACCCTGGATCTGGAAAAGACACCCTATAGGGCTCAGAGGGGAGCAGGGGAAGAGAAAGGGGTGTGTCTGAGAACAAACAGCCAGACCACCAGCACAAGTAACTCCAAGTCATATAACGATAAGTGGTGGAGCCTGTCTTGAACCATGGTTGAAGCTGTGAATCCTGCCACGCCTATGACACAGCCAGCAGGAAAGGGCATTCCGGCTGGAGCATCTATGTGAGCAAAGGCACAGGTGGAAATCCTGGAGCATGTATGGAAATAGCAGAGAGTTCCCTTGGGCTGCAGTGTAAGGTGTTTTCAGAGGAACAGTGGAGAATAGAGTCACCACTGTAAATCCTTAAAGTCCTGGCTGAAGAATTTGGCCTTTCATTTGGGAAGCAAAAGGAAAGTTACTGAAGGAAAAAAAGAGTTAAGGTAATTTATTGACAGCTATAAAAATGTCAGAAACAGGAAGGACATGCTTGGACTCTTTTCAAACAAAATCAAGATACAAAGTGAAACAATCCTCAAGAATAAAGATTATAAATACAGTACAGTTGTTTTTTTCCTAATTTTGTATGGTTGCCATCTTTGATACTTATAATAGAAATTAAGAATGAGCCACTCATGTATTCATTCATTCATCCATTCATTCAAGTGAGGACCTGCTATGAGCTGGGCATTGTGCTGGGATTTTCAAGGAAGACAATCAGAGTCATTTTTTAGGCTATTCTAATATTTCTGAAGTTGCAGAAATGCACTCCATGTAATGATATTTGGCCTCAAAAGAGATCTGTAGTGTCCACAAAGTACATAAACATGGTTGTTCACTTTGTACTCACTTGTGGTTTTAAATCTCAAGGTCATAGCCTCTGGCTGCCTTTATTTGAAGTTAAATGACAACACTTACAACTCATTCATTCAATGTTTATTAAGTACTTTCTATCTTCCATGTAGATAGAAACAAAGATTGATTAAACAAAGATTGATTGTCTATATGTATTCATCTTTGAATAATGGGGAGCAAAATAGGTATAGGTTGACTCCTCATGGAGTTTGCATCTAATGAAAGTTAGCTGTGTCCATGGTTTAGCACAGATTGTGTTGTCAAAATCTCACTCTTACAGTGAAGACAAATTTATAACTGCAAACACAATGTGATGAGTGTATGAAGGTGTTCATTGAGAATGAGTATCCTGAGAAGGCTTCTCTAAGAAACTAATACAGTAGCTGGAACTTGAAGAGAACGAGTTTCCAAATATTTGGAGAAACACGTATTGAGTAGAAGGAGTGGAAGGATGCTGAGTTATGGAAATGTGAAACATCAATCAGGGTATATAACACAAGAGCTCTGAGGGCATGGGAACAGGTGCACAAAGCTAGGTCATGTTGGCCTTTGTGGATCATGTTTTAGAGCCTGGTAAGGTGTATGGAGGCAGCTGATGGATGTGAAACAGAGAAGTAACATGATTGGGTTTGCCTTTTAGGGAAACCATCCTCCAGCATTGTGACTCCAGAAGCTACTAAAGAGACAGGATTAAAGAAACTTGGCTACTCCCTGGATTACAGGTGTGTGTGTGTGTGTGTGTGTGTGTGTGTGTGTTAGGGAGGGGTGGTAGGGAGAATCTAGAAGACTCCCAGGTTTAAAGAAACTTGGCTACTCCCTGGATTACAGGTGTGTGTGTGTGTGTGTGTGTGTGTGTGTGTGTGTTAGAGAGGGGTGGTAGGGAGAATCTAGAAGACTCCCAGGTTTCTGGATTTTTGCAGCAGACCCTAGTCAATCCTCAGTCTCCAGACTTTTCACACTAAACATGTTCTGCTGTTGCAGGTGACAACCAGACCTATCTTCCTCAAACAGGTCTTTTGCCATGTTGCTTCCTTGTTCCAAAACTTTGAGTCATTGTTTTTTATTCCTCAAGTATGAATTTTAAAATTTCCTTCTGTGGCCCTTTGTTGGATCTACTCTCTGGTTCCAACTTTGAACCCCTCCACTCACCTGCCAGTCTTCTTTTCATATTACACATCATCCCACTCCCTTCCACCTCAGTGCCCTTGCAGTTTCCCCTGAGATATCTTAAGTGCACCATCCTCCGAGGCTAGCTTAAACTTCATCTCCTTCATGCAGCCTGCTCTGACCTCACTGTGCCTAACAGACCTGCTGGATCTTCTGAAGCTTAGAGTTAAGTACGTGACACTAGAATGTGAAACCCTCATGAGGACAGGGAGTTTTGTCCTTTTTGTTCACTGCTATATTCCCACACTTGGAACCTGATAGGTAGTTGATGAACATTTGTTGAGTGAATGACTATTAGGTTCTCCATAGATATAAGGAATATAACAGCAAGAAATAGAACACTTGATGAATTTGATCATTAAGTCAACAAGCATGCACCGAGTGATTGCTTTGTGACAAGCATTGTAATGGTTTCTGGGTGTTCAAAAACTGATTAGAACTGGAGTACACCCTCCAGAGTTCACAGTGAGAATGATATCTTTATCCAATAGAATCAAAATCTGATGATACTTACATTTAACGTACATAAAAATGTAGAGAACAATCCAGATTTTTTGTTAAAAAGAAAATAAGAAATTTATATCACTTAGATTTCAACATTTTCAAAAGCTGGTAATAGCAGACTTTAGTGAAGATGTGTGGCAACAATAACCCTCAAATATGGCTAGTGGGGAGGAAGTTCAGTGCAATCACTTTGGAGAGCAATTTTCTGGTTATCTAGTAAAGGTGAAGATGTGTATGCAAGACATTCTAGCAGTTCCATGTCTACATAGAAAAACTCTCAGATATGTGCATGGAGATACATACATACAATAATGCCAATTGCAGCATTACTGTGAACAGCTGAAATGAACAGCTAGGAACAATAAAAATTTCCCATCAACAGCAGAATGAATAAATAAATTATGGTGTATCCAAACAGTGGAATCTTCTGGAGCTGTGAAAATGAATGAACTTGAGTTATAATTATCCCATGATTCAATCTTACAAATATTATATTTCACTTTAAAAACAAGTTGTAGAATGATAATATAGCATGATCTCATTTACATAAACTTTAAACATGGAATCTAATACATGTTATTTGTGAATTTATATATATATATGATTATTTATATATAATCATAAAATATGTCTGTTAGGGTGACCCATTGTCCTGACTTGCCTGGAACGTTCACTGTTTTATTACTGAAAGTTTTATATTTTGGGGACCACCTCCCTAGTTCCAGGTAAACCAAGACAATTGGTCACTTACTCAAAAAAGAGAAATGTCTGGTTTAGAATGGTGATTGCCTCTTGATGGAGGCAAGGAAATGGGATTCGGTAATGTTACGCTGGATATAATTCAGCTTGATTTGTAACATTTTATTTTTTAAACTGGACTATGGGTTTGTGGGTGTTATATTATTCTCTATTTGTATATCTGAAGTATTTCATAATTAAGAAAACAAAAATATTTCCTATTGTTGATGCTGTGGTGTGTCACCCAGATTCACTGCAGTGTTTCGGGACTGAAGCCCTCCTCCAGCAGCCTAGAGGGCTGGCAGGTTCACTATCTTAGTCCTAGCTGGGTTTTGAAGTTCCTGAATTCTGAATTGCCTTCCTTTGAAAAGACCCATTTCACTTATGGGGACAGCCTGCAGTCAATGGCTCATCCCTCTCCTTAATTTGGGACCTTTCTGAAGGGCCATCAAGGCTCCAGAGCTCCCTGTGGGATCAGCTGAGATGTCAGTTGTGATATCATCACACCCCAACTATCCCTTCTGCTTCCTTCCCTTCCCTTTTAGGTGTTGACCTGAAAGTACTCCCCAGTAAATGTGATGTGTGAGAATCTCCTCCTCAGAGTGTATTTCACTGGGCAACCCAACCTGCAATACTGTCCTTCCAGAAAAAGAGAGAGAGAAAGTCTGAGACAATTAAATTGCAAATAAAACTCCCTGCCTCTATTTTTTTCTTTAGCACCTGCCTACCCCTCCTGTATCCCATTTTATTTTAAAATCTCAAGCCTATATGCTACACAGAACTCGAGGTATGGCTAAACAGGATCTGTCTATAAAAAAGGAACAAGAAACACTGATTGGTTTTCAATGAACAATAATAAGATGATTAAATTTTTCCTTTTCAGAGAGATTTTGTGGGTTAGAGAACATTGTGGCACATGGTTTTGTTTTTCCCACTAAATGAATCATTCAAGGAGGACAGGTGATTCCAACTGAGCAGAGTTGTTTCATTCTGGGAAAAAAAATAAGAGTCTAAAACAATATATAATGAATCACTAAAATAAAATCACTAACTTGTGTTATGTAGATAAATACTCTTTTTAAAAAAATTTTTTTAATGTTTTATTTATTTTTGAGAGAGAGAGAGAGAGAGACAGCGTGAGCAGGAGAGGGTCAGAGAGAGAGGGAGACACAGAATCCGAAGCAGGCTCCAGGCTCTGAGCTGGCTACCAGCAAGAGCCCACGTGGGGCTCGAACTCACCAACTGTGAGATCATGACCTGAGCCGAAGTCGGAAGCTCAACCGACTGAGCCACCCAGGGGCCTAAATAATCTCATAATAGGAGAAAATCAATGAAATAATAATACAAGGGCAGATTTAGAACACGGGCATAGAATAAAAGTAAATGAGAAAAAAGAATGAGCATCTCAAAGCAGTCCTCTTTCAATGAGCTTAACAGATCTTGAAAACATAACCTAAAAACTGCCAAGAGCACAAGCTGCCTCATCTGTCACCTCTACCCCTTTGCAGCTCTGACCCCATAACCTTGCATACTCCAGAAGGAAAGACATAAACACACACACACACACACACACACACACACACACACACAGCCAAATTTCTACCGTGGTTCCTAAACTACTTCATATTGTCTCATGCCACGTTCCCCGGAGCAGACATTGGTATGGCTTTTTAAATTCTGCTGTTGGAAAGATCTCTGAAAGCTGGATTTAATCACAGCTCAACCTCTTACTAGCTATGTGACTTTGTTCAAGTAACCACACCTCAATTTCCTCTACTATAAAATAAGAATAGCACTCATAAAGTAGATAGGAGGATTAAGCCAGAAAATATTTCCAAAATTTTGAATGCTTGGAAAATATACGTAGGGATTAATAAATGGTAGAGTAGCTGAATTTTTTAGGTTTATTTATTTATTCTGGTGGAGAGTGAGGGGTGCAGAGAGAGAAGGAGGGAAAGCAGGGTCTGTGCTGTCAGCAGGAAGTCCAATACAGGGAAGAATCCCAGGAACCGTGAGATCATGACCTGGGTCAAAAGCAAGGGTCAGATGCTTAACTGACTGAGCCACCCAGGTGCCTCTGAATAGCTGAATTTTAAAAATTAAAAAATAATGATTCTAAAAAGATGTAGGAACAAAATACATATTTCAATATTATGCAAATTATTTTAAACTGAGTGTGATGTAGGATTAAAATAAATCTAGTGAGGAAAGAAGGGAGGAATAAACTTCCTATTCTTACCAACCCATCTGTGTAGCAATGTTAAAATTAGAGCATTCTTATGACAGAGAATTGTCATGTTAGTTGAACTAAATTGTGAGGAAGAAAAATGGTCAGGTTCTGTTTAATGTAACAATTCCTATGTGAGTAATTAAAATCTGAAATTCTGTTTCTTTTTTTAGAAGCGATGTCTCTTGAAATGAGCTTTAATTGTCCCTATTTACACACTGACTGCAGAGCGCCCATCTTGCTGCAGACGTCTCTGTAATTAGCTCCATTCAGAACAAAGCAGTGACCATCTTTCAGCTGCTTTCTGGCTTTGGAGCTTAGGAGGCAAAGGAGAGTTTTTGGCTCTCTTGCAAAATGGAATTTAAATCTGCCACAAAGCAGTCAGTTGCCAGAGTGATAATTGCAGTTTGTTACAATTGATTTACACAGGCTCCAGGAAAGAATGATCTTCTAGCTAAAATTATACAGTGAATAACAGTAATATGTGAAAATTTCCCTCCTTGGGATTTTAATGGCTGTGTTTAGAATAACATGGTAATGTTGACCTATTTCTCATATAGTGAATAAACTGGCTGATGCATGGAGGTGTCTCTTAATCATTCTCATTGATAATATCTTTTTGAATACTCACTATGATCTGCTTCATATTCAGTATTCTACACATTTCAGATGAACTTTCAATGAAAAAGCGTAATTAACTGAATTACACCTTGTAAAAGAAGATACGCGAAAGTTAAATTTGTGCTTTCCCACCAACAGTGTAGGAGGGTGCCCGTTCCTCCACATCCTCGCCAGCATCTAGAGTTCTCTAATTTGCTCATTTTAGCCACTTTGACCAGCGTGAGGTGGTATCTCAGTGTGGTTTTGATTTGTATTTCCCTGATGAGGAGGGATGCTGAGCATCGTTTCATGTGTCTGTTGG